>NC_082699.1:622625-933937 GCF_949987515.2 Delphinus delphis | reverse complement strand
AAACAATACAGGTCAGCTTTGGTTTTGTTTTTTTTTTTTTGAACAACATAAATAGAATCACACAGTATGTGAACTCCTGGCCTGCTTCTCTCATTCCACACTTTTGTATCTTCATCCACGTTCTTGTGTGTGCCGAGCACAGTTTGGAGGAAAGCACCACAGGGTGTTTTCTGCCCAGGGCTCATCCGCCATGCACGCCTCCCCCGCTTCCTGTTCCCCGGCTGTTGGGTTTATATTTAGGAATGAGTGACTGGGACTTGGGGTAGGTGTAGCCTTGACTTCAACAGATGATGCCAAGCAGTTTCCAGTGGGACTGTTCATGCTTCTGCTCTCAGCGGGTTCCCGCCCTCAGCGGGTAAGACTTCTGGGAGCTTTGCAACCTCACCCTTTTTAATTCTGACCACTCTGGAAGTATCAGTGATAACTCGTTAAGCACCTTTTCATAACTCTCTTGGCCATTTGGATGTCCTCATTTGTGACTTGTTGATTAATACCCATTTTTCTATTGGGTTGTCTTTTTCTTACTGATTTGATAGGATTTTTACTTATAGATTTGAGTTCTTTTTCTAAGTATTTGCAATGCAAACATCTACTCAGTTTGCCTTTTTTTTTTTAATTGAAGTATAGTTCATTTACAATATTGTGTTTCAGGTGTACAACACAGTACACTCGGTTATATATATATTTTTTTATTCTTTTCCATTACAGGCTATTAAAAGATACTGAATATAGTTCCCTGCTATACGGTAAATCCTTTTTATCTATTTTATATAGTAGTGTGTATCTGTTGATCCCAAACTCCTAATTTATCCCTCTCCTGCCCTTCTCCTTTGGTAACCATAAATTTGATTTTTATGTCTGTGAGTCTGTTTCTGTTTTGTAAATAAATTCATTTGTATTGTTTTTTAGATTCCACATATATTTGTCTTTCTCTGACTTCACTTGGTATGATCATCTCTAGGTCCATCCATGTTGCCGCAAATGGCAGTAATTCATTCTTTTTTATGGCAGTTATATTCTATTTATTTATTTAGCTACATCTCCTTTGTCCGTTCATCTGTCGAAGGACACTTGGGTTGCTTCAATGTCTTGGCTATGTATTTAGTGCTGCTATGAACACTGGGGTGCCTGTATCTTTTCAAATTAGCATTTTCGTCTTTTCTAGATATATGCCCAGGAGTGGGGACTGCTGGTTCATATGGTAGTTCTGTTTTTAGTTTTTGAGGAACCTCCATGGTGTTTTCCATAGTGGCATTTACATTCCCACCAACATTGTAGGAGGGTTCCCGTTACTCCACACCCCCTCCAGCATTTATTATTTGTGGACTTTTTGATGATGGCCAGGCTTTTCATTTTCTTAATGGTATCTTTTAATAAACCAGAATCATAATAGATAAAATTTATCAATCTCTTACCTTAAGGATGTTTTTTTTTGTGTAACGTTTAAGAAATCATTTCCTATCCCAAGATTTGCGTGGCTTTCATATTTAAATCTTCCGTAATGTGAGGTAGATATCAAGGTTTTTTTAAAGAAATTTTTTGTTTTCAAATTTCTTGGCATAAAATTGTTCATAAATCCCTTATCATCTTCTTTATCCACATGATCTCTGGTGATTTCTTCTTCTTGATTTCTAATATTATTTGTGCCTTCCCTTTTGTCTTTATGAGGACTTGCCAATTTTAGACATCTTAACAATGAACCAAACTTAGATTTGTTGGTTCTATTTTCTCATTTATTGACGTCTATTTTTATCTTTATTTCCTCCCTTCTGCTTTCCTTGAGTTTAATTTTGCTTTCTATGACTTCTTGAGATGAATGCTGAGATGATCAAGTTTCACCTGTTCATAATTTACATGTTTTAAATCTATATTTTCTTCTTAGCAATGTTTTGCTTCATCCCTCAGATTTTAACTTGTATTTTAGTCATCACTCAACTCAAAATATTTCCACTTTCCATTGTGATTTTTCCATTCACCCATCAGTTATTTACACAAGTGTTACCTAGTGTCTAATCTCATCATTCTCTGGCTATCATTCTGTTATGATTTCCACGGTGCTTGAAGAGCACACTCAGTGGCAAAGAGGTGCTTCCAAGGAGTGTTTATCCTGCAGTTGGTGGGTGCACTTTTCTACATTTGCCCTTTAGGTCATTTGCTAGTCATGTTCAAATCTTCCATAAACTTAATGGCCTGTGCTATCGGTTGCAGGGAGAGATATATGTTAGCGTGAATGTCTTTTGTTTTCGTAAAGAGCTATAATTTTCTGTAATTTTTTTCTGTGCCTATTTCAAGCCTATGCTTAACTGGGTATAAATGTAGGATGTTGATGTTTCCCAGTGATCAGGTTGCTTTACCTTCAGCAAGTTGTCTTTGTATACTGTTTGCATTGTCTTCCTCCTTTTATTTTCAACCTTTCTGCATCTTTTCACAGCTTTATTGAGGATAAAGTTAAACAGCACACATCTGAGTTGTTCGAGTTGGTAAATCTCACATGTACGTACATGAAACCACCCCACAATCAAGACAATATGTCTATTATCCCCAAGTTCCTTCATGCTCCCGTCACGAGGCAACCGTCGGTCTGTAGTCAAGATAGATTAGTGCATTTTCTAGAACCTCATATAATAAAATCATATGGGAAGACATATGGGAACATATGTTTACGTATGACTGATTCACTTTGTTATAAAGCAGAAACTAACACACCATTGTAAAGCAATTATACCCCAATAAAGATGTTAAAAAAAAAAAACATATGATATGTACTCTGTCTTCTTTCACTCAGCCTAATTATTTTGGAATTCCTTTTTACTGCTGAATAGCATTCCACCATATGGGTGTTACACACAGTTTGTTCACCCATTCACTTGATGATACACATTTGGGTGTTTCCAGCTTTTGACTCTTACAAATATTCTGAGTATTCATGTCTTTGTATGGACATATGCTTTTCATTGTCTTGAGTACATACCTAGGGATGGGAACGCTAGGTCAGATAGCAGATGTGTGTTTAACTTTTAAAGAAACCGCCAAGCTATTTTCAGAAGTAGATGCACCATTTTAGACCCACCAGCAACGTATGAGAACTCCAGTTCACTGACGTCTGCCCCAACACCTGGGGCATCTTAATTCAAGACGTTCACAGGTGTACAGCGGTATCTCAATTTGGTTTTTATTTGCATTTCCCTAATGATTAATGATGTTGACCATCTTATCATGTGCTTATTTTCCATCTGTATTTCTTTGTTACTGAAGTGTCTGTTCAGTTTTTGCCTTTTTATTGGGTTGTTTGTTTTCTTACTGGCAAGTTTTGAGTTCTATATATTTTCTGGACTAACGTCTTATATGTGTATTAGTTCCCAATTGTTGTCAAAACCACCACAAACTTAGGGGCTTAAAACAACACAAGTTTATTATCTTACAGTTCTGAAGGTCAGAAGCCTGAAATGTCTCACTGTTTGGCTAAAATTAAGGTTTCGGGAGGGCTTAATCAAGGTTTCCTGCAGGCTCTAAGGGAGCTGTCTTCTTACTTTTTCCAGCTTCTAGAGGCCGCTCGCTCTCCTTGGCCTCGGGCCCCTTCTCCATCCTCAAAGCCAGCCTCTCCTGTCACAGGGACTGTGTTGCCTCCCTCACCCACGTTTCAGTACCTTTGTGATCATAATGGGCCCACCAGGATAACCTCATCTCACAGTCAGCTGATGAGCAACCTTCATCCCGTCTGCAACCTGACTCCCCTTTGCCTTGTAACATTACATCTTCACAAGTTTGGGGGATGAGGACAGACATCTTTGGGGGACCACAATTAGATGTGTGACTTGCAAATATTTTCTTCTAGTCTATGGCTGGTCTTTTCATTCTCTAACAGAGTCTTCCAAAAAGCATAAGTTATTCATTTCAGTGAAGTTCAGTTCTTAACTTCTGTTCTATGGATCCTGCTTTTGGTTTGTTACCTAAGAAAACTTTGCCTAGTCCACCCAAAAGTTAAAGATTTTCTCCTACTTTTTCTTCTGAAAGTTTGATAGGTTTCATGTTCTATGATCCATTTTGAATTAACTTTCTTCTAGGTGTGAGGTATGGGTTGAAGTTTTGCATAAGGGTAACCAATCGTTCCAGAATCTTCTGTTGAAAAGATTATGGGAAGTGACAAAGGGCCCCGCTGGCCGGTGACGAGCCTGACAGGAGCACAACGGGAGGTCACAGACAAGGGGTCAGGAGAGGCGTGTAGATGGACCTCTGGGAGCGGGCACAAGGCGTGAAGATCACTGATCACAGGTTAATGCCCAGCAGAGAACATTGCCCAAACACCCAAGCAGACAGAATGGTCAGCTAGCCTGCCATCACCACCTCAGTGCAGACAGTGGGTGTGTGCAGGCAGCATCCACTGTAGTGGGTGAGGACTGTACGTGGGCCCAGCAACGTGGGCTTCTGCTCAGCAAGGTCAGTCTTCCAGCTGCAACACCACCCTTGACAAGGTCAACCAGACACTTTGGGCGCCCACTGGGCCCATTCCACTCTGGAGAAGGCTGGCTTCACCTTTCATATTCCCACCCTGCTCCCCTGTTGAATCCACCTCGATCTTCCGCCAGCAAACTCAGAGCTAGGAAGGAAGTGAGCCGGGCTCTAGGTACCTAGGTTGGTACCCGTGCTCCTTCAGAGTCAAAAAGGGAATGCCTCTAAATGCTCTGAGGATGTGAACTTGGCCTGTAATTGATCTTTCAGGACACCTTGTTTCTTACACACACACTGGCTTTGCCCAGTCTGGACTCCCTTCCCTGGTTTCTACTGTGCTACATGACGACAGACAATTGTAATGAAACACGTCTGCACATTTTTACAACTATGAAGTATCTGATACGAAACAACTTTGCTGTTTGCAAATTGTCAGCTTCTATTTAGCTAAACTAACAGTAAAACAAGTAAACAAATGTCCTATTTCTCTTAGAAAACTGCCTACTAGCAAAACTCCTCTGGTCAAGTGAACGACTTTGCTCCCAGAGGGCCAAGATAGCACATGTGCCTGTGAACAGCAGAGCAGCTTTTCTGGAAAGTAACACATGAAGATGGGTTATGTCAAGATGATTCCTCTCTGGGAGCCTTGCGCCAGCCTTATTGTCAAGTCAGTGTGGTCACTGTCAGCTGTTACAAACTCCACCAGGACAGAGAAAACAGGTTTTCTCTAAGTGGCCCTCCACCCTGAGCACTGCCAATTCACTCCCCACTCCCCACTAAGGTCAACAGTACACAGTGCCCAGGCTATTAACCGTGACAAGCAGTATAGCGTGCTATCTGCCTCTATATTCTTACTGTCTCTGCCACTTCCCGATTCCAGAACCCAGTCAGCTCTGGCTTCAGCAGTAACCTCATGCCTTCCTCTGCAGCCTGACACCCAAGGGGCAGGGTTCGTACAGGACTCCTGCCTTGGGCTCTGGGGACATGCAGCTGGGGGACCCCACACCCCTGGCTGTGGCCTCGGACTGTGCGAGCCTGACTGGCTCCCTGCCAAGGAGCTACTGTGGTGGCCAAGGGTGCAGCTCTGCTGCACTCGGTGACTCAGAAAATCCACACCTTCACATACAAATTAAAACACACCCACAAAATACGTATGTCTCTACCACTGCTGACTTCACCTGCGAAGTTCCCAGACATCAATCTCACGTACATTACAAGGATCTCAAAAAATTACTCTCTAAAAGTTTGGTTTTATTATTTATATCTTACTATAATAAACACTTGATATTTTTCCCTGCAATCTCTCTTCTCTAATTTTAGGACTTTTATGTACAGACAATACCCGTGTACTTCCGCTCTCCCTGCAGTTTCTCCTATTTTTTTTTTTTTTTGTGATACGCAGGCCTCTCCCATTGCGGAGCACAGGCTCTGGATGTGCAGGCTCAGTGGCCATGGCTCACGGGCCCAGCCGCTCCGCGGCATGCGGGATCTTCCCGGACTGGGGCACGACCCCGTGTCCCCTGCATCGGCAGACGGACTCTCAACCACTGCGCCACCAGGGAAGCCCAGTTTCTCCTATTACTAGCATCTTGCCTTAGGTAGTGTGGCACATCTGCTACAACTGATGAATCACTCCTAATTATTACTTACTAAAGTCCAAAGTTTACATGAGGGTTCACTCTGTGTTGTACATTTCATGGCCTGTGACAAACACACAATGACGTGGCTACACCATTACGGACAGTATGACTGCCATAAAAACCTCCTGTGCTCCGCCTAGGCGTCCCTCTACCTCCCCGCCACTCCCCAGTCCCTTGGCAACCACTCACCTTTTTACTGTTCGCCTTTACCAGAAAGCCATACAGTTGGGATCATACAGTATGTAGCTTTTTCAGACTGACTGGACTCTTAGAAACAACTGGATCTCCACAGTTTATTAGCTCCACCAAGTTCATGGAAAGTTAGTATGCACTGCTCAGAAGTATACTGAGGACTGAAGGAACAAAATCCCATGGACCAGTTCTGGATAACACAGCATTTCAAGAATATTCCCCCTTGGATTAGTTAAAACATAAATACAAACTGGTCTTTTATCCAATTCTTAATGAATTGTTACTGCTAGAAATAATTGGTACAAAACCTGACAATCGCTATAACTGCTCACAGTAAAATCTAGATCTCCAAAAAAATATTTTTTTTAATAAGAAAAGGAAGAGAGACTTCCCTGGTGGTCCAGTGGTTCAGAATCCACCTTACAATGCAGGGGACACGGGTTCCATCCCTGGTCCGGGAACTAAGATCCCACATGCTGCAGGGCAACTAAGCCCAAGCGCCACAACTAGAGGGAAGCCCATGCGCCGCAACAAAAGATTTCGCATGCCACGATGAAGATCCCGCGTGCCGCGACTAAGACCTGACGCAGCCAAATAAATAAAATTAAATAAAAATTTTTAAAAAAAGGATGAAAATGGGAATGTAAGTTGATACAGCCACTATGGAGAACAGTATGGAGGTTCCTTCAAAAACTAAAAATAGAACTACCATACGACCCAGCCATCCCACTACTGGGCATATAACCAAAGAAAACCATACATAATTCAAAGACACATGCAACCCCAATGTTTACTGCAGCACTATTTACAATAGCCAGGACAGCAACCTAAATGTCCATCAACAGAGGAATGGATAAAGATGTGGTACATACATACAATGGAATATTAACCAGCCACAAAAAGAAATGAAATTGGGCCACTTGCAGAGACGTGGATGGACCTACAGACTGTCATACAGAGTGAAGTAAGTCAGAAAGAGAAAGACAAATACCGTATGCTAACACATATATATGGAATTTAAGAAAAAAAAATGTCATGAAGAACCTAGGGGTAAAACAGGAATAAAGACACAGACCTACTGGAGAATGGACTTGAGGATATGGGGAAGGGGAAGGATGAGCTGTGACAAAGCGAGAGAGAGGCATGGACATATATACACTAACAAACATAAGGTAGATAGCTAGTGGGAAGCGGCTGCATAGCACAGGGATATCAGCTCGGTGCTTTGTGACCGCCTGGAGGGGTGGGATAGGGAGGGTGGGAGGGAGGGAGATGCAACAGGGAAGAGATATGGGAACATATAAATATGTATAACTGATTTCACTTCGTTATAAAGCAGAAACTAACACACCATTGTAAAGCAATTATACCCCAATAAAGATGTTAAAAAAAAAACCATATATAAATATGGTCAACTGATTTTTGACAAGCATACAAGACCATTCAACAAATGGTGCTGAGATGACTGGATATATATACGTGCAAAATTTATACATACAAAAATACAAAAATTAACTCAAAACAGATCAAAGGCCTAAATGTAAAAGCTAAAAGTATAAATTCTTAGAAGAAAACACAGATGTAAATTTTTGTCACTGTATCAGAACGAACCAACAGGAGATCATAGATAAATGATAGGCAGATAAAGAAAGAATAAGACACAGAGATAGATATTTATTTTAAGGAATTGGCTTAAGTAATTGTGGGGACAGGCCAGCAGGCGGGAAATTCAGGCAGGACTTGACTGCAGTCTTGAAGCAGGACTTGACTGCAGTCTTGAAGCAGAACTTACTTTCCTCCAGGAAACCTCAGTTTTTGCTCTTGAGGCCTTCAATTGACTGGATCAGGTCTCGTCACATTATTGAGGGCAAGCTCCTCTACTTAACGTCAACGATCGTAGATGTTAATCACATCTACAAAATATCTTGAAAGGACCCAGATTAGTGTTTGATTTAGTAACTGGTTACTACAGCCTAGCCCAGTTAACACAACTAACCATCACAATGACCTTGGACAAGGCAATGATTTCTTAGACATAATATCAAAATTACAAGTAACCAAAGAAAACAACAGAAAAATTACGTTGCATAAAAATTTAAAAATCTGTGCATCAAAGAAATAGTATCAAAAAAAGTGAAAAGAGGGGCTTCCCCGGTGGCGCAGTGGTTAAGAATCCGCCTGCCAAACGCAGGGGACACGGGTTCGAGCCCTGGTCTGGGAAGATCCCACATGCCATGGAGCAACTAAGCCCGTGTGCCACAACTACTGAGTCTGTGCTCTAGAGGCCACGAGGCACAACTACTGAGCCCGTGCGCCACAACTACTGAGCCTGCGCTCTGGAGCCCGTGAGCCACAACTACTGAAGCCTGCGAGCCTAGAGCCCGTGCTCCGCAACAAGAGAAGCCACTGCAACGAGAAGCCCGCGCACTGCAACAAAGAGTAACCCCCACTCGCTGCAACAAGAGAAAGGCCGCGCGCAGCAACAAAGACCAAAAATGCAGCCAAAAGTAAGTAAATAAATAAATATTTTAAAAACGTGAAAAGACAGGCCAGAGAACAGGAGAAAATATTTGCAAACCATATATCTGATACAGGTCTAATATCCAGAATATATAAGACCTCTTACAACTCAACAATAAAACTACAAATAAACCAATTTTTTATATGGGCAAAGGACCTGAGTAGACATTTCTCCAAATACACAAATAGCCAGTGATCTTGTAAAAAGATGCTCAGCATCATTAGTGACTGGGGAAAACCGCAGCGAAATACCACTTTACACCTACTGGGATGGCTAGAATCACAGCCAAACAATAATGTGCTGGTGAGGATGCGGAGAACTGCTGGTAGAGATGTAAAATGGCACAACTACTTTGGAAAACAGCCAGGTAGCTCCTCAAATGACTAAACACAGCTACCTTATGACTTGGCAATTCCAAGAGAAATGAAAACATATGTCCTCATAAAATCATATACAAATGTTTGTAACAGCATTACTTATCACAGCCAAAATACGGAAACAGCCCAAATAGCCATCATTCTGGAATGTTCTAGAATTAGTGGTGATGTTTGCACAATCTTGTGGATATGGTAAAAACCACTGGGCTGAACAGTTTAAAAGGTGAATTTTATGGTACGTCATTTACATCTCGACTTAACAAGGAACGTGTAGGTATGACAGAACCTCCTCTCCTGGCTCTGCTGGCCTTGGGCCCCACACCTCCAGGCTAGGATACAGCGGGCCACTGAGAGCAGCAGAGCTTCGGCTCCAGGAAGCACCCTCCCCGGGGGCACGAGAGGATGCAACTGAGGTGTTGGTCACCACCTCCCCCGTAAGGAGCCCGGCAGCGTTTCACACCAAGTCAGCTCAAAGGGGGACTGTCCAGCCTCCGCAGGGCTACTCTGAGATTCAGGTCAAGGTGTGTGTTTCTGGTGGGCCAGCGAGGTGTATGCCCCACCTGTGTGAGATGAGTGCGTGAATGAACTACACCAACACCACCTCCAGGACCACCTGTAACGTGCACTGGTCAGAACAACAATGCAAACAATCGTAAATGCACTGATAACACTCATGACTGTGGGAGGGCAGGAGTGGTGCCCATCCAGGGGTGGATCCACCAGGGCCACTGCACCCAGCTGGACAGGGGAGGGGTGACAGGCAAGCCAGGTCTCACTAGCACCCAGAAGCCCATCTGTCTGCCTTCAACCAGGAGCAGAAATTAATTTCGTCCAGAAAGCACAAGCGGCTTAATGAAGCCTCCTATATGACCTCACGTAACCTCTTGGAAAGTTAGCCCACCCTTTACACAGGAGGACAAACCTGATGCAAATGCATATCTTGACATAATTTAAGTGAATGTTCTTCGATTAATAACATTTTTAAAAGCTACCACTTACTGATTAATCATTCTGATTGTGATTAAAACCATTCATATTGTTTCATGACACCACAACTCTATGGGGTAAGCATGACCTTCTCAGAAGGAACTGAAGGGTACAGGGCTAAGTGGTCCAAAGCCACGGGGTGGAGGGCCCTAGGATTTCCATCAGTTTCCTCTCTGCTGCTCTTCGTTGATCAATTTACAGACCCGGTTCGGCTTAGAACCTCATTGCTAACGGCGCTTGGGTTCTGCCAGTGAGGAGCCCCAGAGGAGGACCACAGACTCTGTCACCCACTCGATCACCAAGGCTGACAGAACTGGCGCCTACCTATCACCTCCATGGTATTGTCTACCTTTATGTCCTAAAGCAGCAGTCTCACAAGGACTTAACACAGGGAGGGTTGAAGAAAACACTCCAACCTGCCTGCTGAGCAGAACTCAGTAGATTCTGCATCGCATAAAAAGTCACCTAGTTTCTGGCAGTCATTTTAACAATTTTTAATACAAATAAATGATTCTAACACTTCTTTGTAGACAAATACATTGTTTTCAAAAATGGTATTTCTCATAATCTTAAATATCTCAAATAAGAAAACATCCAAATTCTGATGTTTAGCTTCAAAAAATATACTCTGGGGATATTTTTAAATTCAAAGAATATTAAATGCTTAGAATACATTTATAAATAATATTAAAATTTTATTACTGTGATGGGCAGCTTGGACATCAACTCTCAGAGGCAAATGAAGCAAAAATATCACACACAAGGACACTGTGTCAAGGAGGACAACGGTGACAGGTGAGGAGAAGATCTGCAAATCAGGGATAGAGAAGGTTGGAGAGGACCCAGGTAGTGAGGGCACAGGTGGTAAACAAAGGGCACAGGCAGGAAGGAGCCAGAGCACAGCAAGCGGGCGAGCTACCTCTCATAAGCAGTCTTCAAATTCATGGTTGGGGCTGATGTGAGGGGACCACATCCAGAATGATGGGGAAAAGGGGTTTAAAGGGATCCATTCAAAGAGCAACAGAACGTAAGAACAGCAGTGGCCATAGGCTGACAGAAGGGAGCTAGAGAGACGACAGGTGCGGGAGATTCACCAGAGGACGATGGACAGTACAGAGGCACAAACGGAGAAAGGAGCCACTTTCAACCGCAGTTTATTTTCTAAACCAATAAATGTATTCAGCACCTCTTAGCACTAAGCTTTAAAACCTAACAGATTAAAATGTGTCACCCAAATTTAAAATGATCTTACTATATCAGTTTACCTACCATCACCAATCATAAATCATTTTTATTTCTATACAGGGCCACAAACACAGCAAAGTGAGTAGCACAGTAATTCTCAAGAATCAAGGGTTTAAGACAACTGTGGTCTCAAAGTTGAATCAAGACTCAGGAATTTTAATTCTCTGGTTAACAGAACAGAACAGAGGGGGACCTAATGCGGGAACTGTATTTATACCAAATGAAGGTCAGATAACACAACAAAGGTTTTTTGTACCAGTTTGTCAAGAGAGAAAAGGTAAGAAAAATCTGAGGTCCAGCCGCACACTCTAATATAGACATGGCAACAACAAAAAGCCAAGAAGAGACGAAAATATTTACATTTCAAGTAGAGAGTAATTCAATAAAACATCCTCAATATTAAAGTCTTTTACATTTTAATTACTATGTAATTGTGTTAATTTGCTTTATAATTTTATAGGGCTAAGAAGTTTATACATTTGCATTGATACAATTTTATGCATTAAACAATGTTTTAACAAAAATAATTCAAGACAATACTGAGTCCAAAAGAATTATTGTTCTCCTTAAAGAAGTCCGTATGTTACTCAAGATTAAGAAACCCAGGCAATTAGATATTTTACTTTTCTTGTGAACTCAATTACTTTTACTTGAGTATTAAGATGATTTTTTAAATTACAGCAATAAAAAGATAATTTATGATAGTGGATATAATCTGGACATCTGGCAATCACTACTTATTTGGACAATGTGGCTTGAGAAGCAGTAAAACAATACATTTCTCTTTGTCAGTTATCCACTGTGGAGAAAATCTACCTTTTCCCCTCAAATTAAGGGCTGACAAACTACAAAGGCTATAAAATCTCACCCTGTGTAATAAAGCATTCACAATTACCATGCTTGTTGATTGGAAGAGTCTTTGGACCCAAAAAACATGACATTAAGTATTATAACTAATTTTACTACATTTTAATGTAGGTGTCCTGTCGAAACCTCACTTTACATTACACTGTTAATTTTCCAGATTACTCTGTAAAATTATCTATTGTTAAAAGCCTGTTTAAAAAAAAAAAAGCTATTATATCAGATGAAGGAAGAATACACACACTCCATTGTTTAATGTTTCCCCATAATCTCTCAACAATATTTTAATTACTCAACTGCACTGAACAAACAAGGAACAGTTTTCACTCTCAATGAATTCAAAGATTTGCTTCTTTACTGACCACGGGGTTTCTCACTTCATTGGTTTCTCAGTGCCAGAGATTAGTCTTCCTTTGGAGGTGGAATATTACCTTTACTTTTGTATAATCTTTTGGCTGCCAAAATCTCAGACAGATGTAAGCAGCTGCTCAGTACTCAACTAAGACAAGATAAAAGAATTCACACGGTAAGTCTACATCTGGAGCAGAGGGGCCACTGCACAATCCTTACATGGTATCTGGTCAGCTACCCACTGGAGAAAGGATGATTCCTGGAATGTTTCTAAGTTAAGAAAGTGAAATCTATCTGGCTTTTATCACTGATTTCATAAATGAAGTTGCAGAAAAAATTCTGTACTGATCTTTAGATTACATGTAAAAATGAAATGCAGAGGACCTTTAGGAATTTTTTAGGTGAGAATGTCCCGTTAGAGATGTACGTAAACACAATGGGCAACCTCTTCACATCCAGTGATTCTTTAAAATCACGTACTCACTCCATGATTCCCTCAAACTCCCTTAATTCACAGGATGACAGTTTTGACTTGTCATTTATTTTCTGTGTCAGCAAATACCTCAATAATTTTCTCTTCAGAAAATACTTATGGTGTATCTTTTCAGTATTCCACTATACTTTTAAAATAACCAACATTTTCAGTATGACCTATGATAACATTTCCATCTACTGTTCAGTAACTTCAAAGAGGCATATTAATTTTAGCATAAAAGATATTCTATTTCCATACATTTTGCTTGTCAATAAACACAGTACTGGGTAGGAATTAACTGCTAACGCTCCTATCAAGCCTGTTAATACGCTGCATCCACTGCTTTTCATAATGTTTCTGTTTTATATACAAAATACAAATGCTTTCCAAAATCTTCGGAGCTGCAATCTTTTTGTGAACACAACCAAAAGCCAATCAAGTTGTTACTGGAAAATCATATTGTTACTTCTCAGAAAAGTGAAATCAGTGCCTTTTAGATCCTTCCCAGCAATTAATTATACTATAATGCTTCACATATATGTCTAAAAAATATACTTACCGAGAAAATCTGGGGGAAAAAATTCCTTAAGTAACTCCCCAAATTGTTATTCATGACACTAGACAGCATCATCTGCATTTACACTCTTTAACGTGTACATGCAAGCACGGCTGTGTACCCACGAGAAGAGTGAGCACAGCTTTGACCGAAGTCTATACCCCACGATGCGTCTTCCAGAGCCGCCCACATGGTCTCCCACCAAATCCAGGGTGGGAAACACATTGCTATTTTCCAGCCATGTACTCTAAATTTTCAAAACAATATGAATTTCATGCATATTCATCAATAACAATATATACTTAGTGGGAAGAAGCTAAATTAATGAATTGGTATTAAGTAATCCAGACTAATAAACCATATGCAAGTCAAACTAATTCACTCCCCAGGCACTTACTCAAATTTGAAGTGTGATAAATTCTTTTAAAAAGATAATTTAAAATTATAATTTTTAAAAAAATTTTACACCCGAAAAACTCAAATACCATTGACCACCTCTTATAAATGTTTATGTTCCAAAATCCTGAAAAGTCACACATAAACCTGTAACAACAAATGCCATTACTTTAAAATACTAGAAAAAATATTTTTAAAGGAGGGATTCTGAAAATTAGTAATTAAAACCATTAAAGCATAACACTGACCTAACAGGACAAATATTTTACTTTTGCAATCTTTATTCACACACGATCATCCCCTACAGTCTCACCTGCTAGCCTTTCAAACAAATTTCGAAGGCAACACACACCTGTGGGGGGGAGTCCTTCACAAGAGCGGGTGCGGGGAAAGGAGAGTGGACCAGAGGTCAAGGTGCCCAGGCTCTCAGCCCACCACTGTAGAAACAATGTACAGCACTCAGATGGTTATCAGCGCCCACATATGACAGGACACGCTCTCCCAGTGGGGAAGGGGTCACTAGAGACCGATTTAGACTGTCAGGAACCACCACTCTCACATAGGATATCAGTGTAATTCCACTTAATCTCAACCACTTAAAATTTTTAAGAATGTATGCCAAGGTAATAGTTCATTTCAAACCTATTTTAATAAATTACACATGCACTAATTTGTATGTATACATTCTCTATGTGTCACTTTAAACATCTTTGATAATTAAAGCCATATTGAGGGCTTCCCTGGTGGCGCAGTGGTTGAGAGTCCGCCTGCCGATGCAGGGGACACGGGTTCGTGCCCCGGTCCGGGAGGATCCCACATGCCGCGGAGCGGCTGGGCCCGTGAGCCGTGGCCGCTGAGCCTGCACGTCCAGAGCCTGTGCTCCGCAATGGGAGAGGCCACAACAGTGAGAGGCCCGCGTACCGCCAAAAAAAAAAAAAAAAAAGCCATATTGAAATTAGCAAATTTAGATAAACTGCCACTGACTTTAAAGTATTACTGGCCAAGAAAAGGTAGCTCAGAGCTTTAACTTTGAATGCACTTGAAAAAACATGTCAGGGTTGAGAAATCTGTCCTTGTTACATGACCACCTTACTATTTTCTTCAGAAAACAGAACCCATAAGAGAGAAGTATTTTCAACAAAGTAGTACACCCAAGCGCTGTGAGATGAAAAACGGCATCCGAAAGCCTCGTCACTCTGGTAAAGCGGAGCACAGGTGGACTTTCAATTCAGAATTATGTAGCTGCCAAGGCAAAGGATAAGTGAACAAAACTAACCCCAGCTAGTGCGAAGAGCACTGGGGGCAGATATTATGAAGAAAAACTGGAACGTATGTTTGGATAATTTGCGCTCTCTAATTCTATAAAAACTGCTAGAACTCAAACATCTTTCTTAACAATATTTCTGGTGAAATCAACTTCAAAACATAATACCTGGGATTCCTCCTTCTCCTAACAAGAAATTAAACTTATTAGGTAATCTGTACTGTTAAATACTCCACAAATTCCAATTTGCAAGAAGTATACAATATAGGATAAATAATAAAAGGTGTGTATAGGGGAAGGCTACAATAATTCCAATTTCTGCTACCTCAGCAAGTTACTGTATACATACCACATCAATATAACAGAAATGGCACAGTTTCTGAGGACACATTCCACATTTTATTTACAATTTAAGACTAACGTTAATCTCAAAATCACATATCCATATATCTATTTCCTTTTTGTTGATTTCATTTAAATGTAAATGCATGGTTTGTCCAACAAAGACTGTAAACAACTCTTCACCGCGTCTGGTACATGGAACACCCAGGAACAGCTTGTAACGGAAATCCGTCCACCTCCCCACAACAATTTTATTATAAATACAGGTATCAAAACAATTCTGAACGTATTTTTGATACTACTAGTAGTCAGCACCTATACCGCTTCGAAAATGAACACGTTTTGTGACAATATTCATTGTACCTGCCACTTTAGACCATTTCAACGGAAGCTCTTTCACTAAGCGAGAGCACGCCATTCTGGGTTTTCCTTCTTGGGCTTTCTCTTCAGAAACACATCTGCTTGCACAGCCATCTGACACTTCTTGCTGTTCTTCCACCTGGAAACCTGAGTTCCACTCTGAGTACTCCAGGTTCATGCTTAAATGACGGTGCCTTAACAAGAAAAAAAACTGTGCTGAATTTTCCTCCTGTTACCTGAAAACATAATGGGTGTACATATATTAAATATACTCTTACAGATGTCCAGGTCATGTTTACCAGCTGGAATTATCTTACTTAATGTGTGGGTATTTTGCATTGTGATATTTAATCAAGACATTAACATGAATAGAAGGTTGTTGATTTAAGACAAGTTTTAAATCCACTAAAATTAATTGTTGTATGTTTGTCCTTCTGGTGGCTGTGGAAGCTTCATATTTTCTTTGGACATCATTAGACGTCTTAGCTCTTGAAGTACAACTTTAATGCTGTATGAGTTCTGCCATTTTGCTAACACTGGTATGCTCCGTGCATCCACCTGAAAGGAGGGGAAGAAGAGGAAAGTCAGCTGCCGAGTGTAGCGGGGTCGGCCACCAACTCACTAGACGCACTTTGATGAGAAGTACTTCTAAAAATTCATAGCTTGGCTCTATTTTCACAAAGTGAACATTATGAAACTACTGGTTCATATAATACTTAGGGAAAATATTCCTTCTTCAACAGGTGTTTCCTAAAAAATTGTGTCCTTTTCGTGTGGTGCTTTTCTGTAAACGTGTAGGGAACTTCGGTCATCAGAAATAAACAAATGTTATATAAAATAACTACACGTAAACATATTTACCAATTCCTTCTTGATAAGGTCAGAGGTTTCTCTCCATTCCCAATGCCACGACCCAAAGTCTGGGCAATGGCCTCCACCAGGATTAAGGAAAGAACTGCGAACCCTGACCTCTGCTTTCAGAGCTCTCTCTCCCGTGTGTTCTCCGCACTGTGCTAAATTCATCTTCCACTGCAGGAAACTGGCAGGATGGGGCTGGAGCTCCTTCAAAGCCTCACCCCCAGCTACCTGCCATCTCTCGGCCTGCCTGAAAGTTCCCTGGAAAAGCCCTCCCATGGGGTTTCTCTTTGTCTGACCTCAGAACTCACCCACGGAGGACCACCTAGTCCCCGGCCCACCCCTCCACCTGGTGTTTGCCAAAAATAACCAGTGTCAATTGTGTGACACCTCGGAGACACAAACTACTATGTACAAAATAAGCAACAAGGATGTACTGTACGACACAGGGAAAGATAACCATTATATTGTAATAACTTTAAATGTAGTATAATTTATAAAAACACTGAATCACTATGTTGTACATCTGAAACAAATATAATACTGTAAATCAACTATATACTTCAATAAAAAATAAAAAAATTTTTAAATTAAAGAAATTGCTTAAACTGTTTCCACCTCTGCTGGGCGAGGAGGTGGTAAGAGGAAAGCAGGAAGGTGACCAAATACTTCACAGAAAAGCTGGGAAATGAGATGTCCAGTGAGGCTTTGAAAAGTTCCAACACACGCCTGTGAATCTAGAAGACACACATGTGCAGGGCTGTACAGGCTCAAAAGACCTGAGAAGGCCATAAACTCTCACCTATGGCTGACCTTGAGCAACATATAAAGAATTTGATTATGCACCATAACCAAGTGGGATTTATCCCAGTAGGGCAAGGTTGGTTCAATATATAAAAATCAATCAATGTAATACACCATATTAACAGAACAGAGAGCAAAAACCATGATTATCTCAACAGACACAAAATAGCTTTGACAAAATCCAACAACCTTTCATGATAAAAACACTCAACAAACTAGGTATATCAACCCAATACAGAGCACCTACAAAAAATATACAGCTAACAGCACACTCAATGGTGAAGGACTGAAAGCTTTCCTCCTGCGATAAGACAAGACAAGGACATCTGCTGCCATCACTGCTACTCAACACTGAACTGGAGGCTCTGGCCAGGCAACTAGGCAAGAAGATGAAATTAAAGGTTTTGAAAAGAAAGAAGTGAAACCATCTCTATGCGCAGATGCCGTGGCCTTGTACACAGATCCTAAGGCAGCCATTAAAGGAACTGCAACTGCTGGAGGGAATAAACGAGTAGAGCAAGGCTGCAGGGTACAGGATCCACAAACAAAACCTCATCTGTGTGCTTGCAATGAATGATCTGCAAAGAAACTCAAGGAAACAATGCCATTTACAACAGGATAAGAAACAGAAGTGTAGGCCATGCACACTGAATACTGTAAAAAAAAACTGTTGACAAAAGTATCCCATGTACATGGATCAGAACGCTTAAAGTCGTCGACAATCCTCCGCAAATTGATCTACAGATTTCACACAATCCCTATCAAAATTTCAACTGCCCTTTCTTTTCTTTTCTTTTTTGCAGAGCTGGACAAGTTGATCCTTTAATTCATATGGAAATGCAAGGAACCCAGAATAGCCGAAACAATATAAAAAAGAACACTTACTACAAAGCTACAGTAATCAAGAAGGGTGTGGGACTTCCCTGGCGGTCCATTGGTTAAGACACTGCACTTCCATTGCAGGGGGCGCGGGTTCGATCCCTGGTCAGTGAACTAAGATCCCGCATGCCGCGCAGGTGGCCAAAACAAACGAACAAACCAAACCAAACAAAAACAAAGGGTGGTGTTCACACAAGGATGGACATACAGATCAATGGAATGGAAAACGACTGAGAATGCAGATCAATGGAATGGAATACAACTGAGAACCCGAAGTAAATCCATGCACGTACAGTCAAAAGATCTCTGACAAGTGTGTCAACCATGGGGAAAGGACAGTCCCTTCAATAGACGGTGTTGGGACAACTGGACATTCACATGCAAAGGAATGGAGCTGGACCCTTAACTCAAAATGGATCAAAGGCCTAAATTAACAGCTGAAACAATAAAACTCTTAGAAAAAAACAGGAGTAAATCTCTGTGACGTTGGATTTGACAATGGTTTCTTAGATATAACAACTAAATACTTTCAATGAAAGAAAAAGTAGACAAATTGGCTATATAAATTTTTTAATTTTTGTGTTGAAAACATCAAGAAAACAAAGAGACAACCCACAGAATGAAACAAAATTCATGCAAATCATATACCTGACAAGGGGCTCTTGTTCAGTAAACTAAGAACTCTTAGAACTTAATAATAAAGGCTCAATATCTCAATTAAAATGTGGGCAAAGTGGATCGCGGCAGACAACTGTTATGGACTGCATGTTTGTGTCCCCCAAAACTCATGCGCTGAAACCCTGACCACCATGGGAAGGTACCAGGAGCTGAGGACCTTGGGAAGTAATTATCAATAGGTTTCGGTGAGGACCCAAGGGTGGAGCCACCACGATGGGATTAGGAGAGAACGAGACTGGAACTTGCTCTGTCCTCCCCGTGAAGACCCAGCAAGAAGTCAGTCATCTGCAGCCCAGAAGGAGGGTCCTCACCAGAACCCAACCACGTGGGAACCCTGATCTCAGACTTCCCAGCCTCCAGCCTGTGAGAAATAATCTCTGCTGTCCAAACTAGCCCCAGTTTAGGGTCTTTTTGTGACAGCAGTCAAACTAAGACAGCAGCTTTTGTGATGGTTCCCGAAGATCTTCAACTCCTGACATTCACGTCCTATGTGACCCCTCCCTGGAGTGTGGGCTGGACAGAACGCTGGGATATGACTTCTGACGTTAAGCTACAAAAATACTCCAGCTTCCATCCTGCTCTTTCTTGCTTTCACTCCCCTGCTTTGCAGACGGAAACCAGCTGCTGTGCTGTGAACTGCTCTGTGGCCTCTGGCTATAGTGTATAAGGAACTGAAGGCTGACTGAGAACCTGACTACTGCCAACACCTACGTGAGTGAGGCCAGGGCTGCATCCTTCCTCAGTCGAGCTTTCAGCAGAGACCACAGCACAGGCTGGCATGTGGGCTGCAGCCCTGTGAAAGGCCCTGGGCCACAGTCCCAGCCCACAAAGACTGTGAGACAATAAATCCTTGTCGTTTTAGACGGTTCTGAATAGACATTTCTCCAAAGAGGGTAAAAAAAAATGGCCAATAAGCAGGTGAAAAGGTGCCTAACTAGGGGAATGCAAATCAAACCACAATGAATATCAATCAAAAGAAAACCTGATGCCTAATCCAGTCACTCTATACAAACACCTACACTCCAATAATTAAACTAGGACTTAATTTCTCTGCTTCCAGGTCCCCACTGGCTGGCCAGCCTGACTATATGAAGCGTTGGTAGGGATGGACAGTCCAGGCACTTACACACAGTGAGCATGACAGACATGGACAACCCTGGAAGAGCCCGGGCGGAAGTCAGTCAAGCTGAAGACAAGCCTCACCCAGACCCCACCTCAGCAGACATCCTACTTGTACGTGAACGTCCTAGAGCAGGGCCACTGAAATCACCTTTCACGGAACAGCCCAAGGCCTTGCACTGATTTTTACTGGTCCACCACAAGATAAACACAGAAATTCAGAGCAGCCTTTAGAGAGTTCTACAGCAATTTAACGGAGAAACTTTTATCTTAAAAAATCTGAGCTTGGGCCTCCCTGGTGGCGCAGTGGTTGAGGGTCCGCCTGCCGATGCAGGGGACACGGGTTCGTGCCCCAGTCCGGGAAGATCCCACATGCCGCGGAGTAGCCGGGCCCGTGAGCCGCGGCCGCTGAGCCTGCGCGTCCGGAGCCTGTGCTCCGCGGCGGGAGAGGCCACAACGGTGAGAGGCCCGCGTACCGCAAAAAAAAAAAAAAAAAGTCACTGACATATGAGTCCACACAAAAGGGATACAACACAGAAGCATACACAAACGTGCACAGTAAAAACACAACCATGCGTGAAACGATAAATGCCAAATCTGAGATGGAACCACCTCTGAGGAAAGAGAAAGGGGAAACCGGGAAAGGCACAAAGTTAACTCTGTATAATGCAGTCTTTCTTTAAAAAAAGACCTGTTACAAATAAGACAAAAAGGTTAAGATTTGAGGAGGGTAAGTGGAGGATGTTGGTTACATCATTCTCTAAAACCTGCCTGTGTGTTAGAAACAATTCTTTTAAAAACGCCAAAAATAAAAACAAAGAGAAAAGAAAAATGATAATTTACAGTAACTGCTACAAAGGGGAAGAATAAAAGAGTGACTGTAGCAGAGTAACAAAACAGACACAGTTCAGACTGGGAGTCAGGACAGAACTCTCTGAGAGTGACACTTACACAGCGAAGTGAAGAAAGAGTCCGTAAGGATGTCCACCCTGGAAGCACAGAAAGTGCAACGGTCTTGAGGCGAAAGGAAAGGTGTGCAGGGCCGCGAGCACCGTGAGCCCCCAGGGAGCCAGGGCAGAGAGTGTGCACGTGTGGCTGAAGCCACTGCAGGATTTTAAAGCACAGAAGCGACAGGACACAACCTGTGCCTCAGAAAGATCCCTCTGCTGCTTGCTTTGTAAAGACTGGGGGAGGTAAAGCAGGAGAATCAGAGAGGCTGTGCAGGGCCCAGACAAGAGATGATGGCTAACATTCACTCGGTGGCAACGTAAGGAGAAAAGTAAAATCGGACTCGAGTTACATTTTCAACAAAGACTAACAGACCTTAATGCTAGAGGGTTTAAGGAGGAGAGGCAGAGAAGGACGCATAATGTCCAAAATGAGATCAGATGAGCTCGTAAGGCAGGTCTGAAATTTAATCCTGAATTTCCTAGTTCCCACAACAATGTAGAACTCACTATGAATTACCTAATTTGCAGAGTCTATAATATGAAAACAAACCAGCAGTTGTGAAGAACAGCTATTCCTGGTAAAGAAATTTCACAAAAATGTCTTCCTCATAAAGGCAAAGTTGTATGTCATAAAAGAAATTCCCTAAACAATATCCCTTCTGTAAATTCAAACTGTTTTGTAATCCTCCTTCCATCACATCTCCTAATATTACTGACACAGAAATAGTTAAGCATGCATGCTGTAATTTCTAGAATAACCACTGGAAGAACAGAAACAATGAAAAGAATCGAGAATGGCCATTTCAAAAGTAGGCAAGAAACAAGAAACACATGTAAAGATAGAAACCACAAGATAAGATGATTATACACCTGAACGCATCAACACATTGTACAATAAATGTCCATGGACTGATGCCCTAGCAGGCAGGGCAGGGAGGACTCTCAGGGCCCAGCACCGGCTGGCGCCCCGCACGCACCGCACGCAGGGAGGTATGGGAGTGGCCCAGCAGGTCCAGGGCTGAGATGCCCAATAGCGCTCCTCCAGTCAGGGTCATGCTTTTCTCCGGTGCACCCAGCAGGGAGGAGCCAGCCCACCTGGAGCCCTGGGGTGGGGTGGGGGCCGGACGGCCAGCTGTGTGTCCAGGACCCAGCCTGCTGCTGGAAGTGTGCTTTCACACAGGGGGACTGAGCACATGCAGGTAAACACACTGGGCAACAGAAAGCAGGTTTCTCACCACTGAAGGCAAGAACTACAAGCTTAGAAAGGATGAAATCTGAAAAACACCCTGCAGTGTTGGAACAGAACTGGAGATGATGGTATAAACTCATGGTGTGGGATGGATGATGGACGGAAGAGAAGGAAAGAGTGAGAGAGGAAGGAAGGCTAGCTGTACAGATGTGACACCTGGGCTAAAACTATAAAGAAAAAGTGACAGAACACAAAAGAAATGCTCCAGGTGTTAATTACCATTGCTGGGGAAAGGGAACACGGGGACGGGATGAGTAGGCGCACACAGAAGTTAAGGTAACGTTCTGTTCCTATGACAGATGATGTTCATGCTATCATCACGTTATCATGCTTCCTAACACGTATTCTGCATGTGAGGGTGCTCTCAACACGGCACCTCAAGAGCCTTCGCTTCAAGTTCTAGTACTCGTATGAACCTAAGACTCGTACTGGAAATTATTTCCGCTCACTTCCTTCTGTGAGTCAGGCAGAGCACATCATTTTGATTTATTTGCTTTAAACAACCATGCTCAACCACGACTGTCTGTTCCCGTACAGACATACTTGTTCCTCAAAGAAAAACCTCCTCTTCATGAATATCCATCCTTTTAATCTCACCAATGTACCTTAACCCTAAAGAAAAATGTTAATTCAAAGAGAAATAATGACTTTCTTATCACCAAACAAGGATTCAGCTGAAATATGACTACTGAAGCAATTAATAAAACCCTCACCTCTATCTAGGCTAGTACATAAAGGTTCTTAAGGAAAGGTCCATTCAAAAGAGAAAAACAACATGGGATAAACTGTTTTAGACTTTCCGCTAAACAAAGGTCCTTTTGTTGTTGTTGTTTTAACATTCTCCTGACTATATATTTATAGGTTATGTAAGAATAAAATGACTACTTTAACTTACCATTCCACTGGAATTATTTACTCCGTTCATATTAATTTTGGTTACAAATCTAACTGATGGAGGTGCTTCTGGGTATTTAGGTCCACATTCTACTTTCAGGCTATATATTCTGTTTTCATAATTTGTCTGGAAGGCAAAAATAATAATAATAATATTGAAGTGCTAATCAAGAGGGAAAGTACAATATAAATGTATTTAATATTACCACTTGTATGATCAAGAATTTACTTTTCTATGCATTTATTTGATCTATATGGCTAGAAAAAAGGCAGCAAGCACACTTAAAAGTAGAGATTTTACAAAATTAAATAATTCTACAAAGTAATATCAAAATGATCAGAACTTGCTTTTGTGGCACAGACAATGCCTATAACAAATTAAAAGGAAAAAACAGACCACTTAAATTCAGATTTTACTAAAAAGTCCATATTGTGGCTTGACCTGTGTCACACATATATAAAGGTTCCCATTTTTCCAGGACAATTCTGTTTATTCTTACTGCTCCTGTAGTAATTATTAATAATACTTCATTTCATTCTCAAAAGGGTCTGGCTGGACAATAAATTATATGGTTACCCCATTTATACAGCAATCAATATATCTTCTGGTATAAACACCATATTATACCATTGTCCAGCACTAGAACAATTAATTCATGCCTCTTGTTAGTTACATTTACATTACTACTTCATTAATTTTGTTGTCCATTAAATTCCATTATCTAAATTCAGAGATACAATACCCAACTTTTATTTTTCCACATCATTTAAAAACAGGGTTTCTTAATCGAGAAGTTGAACATTACCATATTATAAAACAGCCATTTTAAAGCTACCAGACTTAATGCTTTTAGATTTTTCAAGGCTTACTTTCATGCCTATAATTAACTCTTCTTTATCCTTATGGCTTCTGTTCACTAGGTAAACTTATTAGTGTTCAATTAAAACAAGAAAGTAAAAAAATAAATGGAAGTGACAAATTTCATACCTGTTGATTCCTGTATAAACATGGGAAAAAAGAAGTTAACCATCTATAGATTTCACTTACCCCAACTGATCCACAGCTTCCTCTCCCTTAAGTAAGAGTTCTCCCAAGCGGAGGTCAGGTCTGGGTTATTAAACTACCGTAATTTAAAATGTATACAACAATCTTATACATATATTATTATATATTTCAATATTTTAAAAAAGAAACAGCTGGATAAAACTCATCCAAGTTTAACAGCAAACATATATTAATAATATGCCCAGGACCTGGAGAGGTTTAAACAGGACTAAAGGTCAAGGAAATCATCTGGTCTGTCGTTCTCCAATCACATGCACAGCAGCCTCTCTAGAAAACTTGCGTTAAAAATAATAATAATTTTTTTAAATGATACAAATGAACTTATATACAAAACAGAAACAGACTCACAGACATAAAAAGCAAACTTATGGTCACCGAAGGGGAAAGTGGCAGGGGGAGGGGTAAATTAGGAGTTTGGGGTTAACAGATACACACTACTATACATAAAATAGATAACCAACAAGGACCTACTGTAGAGCACAGGGAAAACGATACTCAATATTTTGTAATAACCTACCAGGGAAAAGAATCTGAAAAAAAATAGATATGTATGTATAACTGAATCACTTTGCTGTGCACCTGAAACTAACACAACATTGTAAACTATACTTCAATAAAAAAAGAAATAAAAGGAAAAAAAATTTTTCTTAAATAGCCCCTGACAAATTCCATATTGTTAAAAATACTCAAAGTACATGGAAACAACTAGAACTCTCATACTTTGCTGGTTGTAGGGAATGGTATAATCATTTTGGAAACAATATGGCATTTTCTTATAAAGATAAATAAGCACACACCTCCCCTACCAAGTAGGAATTCCATTCCTAGGCACTTTATCCAAGAGAAATGGAAACAAACCTATGTTCACAAGAAGACTTGTAATCACAGCAGCTTTACTTGTAATGGGCAGGGAGTACTGTGATCAGGAGAAGCGATAAGCACACTGTGGCATCTCTGTGAAACACACCACTACCCACTTCTTGGAACAACACAGCTGATCCCGAGACGTTATATGCCAAGTCAAAAGAAGCGGGCCTCTAAGCACACACACTGCACGATTCCACTGGCACGAAGTCCTACAACACACAAGACTACTCTAGGGGGTAGGGAGTAGTGACTGGGGCAGGGCGGGGAGGGGCACAGGGAATTTCTGGCGGCACAGACATGTTCTGTATCTTGACATGGGTGCGGGTAACAGGCTCCATTTGTCGAAAATCATGGTAATATCTATGCATTTCACTATATGCAAATTATACCTCAATCTAAGCTAGCCTACAATGATTAAACATCCTAACTTTTGGTACCTTTGATTAATTTCATCACCCTTGAATTTTAAATTAACAGCCAAGTCTTTCTGTTGTCTAACAAAAGAGTGACAGAAAAGAGAGTAGTAAAAGGAACTAATGTTTATTAATTATGTACTACACATACTCTCTTATTGTCTAATTATTAATTCATTTAATTCTCAAAACTTCTAAAGTAAGTATACATATAAGGAAACTTGGAAATGTTACTAAACATCTAATGCTAAAAAATACTGCTTAGAAAATTTAATACACAAACATATATGGAAAAACAAAATCGCTAATTATATAAATCCAAATAAATAGTGGAAAAACATAAAAAACCAGGGATCTTAGTAACATATAAAAAACATATAAAAAACCGAGAAACAACTAATCAAGTAACAGAATGCTGAGGTAGGAATTCTCCTGTTACCCTAAAGCTGGGGACAAAATTGTTCTGAATCTGGCACCTTCCAAAGAAAAACCAACTAAGCCGAGATGCCGCCCCTGCAGGTTTTATTAAAAGGCAGCTGAGCAGCTGAATGAGTGCTGGGACCGCCCACTCTCACCCAGCCCCCCAGGCCTCAGCAGGCGGGGAAGCCTGGCTGGAAAGCCTGGCTGGAAGGACAGGGCCTCTCAGGGGTGCCTCCCGCTCCACAGAAAGGGGAAGGGGCTCCAAGACAACCCCCACCAGCAGAAAGCGGCAGGGGGCAGCATCCTGTCTCTGCGCCCCCTGCAAGCAGGCCTAGCCCCATCTGACCCTACAGCAGCCTTGGCTCCCACTGGGCACAGCAACCCAGCGAGCTTCCTGTGGTTCAGTGACACCAGGAAACAGCTAGTTCGGGGGTTCTGCTGATGACCCCAACCGGGTGAGAGAGACTTGTGAACTAGGTTACAGGGCAGCCCACAAAATCATGGGGGGTCTTATGCACAAACTCCAAAACACTCTTAAAGTCTCTTAGAGGTAGCGACTGGAGAAAAACCAAATGTAAATCATTTCGAATGTATACTCCACCCAGTTCAGACTGTCCAATCTTCAAGCTGTTCATTAGATAAGAATGCTCATTATTATAAGCACTTACTTTTACCAAAAAGACCATATGGTGATACTGTTCACAGGCAGTGAAAATCAAGGTTTTCATTACAAATACCAAGTTATAAAACATCAAGAATTCTAACCATCAGGATTTTATTTCCTTCCTCACATAACTTATGGAAAAATCAGAGCACTGGAGGGAAGAGGCAACTTGTTAGTTTAGCAGAGTGCACAAATTCTGCAAAGGAATACCAGAAAATGCAAAACATACATTAATTCATTCTCTAAAGTTAACATTGCTAATTACCTGACCATTTTCCTTTTAGAAAAAATAAAGAGGAAATCTAAACTCTACCTAACAGCAAAACAGTTGAAATGCTCCCATCACAGGCAGCAAACAATATACAAAACCAAAGACTAAGAAAACCTTCATATTTGTGTTCTTTCCAACAAGTCAAAAAACATACAATACATATTTCCAAGAGTCACTGCAGGGTGCGCAGTAAATGGGGCCTTTGAGTAAGGAATGCAACGCAGAAAAAAATTTCCCAGAGTCTGAAAAAGATTTTGAGTAAAAATAGAAAGTCATAAACTTGAGAAAGACCTAAGAATAAAACAACAGGTCTGTTGCCAGCAATGCTAGAAAACATGCAAGAATCAGCCTCGTCTACATATTTTATAGATGAAAACATGGAGGCCAGAACATTTCCATGGCGAGTCAACTGTCACTGGCCAACAGCAATGTGCACTCAACACAAACCAATTTAGAAACCCTGATGACACACACAGCGGGTTAGTAACATGTTACATCAAAATACACTCTTTGCTCTTCCCAAATACCCCTCCATTTCCTCACCTTTTCTCCTCTCTATCTGGAATGTTCTCCATCCCCATCACCACCTTCTGAAATCCTACCAGCCAGTCCTTTAAGGCTCATTCCAAAGGCAACTTCCTCCACTGTTCAGCCTTCCTCAATTATTCCAGCTAGAAGAAACATATTCTAAAGTCCCGCAGTGAACTTTCTCTGCCGTATTCAGAATCTATCATTTGTCTTCATTTCTTCTCCTCTACTCAACTGCAAACACTTTGGCAGCAATGATTGTATCGGTCTTTCCCCCCAATCCTCCAGAAAATCAAGCATCAATAAATGTATACAAAATAAGTAAAAGGTGAGGAAGTGTTTCAGTTAAAGTTATCATAATTATTTATTTTAATATCAATATTATAAAATAAAATGCTTACTCTAAAGTGACAATAAATATTAATAGAAAAAAATATGTAATTTATAGCACTGACCCTTGGTGGCCCAATAATCATGCCTGTCCACCTTGTAAGTGTCATATCTTCATCATCTTCCAGGCCCCAGCTAACCGTACCATCGCCTACTCCTTTTTGTCCTTCTTCAAGTTCTTCCAACAAGCGAAAATTACGAGGAACTTTAACGCCTATACAAAAGAATGTCAATGTAAATGTAAAAAGCTCATAATTATAAGGGCTACACATATTCAAATTCAGCTTTTCCCAAATTAACCTTTAAAAATTATTTCCCAAAAAGACAAAATTCCCTTTAAAAAGCATTCTGCCCCCAAAAATGCTGACTCTAAAAACCCTTCAAAATGAAAACGCTAAAGAAAGCACTGTTCCAAACATTAACAGCAGTACAGAACATGTATATAAATTCCTAAGCAATCAGTTTTAAACTGACATAAATCAATCATAAGGGAATCATCGTAAGTCATTATTTTTCCATAACTGAGACTCCTGTTCCTCAGCCAAGAACACGACATCGAATAAACAGGCGTGACCAGGAAGTCCATAAAAGCTCCATTTCATTAGCATGTACTCTCCAGTAATCTTCAAAGAAGAGAATTATGTTCCATCTGTAAAAACGCACTAAGAGGTACTATTTTGAGAATGCTGACCCCACCCTCGGTCTTGAGCCAGTCTGCTGGCTGCCTAATAACCAGGGGGCCCCGTCTCCCCCGTCAGCAGGCTGGAGGCTGGAAAGCCAGCCTCCTGGATGTTTCCTAAGACACGTCCTTCTCATCTGGGCCCAACCCAGCAACAGTTTCACAATCCAACAGCCTTTCTCACACCTCCACTTCTTTAGACCTCCTCATTCTACTTATTTCTAAAGTCTTACCACAGAAATGTTCCTCTCTGCCTAGAACCCCCAGCCTTTCACGGTCCCTACTCCCTCACTCTCACTGAACCTGGTCTTTGCCACCATTCTGACCTCCAACCCCTGGAACCAACCATGATTTGTGCACTTTATCACAACCTATCCTAGGATCACTGGCCTGGCCTCTCTAGAGGATGGACCCTGTGGTTTTCTGTGTTCTCAATAGCATCTAGCATGAAACACCCTCCAGGCCCACTGCACAAGTCTTGAAAAAAATCAGGACCCTCTCCTTCTGGCTCTGGAGCACCGCCTCTCTCCCTCCTTCCCTCCCTCTCACATGCAAGCACACAGACAATCATGAGGCAGGAAAAAAAGTGACGTCTCTTTTAAGGCGACTGTCATTTTGTATAACTTATCTCTCTTGCTGAAACTAAAACATTTCTTTCAGTTACTAATTTGTAGTAATGCTTCTGGACAAATAATGGAAAGCCAATAAGTACTGTAACTTAAAAACACTAGCCACGGGGCTTCCCTGGTGGTGCAGTGGTTATGAATCCGCCTGCCAATGCAGGGGACACGGGTTCGATCCCTGGTCCGGGAAGATCCCACATGCCACAGAGCAACTAAGCCCGTGCGCCACAACTACTGAGCCTGCGAGCCACAACTACTGAAGCCCGTGCGCCTAGAGCCTGTGTTCCGCAACAAGAGAAGCCACCGCAATGAGAAGCCTGCACACCGCAATGAAGACCCAACGCAGCCAAAAATAAAATAAATTATATTAAAAAAAAACTAGCCACTTAATGTACTGTGCTTCATAAAAAAGGCTTGAAAATCTTAGGTCACAGAAATATGGGGCTGTTATAAATCACAAAAACAAGAGTACTCATTATCACAACTACAATAACTAGTAATAACCATTTGTTCAGGGTACACTGTGTGCTATTTTAAATAAATTATCCCATTTGATCCTAAAAGCACTCATTTTACAGTTATAGAAACTGAAGTTTGGAAGAGTAAGTGACCTACCCAAGGTCACACACACACACATACAAGCGGCAGATCCAGTATTAAAACCCAGTTTCTAGACCAAAGTCACTCTCTTAACCGGTGGGTTATACAGCGAGCCATCCCGGCAGCATCGTGGGTGCTGCCCAAGGCCAGCTCCCAGAGCCGCTGCCTCCCAGACAAGGGCCCCGGTCCCGTTTTCTCATCTATAAAAGGGAGACCACGGTGGCTTCTGCTCCAAAGAACCACTGTGAAAATTAAACAAGGTATCTATCTTAAACAGAATAAATGTTGACTATGACCAGTTTAGTGTCCATATTAAATAAAATTACAAAAAACTTCCATTCACCTCCATCTACGTTTTGGGAGAATTCAAGCTCTCTGTACAGTCCTGAAGGTTGGCCCCCAGGAAACAGTCCCCTGAGCTCTAAGTTTCTATGCACATAACACTGGGACAACTGCTCTTCCCTGCAGCTGCACAGTCAGAATCTCCACCATCTATTGCTACTGACTTGCTTTTTAAAGGCTTCTTAAAGGACCCTGATTACCCTTACCATTATGAAGTCATTCCCGAAGAAAAATTCTAAATTTGTGTTGAATTTTGTTGCCTCCTTTTTATTAACAATTCAGTCAGGTGAGCTTTATGCGCATCCAAAACTACAAAGTAAACAATGTAAAAGTAATGTTTCTTTTTACATAAGTGCCATAAAAGTGAGAAACCTAGTGACTGCTAAACTTTTCACCATTTCTCTATGCTGCATTTGGGGAAACAGTTCCAAGATTAATGGATCAGTTATTGGCAATGTTAACATTTAAAAGATTATAGCAGCTAAGATTATTTTGTTTTTAAAGTATAAGACTCAAAACAAACACCAGTGAGCTATATTTTTAAATTCAGGGCTAGAGTACTCTGGTTTTATTTCAACCAAGCACTAATGTCTGTGAAGAGAAAACACCACGAGATGGGGATGTTGGTCTGTGAGTGTTGCAGTGTGTACATAAGCTGCCCTCTGGATCTCTTGCCATGTCTGAGCCGCCTTCTATTAGTTCTGCTTGCCTTTTTCCTATGCGTGTATATGTGTGCATGTTGTTGTTATTACTGTTGTTGTTTAATAGTTTTAAATACTTTAATCCCTTAGTCTGGGATCTTCATTAAAAGAAAAAAATCCTCAGAGACCATCCAGTCCAAAACCTAACTCTTTAGAGAAAAGAAAATTCTCACCAGGAAAAGTTAGGTGATAATCCTAAAGTCACTTAACTACCAGTTAGTTACCAAACCAAGTCAAAAACCCAAGTCTCCAGGCATCCACTAATCTAGTCTCCTCCTTACTACATTACAATGAACCTCCATTCATAAGATGTAAGACCCAAAATAATATTATTCAAAAGCAAAATGCTGAATGCAAACAACCTAGAAAACATGCTTCCAGTTTTTAATCTCAAGGCTATCCGATTCCTAAAAATGTAACTTTAATTCCCACAATACCAAAAGTAAAGGCATAAACACTGCCAAATAAAAACTAGAATGAGTCTTGAAATGCTGTTTATTAGGAACATGGATTTCCCAATTATAACTCATAAATATTTTTACTTTTTTCAGTTATAAGGAAAAAAGCCCAAATAAAACCTTAAACAGTAATAAATCTGTCAATCTATCCACACAAACATAAGAAATAACAGCAAAGCAAATTTAACATCACTTTGCAACCAACCATCTAAATTAAGAAAGCTCTGATAACACTAAAAAAAAAAAAAAAAAAAAGATGAGGTGGTATAGTTTTGAAGAGGGCCAGGTGAATTCCAGTTCTACACTCTGGGATGTAGCAAACCCAAAAATAAATAACTATGAACATTTCAGTGTTCTTTCTTTCCAGATTACTTTTGATATATAGTAATATATGGTTTCTGTGTTTTTTCCCAAATGATATCATGACTCATAATTTTGTAACTTGCTCTTTTCCTCACTTACAAACATGTTTCTATATAAGCATAATCAAGTACCATTTTTAAATGTCCTGGCGAATAATATTAGTCATGTTGGGGAACGGGGTGGGCAGGACTTCACTGGACACCCTTTCACACTGTTTGACCAGGTGAATCATCATCACCTACAGAAATGAAAGGAAAACCCCCATACAAACAGAATGAATTTCTTCCATCTTATCTGCTTTCCAGCCCTAGGTAGCTGGTCCTCACGAACACCCCAGCTCCCCGCACTACACGCCCAGAGTGGCGGTGGTAGGTTAGGGGAGGCAGTGTCGGGGCGCCCAGCTTATGGGCCGGCCAGGCTGCGTAACTGCCCCTGCAGAGTTCTCTTAGGCGCTTGGGCTTCTGTCACCCTTCGACACACCTGAGGAGGCACGCTGCTAAGATGGAACTCCTGAACAGTCCCACTTGTAATCTGAGTGCTTGCTTCCCATCCCACTCTGGGAGTTCGGAGTCCCCGCAAACTCCCAGCAGGCTGACTTAGTTAAAATGGACATATTTATTGAGCACCTCCTATGTGACAGACATTTGCTAAAAGCTTTACAGGCAGAAGCATTAAATTTTACCTTATGTTGTTTTAACATCACCATTTCACTAAGTAAGAAAATTAAGGCTTAAACTACTAGGTTGGGCCACACGAGTGAAACTGCTGATGTTCAGGCATCTCTGTGATCAACAGAAAGTGATTTTGCAAGGTTCACCCTGAAAACATGGAGAGCGAGTGGGGGAGGCGAGGAGGGAACAAGTCTCAAAGCCCAAGCTGCCCGCCATTACTCTCACTCCCTCCCCTCAGTCCTGGATGGCACGCACATCCCTGGCCCTGCAAATCTGATGGGAGGAGGAACATGTCATTACCAGCTGTGGGGGCAACTGCCAAAAATAAATCCTGCTCTGAACGCTGGTAAAAAGAGCCTTTCCATGTATCACACACCTGGGTGTGCGCGAAGGCAAATATTTCCCTACCCAGGGAAATAATATAACTGTCATTTTGTATTTTTCAAAGTACTTTCCCATACAGTCATCTAACTGAATAAGGGAAATATCTTTTGAGGTATGATGGGCAGATATATCCACATTTTCACAAAGATCAAAGACATGAAGTAACTCACTCAGGATCATGGCAAGACAGTAGCTGAGTCAAAAGTGAAATTCACATTTCTCAGCATGAGTACAACTGTTTCCATTACTGTATACTGCATACTTCAGAAAATAAAAAAGAAAGCAGGGAAACTTCAGAATGTGTACGACTTAAAACACATATTTTTCAAAATATACATACTGTTGAAATTCACTATATAAACAAAAACATCATAAAGAGAGTTTTAAAATTCAAGTCTAAGAAATAGGGACTTACCTTCTGATTTTGCATTGCTTAAAATTATATATTAACAGAAGCATTTATAAAAGCTCTCTGTGAATAATATTTTCTAATTTTTCAGAAATTTAAGACTCAAATTATTTGTTTGGTTTTAACATTCTTTTCTTCCTTAATGGGATGAAACAAAATTAGGAAAACACCACATGTAGAGGAACATGCATTAGGCATCAAAGCACTGGGAAACCTATTTGATCATATCCATTACTTCTACATTAATTCATCCCTTCACTCAATAAACCTTTGACTACTGGACGTAGTTACTATGCTAGGCACTTGATACCAGGAGGACCAAAACCTTTGTTTGCCCTCAAGAGGTTTACAGTCTATGAGAGGAGGACAGTTAAAGAGATAGAACAACACAAAGTAAAACATCCTCTGGGGACACCTAGGAAGGACAACCAACCCCAAAGAACAGACGAGGAAGGTCTCCTTGAAGAAGAAACTCTCCAGGTGCAACATAAAAGAAACCATTCAGGAAGAGAGTAGGTGAAAATATTCAGGACATCAGTGGGGAAAATTAAAAAACATAAGCAAAGAATGTCAAAAAACTGAATAAACAGAGCCATCTGCCTACATGAGAAACTCACTGCAAATACATAAGTTCTCCTCAAACTAATCCACAGATTCTTACAATTTAAACTGAAATTCCAATAGCACTGTTCTTGGAACAGAACAAAGAGTCCTAATATTCTTATGGAAAACTTAAGGAGCAGGAGTTTGGAGAAAACTTTTAAAGAAAAAGAAAACAGAGGGGATAACTTCCCTAGATATTAAGACTTCCCCATCAGCCAAAGAAAGTAAGATAATGTGAAGTCAGTGCAAGAATCGACAAACTAATGAAAAAGAAAGCCCCCAAACAGATACATGCATGTATGAAAACAGGATATGTAACAAAGGCAGCATTAAGAGTCGGCAGGGGGACTTTCCTGGCAATCCAGAGGTTGAGACTTTGCCTTCCAAAGCAGGGGGTGCAGGTTCGGTCCCTGGTCAGAGCTAGGATCCCACACACCTTGTGGCCAAAAAACCAAAACATAAAACAGAAGCAATACTGCAATAAATTCAATAAAAACTTTAAAAAATGGTCCACATCAAAAAAAAAGAAAGAAAGAAAGAGTCAGCAGGAATCCACACTAAAAGAAGACCAATCTTGAATCATGTACCAGAAAAATATATATGTAATTATTTTGCTTTAAAGAACATTAGCGGAAAACTGGCAGTCTGAACAGGGCCCAGAGATAAAAGTTCGGTATCAAAGTTAATTTTTTGATTTTGATAATTATATTGTCAAGTAAGAGAACGTCCTGGACTTCAGTACATACACAGTGAAGTATTTAGCAGCGAAGAGGGGCATGTCTATAACTTATTCTCAAATGGTTCATTAAAAAAAATGTGTCTGTGGCGGGGCGGGGAAAGAGGGAAAGAGAGTACACACGCAAGCACATGCAAAAATCTTAATTAGCATGGGGTAGGATTTCCTCATACTGTTCATGTAACTTTTCTGCAAACCTGAAATTATTTCAAAACAAAAAAATAGGGAAAGAATGGACTGGACTGTTCGGTAAATGATGTTAGAAAATTTTATCCACATGGAAAAATAAATTCGATCCCTATCTCACAGCATACATGAAAATCAATCCTAGGCATATTAAATGCCTAAATGTGAAGAGCAAAACATAAGACTTTAGGAAAATATATGATATCCTCCGACCTTGGGATATAAGAAAGGATTTCTTTTAAAAAAGCACAAACCAGAAGATTGATAAACTTGACTAAAATTTAAAAACCAACTTGACAAAAGAGCCACAAACTGTTATGAGGAACATAACCAGGAAATGTCAGCATCCAAAATATACAAAGAATTCATCCTATGATTCAACGAGGAAAACAAAACAGTGAATAAGGAGGTTCACAGGAGTGGAAACAGGGATGTACAATAAACATATAAAAAGGGTGCTCAACCTCAACAGTAATCAGGGGAAACATGAATTAAACCATAATGACTCTCCACCAGACTGACAAATATTAAGTCTGGCAATACTTGGTTTGACGAAGATGTAGAGATGGAGGCTCATTCACTGCTGAGGTTGGCATAAACTGGTACAACTCTGGGAGGAAACTGGTAACATTCACGGAGATCCTGGCAGTTGAGGATAAATGAGCAAAGAGCCAGAAACTGCCTGGAAGGGCAGGTGTGCTTGCAAATTCAGACTTCACCTGCGGCGGTGAAGACCAAGGGAGGGGTTTAAGCACAGACTTCAAGGACAGGAGGGCAGAGGGGAGAACAACATCGGCTGTGATGAAAGAGCAATCAGGGAAAAAAACTTTAAATGCCTCCACTAAGAAAAATGTGGTTCGTTTTATTGTTGTAATTCTGTGATTTTATTTATTTCCAATAACCAAAACTAAACATCAAGCACGAGCTAGAAACTGTGCTAGGCCGTGGGATCTCACACTGACAGTCCCAGCCCTCATGGAGTCGACAGCCTATCAGGGCAGCAAGACACAGAAATCACAGCGTATGAGAGGCATTTAGATGACAAAAGCAACAGGAAAGTTTCCTAAAGCAGTAGTTTTGCTCTATCACAAAACTAGACAGGTGACTTTGGGTAAAGTGTCTTTTTCTTCCACTCTGCGTACTTTGATGTAAAATGCGGGACTAAACTACATGAGCCCACCCCAACCCAGCTCACTGACCCGCACATCGAAGCCTACTTCAGGAGGGGTCCGGCTGGACTGGAGAGAAAGGAGAAATCCTGTCCCCACGTCTCTGCCCCACCTCCATCCTCAGCTTCAGAACCCTTGCGGAACCACGTTATTCCTAAAGCTCCTCCCAAGTTTAGGATTCCTGAATTCCATCTGGAGGACTGTTTCAGAACATCAGACATGACCCTTTCCTAAGAAGTCAAAAACAAAAAGCAAAAAAAGCAAAAGGGAAAAAGTAATAAACATAAGGTATAAAAATTTTAAGTTGATTTTTAAAATATTAAAACTCTATATCATCAATAACCAGTTACACTGAAGTAGTAAATGGATAATATGTATTTCATAGACAGATATGAAATACAACTGATAATCCAACAAGAAAATGAACCAGAGGGAGGGAGACACAAGAGGGAACGATATGGGAACATATGTATACGTATAACTGATTCACTTTGTTATACAGCAGAAACTAACACACCATTGTAAAGCAATTATACCCCAATAAAGATGTTAAAAAAAAAAAAAGAAAATGAACCAAAAGAGAAAATAAGAAAAACATCCAGCCTTTAAAAAAAAAATGACATTACTGTACTCCCATCAAAAAATAAAATTAAAAGCACAGTAAACACAATGCCGGCAAGACAGTGGATAGACTACATTTATCCATCCTTACACATCACTGGAAATTGACTACACCTTGCTGAAGAGGGAATTTGACAAAATATAACAAGAATTTTAAAATATTTATACACTTTGATTTATACTCCAGTCTGTGAAATCCACCCTCAAGAACAAAGCACAGGGAGTGTAGCCAGCTGTGAACAACCTGTCTCCTGTCTCCAGGCACGCGCCCTCCTGGTCAGAGGCCAGGGCTACTCCCCTCCCCCCGACTCTGGGCTGGCCTTGCCACTTGTTTGACAGAATGCAATGCTAGTGCGGTTCTGGGCTGGGACGAGCCTCGTCAGAGCCCTATAGCTTCTGTTTGGTTTTCTTGGAAGCCAACCACCATACAAATTCTGACCTCCCAGACACTACTGGGATGCGAGGAAGTCCAAACAGAGCACCTGGAGTGGCCATGTGGACTAGAACCAAGGCACCTGGGCACAAGGCCCAGCCCACCGTCAGGTGAAGGGAGACTGGCAAAACCACACAGTTAGCCCCCAAATCATGGGAATAAATCACTGTTTGAAGCCATATATCCATTTCAGATATTAAAATTTGTCTTAGAATTGATGAAATATGGCAGATGAAAATAAATCTGAAAAAAATTTCAAATCAAACGTACATCTGAAGCATCTGTACTATACCTTCAAACACAAATCCTCTGGATTAAAGGATTTGCAAAGTGCCTCGAACCCGTGGTATGGAAGCTGCATTATGTGCAGTGGAATGTGAACCATGCTACTGGTACTCTTTAGGTGACAGCCAAAACCACTCTGTCCCCAGCCACTCTCCCAAAATTCTGCAACTCTTCTTACGGCCTATGTGCTGTATACTAACTCAGGTAAGGAGAAAATATGCAGCTTCATGTGTTTATTTAATGAAAGTATTTGAACACAAAATACCCTTTTAGTACCGCTCCACTTCAGAAAAGTAAACTCAAAACAAAATTTAAAAGTAAAACATCATCATACACAAAGGGGGAAAGCTAGATTTGACTTGAGCCATTTGTTTTCTCATTATTAAATCACTCACATAGAAACTGCACCATAAGGAAATGACAACATCGGAGGCACTCAATAAACACGTGGTGCGTTTATGGCAGACGCTTACTTTCAACCTTTCTGTCGACACACACGGGCCAGTCCTGAAGCAGGTGATGCCGATTCTGAACACTGAATCCTTTCCCCAGCATCTTGGCGGTGGTGATGGGTGAGGACAACCATGTAGGCGGACGCATTCAAATGCAATAAGCTACCTCAAGAGATTTTGCTCAGAACACTACTGCTATCTCAATGAGGCAGACTAACCAGGGAGAACCGAGTTACTTAATATTCTCCAGGAAACCTGCGAGCAATGTTTACTTCAGAACTCAGAAGGAATGCCTCCCTGAGAATAAGCTCGGGAGTGGCAGAAAGCTAGGTGAACCACAACATACTCTGCTTCCTCTCCAGCAGGAACTTCCAAGTGGAGTGAGGACTGGCACACCTCCCCCTCTCCCTCCCGGAGACCACCTACAGGGTACAGGGGTTCTCCTGTGGCACCAGGGAGCTGCAGTTAGAAGCAAAGGAAGTATCCCGCCAAGTCACTGCTGGCAGGGTGAACACTTGAGAAAATTTAAAACTTTTCAATAACTTAAGTATATCCTCTCAGGAAACAACCACTTACATCAATACTGTTTAGTAAGCTGTAACTGATAATTTAGTTAGCAGGTGACACTACCATGAATAACAAACAGTAAACCAAGCTATGCATTGTTGGTACTTTTCAGTAACATTCCAGTCACTAGACTGAAAAAAATCTATGGCATAATTACATACAAAGAATAAACTGCTTGAAGCATGCCTGCTATCTGGCTATATAACTCTGTTAATGTAACATTAAACCTCACACCTGGCAAGGCAGGGCTTAGACTCCTACCCTCTGTCATGTGGTAATCCTGTATAATAATCATAACCAGACCATCACTTAGAACTTACATATGTCAACATGATGTTTTTAAAACAAAGAGTCAGGTAGACGATGAAGTACATACCAAAAGCCAGACTTTTCATCTTAATAAAGTAGAAAAAAATAGATAAATTGGACTTTATCAAAATTTAAAACTTTGCGGTTTCAAAGGATACCATCAAAAAAACCAAAAAACCTACAGAGAGAAAATATTTACAAACCGTACATCTAATAAGGAACTTGTATCTAGAATATATAAGAACTCTTACTACTCAACAATAAAGAGACAAATAACGCAAATTTTTTAAGACGGGCAAACCAGAAATGAACCCACACTTATGTGGGCAATTAATCTACAACAAAGGAGACAAGAACATACAATGAAGACAGTGACTTCAATAAATGGTGCTGGGGAAACCGGACAGCTACATGCACAAGAATCAAACCGGACTACTCCCTCATACCACACACAAAAGTAAACTCAAAATCCATCAACGACTTAAATGTAACACCTGAAGCCTTAAAATTTCTAGAAGAAAACTTAGGCAGTATGCTCTTTGACACCAGTCTTAGCAATAATTTTTTGGATGTCTCCTCAGGCAAGGGGAAAAAAAAGCAAAAATAAGCAAATGAGACTACATCAAACTAAAAGCTTGGCACGGTGGAGGAAACTATCAACATAACACAAAGGAAGCCAACAGGATGGGAGAAGACATTGGCAAACACTACGTCTGATAAGGGATTAATATCCAAAATATACAAAGAACTCATACTACTCAACATCCAAAAAAGCAACCTGATTTAAAAAATGGGCAGAGGATCTGAATAAGACATCTTTCCAAAGACACACAGATGGCCAACAGGCACGTGAAAAGACGGTGCTCAACATCACTAATCATCAGGGAAATGCAAATCAAAACCACAATGAGACACCACCTCACACCTGTCAGAACTGCTGTCATCAAAAAGACAACAAAAAACAAGTTGTCAAGAATGTGGAGAAAACGGAACCCTTGTGCACTGTTGGTGGGAATGTAAATTGGTGCAGCCACTATGGAAAACAGTACGGAAGGCCCTCAAAAAATTAAAAATAGAGCTACCATACAATTCAGCAATTCTACTCCTGGCTATTTATCCGAAGAGAACAAAAGCACTATTTCAAAAAGATATATGCACCCTTATGTTCACTGCAGCATTATGCACAATAGCCAAGATATGCAAGCAACGTAAGTTCCCATCAATACATGAATGGATAAAGATGATGTGGAAGGTGCACACACGTGCGTGCACACACACACACACACAAATACACTGTAATACCATTCAGCCATAAAAAAGAATGAAATCTTGCCATCTGTGACAACATGGATGGACCTAGAGAGTATTATGGTGAGAAATAAGTCACAAAGACAAATGCTGTATGATTCCACTTACATGAAGCAACCAAAAAGTTTATAGAACACAGCGTGATACAGAAGCAGAATCAAAGAACCTGTAATCAAGAAACTAGCTCTGGACTCAGCATCTAGCTAAATAATCTTGTGAAAGTCATTTCATATCTAGATAGCGCTCATCTATAAAATATACTTTGCCTAGAGCCTAAATGATTCATAATGTACTTTCCATGAGCACTACTATTCCCATATATGTGTAAGGACCTATACAAGCCATAAGGACCTCTCTCCCCTTCTGTAGTTTCAAACTTTGCTGAGTTCCAACTTAAACTGAAAATAACATCTGCTCTTACACAAGTCAGCAAAGACTGTGTAAACAAGAATACACTTCCAAACCCAGTCCTGAAGTCCCATCTTACAATAATATCGCAAAGATTTACTTATAAATACATCTGCTCTTTTAAAACAGTTAACTATTTTTGAAACAAACTTTTTTATACGCGGGCCTCTCACTGTTGTGGCCTCTCCCGTTGCGGAGCACAGGCTCCGGACGCGCAGGGCATGTGGGATCTTCCTGGACCGGGGCACGAACCTGCGTCCCCTGCATCGGCAGGCGGACTCTCAACCACTGCGCCACCAGGGAAGCCCCTGAAACAAACTTTTGAACGCTGGATTTCATTCCATTTGTTCTAGTCTACATACCTCACATCCATTTTGAAGTTTTGCGTCAAACAGCTCCCCAAATACTTGCTAAGTGGATGTTTCCACATATGGGCAATCTCCGCTTTTCATGGTTTCCACACGCGTGACTTTCAGTTACCACGGTTTAGCGAGACACCAGTCCCCCAACAACAGGGTTCAGACTCCAGTCTCCATGGTACGCAATGAGTACGCGCACAGAGCTCACACGTGGCTGCTAGCTCCTCAGTCCACAGGTCACCATGTGAGTGACAGACGAGCAGTCCCGACCAGCAGCCAGCACTTCACAGCTTTCAGTGTGTACCTGAGGCTCACTGCGCTTCTCTTACTCAGTTAACAGAGAGCAAAGCATGGAATAGAGTTGCCTCCTTGTCTACCAGTGACAGTCCATAAAAATAGCCAACAAAGGTGAAAGTCCAGCAAAGAAACAAGAACTGGCAACACGGGAAGTGAAATCTGAACAAATGTAAAGAGAGTCACAGAAGAAATTTGACCGTGGGAACATTGGAGAGACTCCGGAAGAGCAGGCAGAGGAATTCTGTGAACATGAGCTTATTGACATAAATGAGGAAAAGAGATGTAGGAAAAGGATGACCGTGTCCCAGAGGAAGTGAAAAACTTCACAATAAAGAAACTCTCAGAGATATTTCCTAACACTGAAAGCACAAATGACAAAATACTGGAAGCAGATCCAAATTTTGGAGTATGACAATTCACCAAAGCACAGAAAAGATACTTGTTCCACATAAGTTATACGATAAAAAGATAAGGCAAGCATTGTTCAAACTAATCTTGACAAGCGTTTTATAACCAAAAACACTAGTTCTTAATCTCTCACGTTTAAACTACAGTGTACTAAACAAATGTTAGTTTTACTATTTTTTCCATTTTTCCTATATGCTTGTAACCCCAGGAATTTTCAATGTTTCAGCAAACATTTTCAAAGGTCACAGAATAATCATAATTTTTCTTACTTAGTAAGATTGCTCTGAACAGTTTCAGTATGCCACCCAAACTACCCTGCAAAGGGAGGACTGCTGATAGGTTGTATTGCCTGACGATATTATCAAGAGCAAACATACGTCAAGAGCACCCAGGTTCCTAACTCACATAGACAAATCTACCAGGCCTGTTATTAAAGTCTCAAGAGGGAAATACCCTGGACTATTACAGTTCAGCTCTTGTATTGTTTAATTTCCAGGTTCTATGATTTACACCTGCAAATCTCTTCTTCTATTACTACTCCCAAGTTCTGCCCATATCCACAAATCTTCATCCCGAAGATGGGGAAAACGAACAAAATCATGTAGTCCAAACTTTTCATAGAAGGGACGGAAAAGCAAGGCTTATGAGACTCACTGCACGCCTAGCATGGCAATCTACCAGGGCAGCAGGGGAATCAAAACACAGCCAACCCAGTTCCTGTTCCAGTAAACATAATGCTTCCCACTTCTGAAAAAGGTAATTAGGCTTCACTGTGGTTGTTTTCCACCTATATGGCTTACGTAGACTTACCACACTTTTTAATCTAACATTAATACTTCTTTTAGTGCTGAGATGTGATTAAATTTTTGAATCACAGGTACTAAATATACTAACAAATTTCTATCCCAAAGAGTCGTGTTTCTTAAGCCGTGTCCTATGAAATCATCTTGACCCCCGAGGTGACTGTCTCTTGGGAAAGAGGAACCTAGCCAGTGGGGTCTCCACCACAGCCCTACTTCTGTCCACGAGAAGCATCTGACAGTCTGAAACAAGGATTCTGCTAGGAAGAGAAGTATGAAAGCCACTCTCAAGCCTAAAAGGAAGTAAGATTCCTGATTTCAGGATTATTCCAAATTCATAACTGCTCATGATGGAAAAAGCACTAGACTGAGAGTAAAAAACCTGATTCTGATCTGGACTCTACTGCTAACCAACTATGTAAAACCTTATATTTCCTCAGGCCTCAGTTTACTCAACTGCATAACAAAGAGGACCAAATGGTATGGTCAGCTTAGAGGTCTCAGTCTAGTTAGAATTCTTCCTGCCAATTTTTCTTCCAGTAACAGAAAGACTAAAAGCATATGATTTAGGAAATGCAAGTTAAAATATAATGCTTTAGTTAAAATTTTAAAAAATATCTGTCAGGTGTCTTTTTCTTTTTGGACTATTAAAGAGCTATTTTTATCAAGATTATTTTGGCTTAAATAAAAAATCATGGGACTTCCCTGGTGGCGCAGTGGTTGAGGGTCCGCCTGCCGATGCAGGGGACGCGGGTTTGTGCCCCAGTCAGGGAGGATCCCACATGCCGCGAAGCAGCTGGGCCCGTGAGCCATGGCCGCTGGGCCTGTGCGTCCAGAGCCTGTGCTCCACAACGGGAGAGGCCACGGCAGGGAGAGGCCTGCGTACCGCAAAAACAAAAAACAAAAAAAACATGTACAGTACACCCTAATTTTAAAATTTCAAGCTTTATCACATTTATTTCACAAATACACGGGTACTGTTTCCCTCCCTTGCTACCAAGAGGCAAACAATACAAAAGTAGAACTAAGAGAAAATATAATTTAAAAATAGTTTCGAAACATAGTCCAAAACTGCTTCTGCACTCCCCTCTCCCCAAGCTGGACGATAGTGTCAATGTTGTAAAGCACAGAAAAGGAATAAACGGTATATGAAATTCGCCAAGGCAATTTTTAACAACAGTTTCAAAACAAATTTCAGTGATTTAAGAAAGCATCAACTAACTGCCTAAAAGATATTCTTTCTGATTATGCTCAGGTTTCAAATCTCATAAATTTAAAAGCAGCGTAAATGTAACAATTAGAATGCTGAAATATAAACTAGAAAATACAGGCTTCCAATGTACAATAAACATGCTAGTAATCTCTCAGCAACTTCTTTATAATTCATAGTCAACTTCCAAAAATGACTCACTGTGGTTAACAAAGGGCACCTGCCATTAACATAATCTAATCATTGGTCTTTTCAAAATATTTCCACACTCTCTCACAGGTACAACGTTAGAGGGGAGAAAAATTGTATTTAAATAAAAAAGTGAAATCCACAAAATGAAGATTATCAGTCAAACTGAAACACACCACTTTACTACTAAATTTTCAAGAACCTTCAGGTACGAAGCACAACTCTTAAAAAGACATGGAGTTTTAATGCACAAGCACACTCGATTTCAAATAGCAAGGACAGTGAAGTTTTAACACTAAAATGTCACTTTTTAAATCATCCACGCTTTACTAGCTAGCTCTGACCTCAAGTGTACCGAAATAGCTCCCCAACGCTAAAATCGTTAAACAGCTTATCCTGACACCTGTACGTAATAAAGATGCGATACAAAAGACGCAATTCTTCATTAAAATGAAGGGAGAACGGCACTACCTTAAAAATACCCATCACAACATACACCGAAGCCTTCCACCTAAGTACACAAAGACTTGAAAATTCGTGTTATTATGCAATGATGGCATGAAATACAAAACCACACTGTTCCACAGCCACGGTTCAATAATGATTAGAAAAATTAAAGACCATACGTCTTAACGTTTTAAGTAATAAAACCGTCCCCCTTTAACATTCTGTAATGGTCAAATTTCTAAAACCTTAGTGTTAATACCGAATTTCAACGTCTGTGCTCAGAGGAAACTAAAACTGTATTCAGTACGAGAAGAGCGGAACAGCTAATCTAAGAAACCGCTTTTTCTTCAATTAGCGTTCACCTAGCTCCTTGCTTCTATTTAGTCTGCACCTCAGTTTTTCACTCTAGCGAAAGAAAGACCACACGCATTCAGTCGGTAAGAACGGCCCTGTCCTCCGCCCACGTCAGGGCGAGCCGGGGGGTCGGACCCGCTCCATCCAGGACCCTCACGCGAGGCCTCGCGCGCCCTGGTGGACGCGGCCCGCCCGGGCTCCCCTCCTCGCTCCCGCACCGCCCGCCAGAGCCCCGGGCCAGCCGGCCCGGCCCAGCCCAGCCCCCAGGCACGCAGCCGACGCGCGGGCACGACCGCCGCCCCGACGGCCGCCAGGACCCTCCCTGCTCCGGCTGCGCTCCGCGGAAAGTCCGGCGGCCGGGGGCCCTTACTCCGGCTTCTCCCACACCGCCAGGCCGGCCGCCACCTGTGCGCAGAGGCGCAGCGAGGGCTGGGATGGAAAAGCAGGCGGCCCGGCAGGATACTGACCTGTGGAGACCGCCATCTTCTCCTGCAGCCCGACGCACCGCCCGGACGCACGCGACGTCCGCGCTACCTCCGGGAGCGCCGCCGCCCGCCCCGCGGCTTCCGGCCCCAGGCTCCCGCCCCGCAGCTTCCGGCGCGTCAACGCGGACCCGCCCCGCGGCTTCCGGCTTCCGGCTTCCGGCTTCCTGGGACGGGCCCGCTAAATCAGAGTGCGAGGGTGCAGGTTAAGCTCAGGGAACAGACTTGAGTCAGTCACCATGACAGAGAGGAAGAGCGCGAGGCCAGAATGCTCCAGGCGGGGAACGTGCTCCGAGAGCCCGCGCCGGCTCTGACGTCATAGGCGTGCGTCGGAGCAGGTGCGCTAGCGTCGCCCAGAGGGCCGTCCTCGGTCGTGGGGGAGGGTGGCGTCTGTGTGGGGTTCGACGAAGTGCGTGTGGAAATGAGGCCCTGACCAGACAGGGGCGTTGACGGTTCCGTTGAAAATGATTCAAGGAGTGACAAAAAGTTTAAGGAGCCGCTAGAATTAAACCACCTTGTTCGTGCTTTCTTTGAGATAGGCTCGCGAGAGAAACGTGATAGAAGTCTGTGCCTGAGTCTAGAAAGTTCCTTCCGCTTGTGAGTGATTGGGGAGCATCACTGCGTCCAGAGGGCGGAGCTGCCCACGCGGCTCGGGCGGCCGCGGGGACGACCGGGACGACCCCCGAGGCCACGACGTCCCCGGGGCGCGCGGACCTCTCCCCGCCCCGGCCCGCATGAGTGGGGCTCGTTCTGTGGCCGGGCGGTGGGCCTGCTGGGTGGGCTGCTGCTCTCCGTCCTGCACCCCTGTTTACCCGTCCCTTGCACTCTGCGGAGGCTTGGGGACGAGACAGACCCTCCGCTCGGTTCTGAACGTGGAAGGGGTGTCAGTGCTTGGTCCCAGCCACACCCCCTAAAATGAAGCGGCTGAGCGGGCGCTGTTCGGTTTGCTCTCTGCGATGGGAAGCCTCTGCCGCGGCTCCCGGTGGCCCTCTCTTGGCCTCATGCCTTGCTCTTTAATATCCCTCTGCCTTTTGTGGGAGCTGTGTTTACTGACCAGCTTCCAGTGAATAAGATAAGGCAGTGTCCACTGCGGCGGCACATACCCTAAGATTGGACCAGAGCAGGGAGGATTAGCGTGGCCCCTGCCAGGATGCACGCAAATTCCTGAAGCAGCCCATGTCTTACAGAAATCTGAGCAAGAGTGGGTATCCGTGTACGTATGACTGACTCAGCTTGCTGTGCAGCAAGGAACCAACAACACGGTAAAGTGACTCTACGCCAATAAAAATCAATTTTAAAAGAAAGAATAAAATAAGATAGAAGTGTGGGGTATTGCTTCTGAGATTTTGTTTAAGAAGACTACATTGCAAGGACTTCCCTGGTGATCCAGGGGTTAGGACCCGGCACTTCCACTGCCCAGGGCCCGGGTTGGATCCCGGGTGGGGGAACTAAGATCATCCCACAAGCCGCGTGGTGAGGCCCCCGAAAAAAACAAAGTAAAAAACGACTGCTAGCTTGCATACCTTGCTCTCTTGCTCCCTCTGAGGGAAGCCAGCTCTCATCTTGACAGCTACCTTACAGAGAAGCCCACATGGCGAGGAACATCAGCCTCTGGCCAATAACTAACCTTGAGGAAGTGAAGCACTCAGTTCAACAGCCTGAGGAGCTGAATCCTGTCAACAGACATGGCGGGGTGAGCTCGAAAGCAGATCCGCCCCACTCAGGTCTTCGGGTGACACTTTGGCCCAGGCAACACCTTAAGGGCCACTCTGCTAGAGTCCTTGAGGCAGAGCACCCCAGGTAAAGGTTGCCTGATTCCTGACCCTCCGAAAATGAGATAACACATGTTTGTTGTTTTCGGCCACTACGTTTTGGCATCATTTGTTCTGCAGCAGCGGGAAACTAATACACTCTCTTACAGTCGCCAAGGTGTGGAAGCAGCCTAAGTGCCCATCAGCAGATGAGTGGATAAAGAAGACGTGGAATATATATACACAATGGAATAGTACTCAGCCGTTAAAAAGAATGAAATTTTAGCGTTGTCAACTACATGGTTGGACTTGGGGGTATTATGCTAAGTGAAGCGAGACAGAGAAAGACAAATATTCTGATGTTTTCACTTGCGTGTGGAATCTAAAATATGAAACAGGGCTTCCCTGGTGGCGCAGTGGTTGAGAGTCTGCCTGCCGATGCAGGGGACATGGGTTCGTGCCCCAGTTCAGGAAGATCCCACATGCCGCGGAGCGGCTGGGCCCGTGAGCCATGGCCGCTGAGCCTGCGCGTCCGGAGCTTGTGCTCCGCAACGGGAGAGGCCACAACAGTGGGGGCTCACATACTACAAATAAAATAAAATAAAATAAAATATGAAACAAACGAATTAATGTAACAAAATAGAAACAGACTCTCACATGTAGAGAACAAACTAGTGGTTACCAGTGGTGAGAAGGAGGGAGGAGAGAGAAGATGGAGGGGATTAAGAGGTACAAATATTGTACAGGACAGGGAATACACCCAATGTTTTATAATAACTTTAAATGGCATATAATGTACAAATTTAGAATCACTGTGTTGTACACCTGAAACTAATACAATATTGTAAATCAGCTATACCTCAATTAAAAAAAGAAAACTTTGTAAATTTCTCTTGAGATTTCATCTTTGTCTCTGGTATCATTTAGAAGTGTGTAATTCAGTCTACACATATTTTGGGAGTCAGTGAAGCTTATTGATGCATGGTAATGGTTACTCAGTATTTGTAAGGTTAGCTAATGTACAATTACGGTAATCAGTTATATTCTTACCTTCTTTGTTGTAGATTAATTGACCACAAATGCATGGTTTATTTCTGGGCTCTCCATTCTGTCCCATGGATCTATGTGCATGTTTTTGTGCTCATTTCATACTGTTTTTGGTGTTTGTTTTGTCAAAAAGTTTATTTGGACTCACTGTTTTGGCAGAAGCATCTGTACATCAGCCTACTGGTAAGCCAGTGGTGTTTGTAAGTGCCTTTACCTTGTGGACCCTGGGTTAGGGACAGAGGAGGAAACCAGAGAGACAGATGACAGTCCAGGAGAAAGGGAAACCTTACTCGCATACACTGGTGTTTCCTCACAGCTCATTTAATGGAAATTGTTAGACCTGGACTAATCCTGTCTTCATTATCTAACTGTGCAGCCCTCTGTAGATCTTAGTTGCCTCATCAGCAACTGATGGGTGAGGACTGAATGATAGCATCATACTGTTTTGACTAATGTAGCTCTGTAGTATAGTCTGAAGTCTAGGAGTGTGATGCCTCCAGCTCTGTTCTTCTTTCTCAAGATTGCTTTGGCTATTCAGGGTCTTTTTTTGATTCCATACAAATTTTAGAATTATTCTAGTTCTGTGAAAAATGCCATTGGTATTTTGATAGGGATTGGTATAAAGCTTTTTTTTTTTTTTTTTGGGCAATGCTGTGAGGCTTGTGGGATCTCAGTGCCCTGACCAGGGATTGAACCCAGGCCCTGGCAGTGAAAGTACTGAGTCCTAACCACTGTAATGCCAGAGAATTCCTGGGATTGCTATAAAGCTTTTTAAAAAATGAAAACAGAACTTGTCAAAATTTGTGGGATACAGTGAAAGCAGTACTTAGAGGGAAATTTTGAGCATTGCATGCAATGTTAGAAAAGAAGAGAGAAGTGAAATCATTCATCTAAGCTTCCACCTTAGGAAACCAGAAAAAGAGCCAATTAAATCCAAAGTAAGCAGAAGTAAAGAAATAATAAAAATTAAGAGTAGAAAGCAATGAAATTGAAAACAGGAAATCCATAGAGAAAATCAACAAAACCAAAATCTGGTCCTTTGAAAAGATCAATAAGCCTCTAGCCAGGCTAACAAGACAGACAGAAGACACATATTACTAATACCAGAAATGAAAGAGGGCACATCACTACAAATCCTATTGACATTAAAAGGATAATAAAGGAAGACTATGAACAAATCTATGCCCCAAATTTTACAACCCAGATGAAATGGACCAATTCCTTGAAAGATACAATTTGCCAAAGCTTACAGACAAAATAGTACGCATAGGTCTCTCTATATATTATAGACCTATACACTAAAGAAGAAAAATCAACAATCGGTAACTTTCCAAAACAAAGCACCAGGCCCACCAATTTTACTGGTCAATTCTATCAGACATTTAAGGAAAAAATTATACCAATTCTCTACAAACTCTTTCAGAAGATAGAACAGAGGGAATACTTCCTACCTCATTCTGTGAGGTCAGCATTACCCTACTAGCAAAACCAAAGACATTATAAGAAAAGAAAACTACAAACCAATCTATCTCTTCAACATAGATGCAAAAATCCTCAACAAAATATTAGCAAATAGGGCTTCCCTGGTGGCGCAGTGGTTGAGAGTCCACCTGCCGATGCAGGGGACACGGGCTCGTGCCCCGGTCTGGGAAGATCCCACATGCCACGGAGCGGCTGGGCCCGTGAGCCATGGCCGCTGAGCCTGCGTGTCCAGAGCCTGTGCACCGTAATGGAAGAGGCCACAGCAGTGAGAGGCCCGTGTGCCACAAAAACAAACAAACAAAAAACAAAAAAAAAATTAGCAAATAGAATTCAACAATGTATAAAAAGAATTACACACCATAACCAAGTGGGATTTATCTCAGGGATGCAAGGCTATTTCAACATTCAAAAATCAATGTAATTCATCATATCAATAGGTTATAAACAAAAGCCACATGATCATATCAATAGATACAGAAAAGCATATGATAAAATCCAACACTCATTCATGACAAAAGTTATCAGTAAAATAGGAATAGAGGGGACTTCCTCAACCTGATGAAGAATATCTGCAAAAAGCCAACAGCTGACATGATAAAGCTAACAAACTAGATTTTCCACTAAGATCAAGAAAAAGACAAGGATGCCCCTTCTCACCACTCCTTTTCAACACTGTACTGGAGAAGAAAGAAAGAAACTTATTTGTTTGCCAATGACATGATTTCCTATGTAGAATATCTGAAAGAATCAACAAGAAAATCTGGAACTAATAAGCAATTATAGAAAGGTTGCAGGATACAAAGTTATCATACAAAAGTCTATCACTTTTCTATGTATCAGTAATGATCAAGTGGAGTTTGAAATTAAAAACAGTGCTAATATAAGCACCCCCAAAATTACTTAGTTACAAACCTAACTACATATAAGATCTATCTGAGTAAACTTACAAAACTCTGATAAACAAAAGCAAAGAAGAAATAAATAAATGGAGAGATATTTCATGTTCTTGGATAGGAAAACTCAATATCATCAGGATGTCAGTTCTTTCCAAATTAATCTATAGATTCAGTGTGATCCCAATCAAAATCCCAGTATGTATCCTGATTCTAAAGTTTATACCAAGAGGCAAAGACCCAGGGTAGCCAACACAATATTAAAGGAAAAGAGCAAAGTTGGAGGACTGACCCTGTTTGAATTCAAGACTTTCTACGAAGCTTCTGTGACAAAGACAAAATCGTATTGGTGAAAGAATTGATAAATCGAACAGAATAGAGAGTCCATAAATAGACCTATATAAATAGAGTCAACTGATCTTTGACAGGCAGCAAAGGCAATACAATGGAGCAAAGGTAGTCTTTTCAACAAATGATACTTGAGCAACTGAACATCCAGGTGCAAAAAAAAGAAAAGATTCTAGACACAGACCTTATGCCCTTCACAAATATTAACTTGAAATGGATCACAGACTGAAGTATATAATGCAATACCATAAAATTCCTAGAAGTTAACATAGGAAAAAGCCTAGATGACCTTGGGCTTGGCAATGACTTTTTAGGTAAGACACTGAAGGTACCATCCATGAAAGAACTGATAAGCTGGACTTAAGTTAAAATTTTCTGCTTTGCAAAAAAAACACTGTCAAGAGAATGAAAAGACAAGCCACAGACAGGAGAAATATTTATAAAAGACCCATCTCATAAAGGACTCTTATCAAATTATAAGAACTTTTAAAACTCAACAATAAGAAAACAAACAATCTGATTGAAAAGTGAGCTAAAGACCTTAGCAGACACCTCACCAAAGAAGAAATACTGATGGCAGATAGCACATGAAAAGATGCAGAACATATGTCATCAGGGAAAGGCAAACTAAAACAGTAATGAGATATTGCTACACACCTATTAGAATGGCCAAACCCAGAGCACTGATAGCACCAGATGCCAGTGAGGATGTGGAGCCACAGGAATTCTCATTTGTTGCTGGTGAGGATGAAAAATGGTGCATCCGGGGCTTCCCTGGTGGCACAGTGGTTAAGACTCCGTGCTCCCATCGCAGGGGGCCAGGGTTTGATCCCTGGTTGGGGAACTAGATCCCGCATGATGCAACTAAGCGTTCGCATGCCAGAACTAAAGATCCTGCATGCAGCAAGGAAGATCCCACACACAGCAACAAAGAGCCCACATGCCACAACTAGGACCCGATGCAGCCAAGTAAGTAAATAAATAAATAAAAATTTTAAACTGGTGCAGTCACTTTGGAAGCAGTCTGGCAGTTTCTTACAAAACTAAATATACTCTTCCTATATAATCCAGCAGTTTTGCTCCTTGATATTTACCCAAAGGAGTTGAAAACTTATGTTCACTCAAAACGTACACATTAATGTTTATAGTAGCTTTATTCATGATTGCCAAAACTTGGAAGCAGCCAAGATGTTAGTAGGTGAATGGATACATAAACTGTGATGTACAGTATATAGACAGTGGAATATTATTCAGTGCTTTAAAAAATGAGCTATGAAGTCATGAAAAGACAGGGAAGAAACAAATGCATATTACTGTATATTAAGTGAAGGAAGCTAATCTGAAAAAGGCTACATACTGTAGGACATTCTGGAAAAGTCACAACTGAGGAGACAATAAAAAGATCAGTGGTTGCTAGGAGTTACGGGAGAGGGAGGGATGAGTACGCAGAGCACAGAGGACTTTTAGTGCAGTGGAACTACTCTGTATGATGTTATAATGGTGGATACATGTCATTATACATTTGTCCAAGCCCATGGAGTGTACAACACAGAGAGTGAACCATAATATAAACTGTGGGCTTTGGGTGATTATGATGCATCAGTGTAGGTTTATTGTAACAAGTTTACCATCTGGTCAGGGGTGTTGATAATGGGGGACACTATGCATGTGTGGGGGAGGGACATATATGGGAAATCACTCAGTTTTGCTATGAACCTAGACTGCTTTAAAAAAAAACTATTTAAAAATTCTCCAGTGGCTTTCGTCATACTCAGCTGAAGTTCTTGCAATGGCCTGGAAGGCTCTACATGGTCTATTCCCATGTCTGCTCCCTTATCTCCCATCTTCACCTCCTACTCCTCTCCTCTTCGCTCTTTCTTACCCAACCCGTGTGCTTCCTCACTATCCCTCCAACAATGAAGATTCACAACCACTCCAGGGTCTTGTCACTGGCCATTGCTTCTACTTGGACCTCTTTCCCTCCCAGTACATCTCAGCTGAACATCATCCCTGCCCGCTTCTTGCAGTCTCTTGCCAGTACCTCTAGAGGTTCCCCTGTTCTCAGTCAGGCTGATCAGATCCCATCACCTGGGATTTGGACAGGGATTATTGCTGGCTATGCTCTGCTAGAGCAACCTCCCAGGGGAAGGACTACAAATTTCTGCTATCCATTCCAGCCACCCCCAGACGTAGTGCATCCTTTCTGAAGTGTCCTGGCAGGCAAAGTGGTAGGGTGAAAGTAGACTCATTATTCACTGTGTACTGAGAGCTGACTGTTCAAACCCAGAACCCCGTAAGTAAGCGTTTTCACGACAGTGCCAAGATTAACGTGTCGGCGCTCTCAATTCTCCTCCTCCTGTTAGAATACTGACTGGTTGTCATGGTGTTAAGTCCACATTCAGTGGGTCCATTCTTCTTCCTCACATTCAGCAGCTGGAGCATTCTTAAATCTAAATAAACAGAGGTAATGAAAACCAAGATAATACAGATGGAATTTGTTGTTACTCCCTTGTTTTTTTTTTTTTCTATGAAGGGGATTCTGAGGAACATTGGTAATGTTTGAAGTTTTAAGTCCATAGCTGGGAAGAACGGACAACCACTGAAATAATGTGAACTGCATATGCTAAAAGTAGGGAGGTGACTCGGGGTTACATAGAACTCCTTGAGAGGGAGGATCTGACATAAAGTCATAAATTTCCTAGATATGTAAATTCCTTTTTTTTTTCTGTTTTTTTTTTTTGTGTGTGTGCTATGCGGGCCTCTCACTGTTGTGGCCTCTCCCGTTGCGGAGCACAGGCTCCGGATGTGCAGGCTCAGCAGCCATGGCTCACGGGCCCAGCCGCTCCACGGCATGTGGGATCTTCCCGGACTGGGGCACGAACCCACGTCCCCTGCATCGGCAGGCAGACTCTCAACCACTGTGCCATCAGGGAAGCCCTCTTTTTCTTTTTTAAAGAAAAGAGATAGCAACATAAAATATTTTGTTAATAATTCTGTAATAATTTATTCATGACTATTTCTTTAACACATCCACTTTTAGTTTCTTTTTTTTTTTTCAATTCGGTTGCACCAGGTCTTAGTTGTGGCAGGCGGGCTCCTTAGTTGTGGCTCGCCAGCTCCTTAGTTGTGGCTTGCGAACTCTTAGCTGCAGCATGCATTCAGGATCTAGTTCCCTGACCAGGGATCAAACCCGGGCCCCCTGCATTGGGAGCGCAGAGTCTTAACCACTGTGCTACCAGGGAAGTCCCTACTTTTAGTTTCTTATACACCTTTCAGATAAACATTTTTATAATTCTTCTTATATTCTATATATTATTTACTACTTTCAGTAAAAAATATTTTTCCACTCAATCTTCATAATTATAATTTTAAAGGCTTTAAAATATTTATCACATTATCAAGCCATTCTCTTAATTTTGGACATTTGTCTGCTTCCAGGACTCTTCCTAGAACAAGTTCCTCTATCTATATCTTTAGGCAGTTAGGGGAAAGGCCAGAGGTTCTTCCTGAGTCTTTTGGGCCTTAAAAATAATCATCCTAGGGACTTCCCTGGTGGTCCAGTGGTAAAGAATCTGCCTCCCAATACAGGGGACATGGATTTGATCCCTGGTCAGGGAACTAAGATCCCACATGCTGCAGGGCAACTAATCCCATGCGCCACAACTACTGAGCTTGCGCACCTCAGTGAGAGAGCCTGCATGCTGCAAATTACAGAGCCCACGTGCTCTGGAGGCTGCACACCACAACTACGAGCCCATGCGCCCTGGAACCTGCACACCACGACTAGAGAGAGAAAACCCGCACACCACAATGAAAGATCTCGCATGCCTCGACAAAGATCCCACATGCTGCAACTAAGACCCAACACAGCCAAAAAAATATTTAAAAAAAATAATCAGCCTAAATTAATCCTTATGTTACTGAACCGAACTCTGGTTTGCTCACCTGATGTGCAGCAAAGCCAATCTACCTGGTTGTGGTGAAGGAAAGTACAGTGTTTACTCACAGGCGCCAAGCAAGGAGAACAGCCAGCTAGTGCTCAAAGGACCCAAACTCCCTGAGGACTCTCAGGGAAGGGTTTTTAAGGCAACATTAGGGGTGAGGGTCGCAGGGTGTGGGATCAGCTCATGGACATTCTTCTGACTGGTGATGAGGTAACAGGGTGATGTTGGGGGAATATTAATCATCAGTCTTCTCATTCCAACTGAAACCACACAACTGGTCTCAGGAATTAATGCAGCTCATGTTCTTCATGTCCCAGCACAGAAAGAATTCAGTGAGGGACAGAGTGGGAGGTAAGCAGTGGATCTGATTAGTATAGGACACTTGTGAAGGCTACAAGTGGGCAGGCAAGAGGGCTCCACCCTGAGAACTAAGTGAGCTACATTTTTACCATCAAAGGAAAAGTGGGGAGGGGGAGAAGACCACCTTCTTCCTCATTCTTTGAGTGGGCATCAAGTTTACATCACTAGCTCCTCCTTTGTGTCTTAAAAGCAGAAATAACAGTTCTGTATAACAGTTGGAGTCTTCAGTACACCACTTCTGATAATGGAGACAACCACCAAGCAAAAGATCAGGAAAGAAATAGAAGACTGAACAATACTGTGGACGAGTAGGACACTTCACTCAACAACAGCATCACCCATGGTTTTCTCAAATGCACATGGAACAGTCTGCAGGATAGACTGTCTGTCACAAAATAAGTCAAACAAATTTTTAAAAGATTGGAATCATGCTGAGTATCTTTTCTTATCACAATGAAATGAAACTTAAATCATTAACAGAAGGAAAACTGGATAATTCACAAATATGTAGAAATTAAACAATACACTCTGAAACAACCAGTGTGTCAAAAGAGCAATCACAAGGGAAATTTTTTAATTTCCCGAGAAAACAGTATAGCAAAACTTAACGGGATGTGGTGAAAGCGGTGTAAAGAGGGAAATGTATAGCTGTAAACACATACATTAAAAAAGAAGAAAGATCTCAGATTAATAACCCAATTATACAGCTTAAGGGACTAGCAAAGGAAGCGCAAACTAAGCCCAAAGCTAACAGAGGAAAGAAACAGGAACAAAACAATAAAGATTAGAGTGTAGGAAAACAAAATAGAGACTAGGAAGACAATAAAACCAATGAAATCTGAAGATGGCTCTTTGAGAAGATAAACAAAACTGACAAAACTTTAGCTAGACTGACTAAGGAAAAAAGAAGACTCAAATGACTAAAATCAGAAATAAAAGTGGGGATATAACTAATGATTATACAGAGATAAGAAAGGATTGTAAGAGACTGCTATGAACAATTGTACACTAACAAATGAGGTAACCTAGAGGAAATGGACAGATTCCTAGAAACACACAATCTCCTGAAACTGAATTATGAAGAAATAGAAACTCTGAATAAACCTGTAACCAGTAAGAAGATTAAATCAGTAATAAAAAAATTTCCTAACAAAGAAAAGCCCTGGATCAGATGGCTTCACTGGTGAATTTTACCAAACATCTAAAGAATTAATGCCGATCCTCTCAAATGCTTCCCAAAAATTAAAGAGGAGGGAACACTTTCTAATGCATTCTGTGATGTCAGCATTACACGATACCAAAGCCAGACAAAGACAGCAAGAATAGGAAACGGCAGACCATTAACCCTTATGGATATTGATGTAAAAATTCTCAACAAAATACCATAAGCTGAAATCAGCAGCATAGTACAAGGATTATACACCATGACTAACTGGGTTATATTCCAGTAATGCAAAGTTTGTTCACATGATACACCACATTAATAGAATGAAGGAAAAAAATCACATTGTAATCCTTATTCATGCAGTGAAAGCATTTGACAAAATTTAACACCCTTCCGTGATAAAAACACTCAAAAAAACTAGAAATAGAAGGAAACTTCCTCAAGATCATAAGGCCATATATGAAAAACTTGTAGCTAACAACATTCTCAGTGGTGAAAGACTGAAAGCTTTTCCCATAAGATCAGCAATAAGGTTGCTCACTTTGCTGCTTCCATTTAATGCATTATTGGAAGTTTTAGAACAGTTAGGCAAGATAAAGGGGTAAAACTTATCCAAATTGGAAAAAAATAAATAAAATTATCTCTGTCTGCTGATGACATGATCTTGTAGAAAATCCTAAAACTTCCACACACAAAAAAACTTTTGGAACTAAGAACCTAATTCAGCAAAGTGGCAGGATACAAAATCAACACACAAAAGTCAGTTGCATTTCTATACACTAACAGTGAACAATTTGTGATGGAAATTATGAAAACCATTTCATTTATAATGGCATAAGAAATAGGAATAAATTTAACCAAGGAGGAGAAAAGCTTGTACGCTGAGCAGTGTTGAAAACATTGCTGAAAGAAACTAAAGAAGACATGCATAAATGGAAAGTCAGCCCATGCTCATGGATTGGAAGACGCAGCCTTAAGATGGAAATACAGTGGTGTCCCTGCAGGTCAGCAGACAGCAGAGCAGCTTGGGCAGACGGGCGTTGCCAGGACCTGCAGGGAAGGCGGTGCCCTTGCCATCGGGGCTGTGCTCACAGCTGCTCCTGGGGGAGGGGCCTTCCTCCGCCAACAGGTGAGCAGGCAGCTCTGGGCCCAGGGGGGAGTGCACCTGCTGACGGAACGGCTGCTCCCTTACTGCCCCTTGGTCTCCGGCAGACGCCTCCTGGGCCAGCCCAGCCCAGACAATCCAGGGAACGGAATTCCACGAAACACAGTCCCAGCTTGACCAGGCTGACAGCAAACACAGCCACCACACGTACAGAATACTTACAACCCGAGAACTAACTGAATAGTCTGTTTGTTGGCAAGTCAGGAGGCTGTGAATGCTCATGTGAGGTCACTGGACTGTGCTCTAATTTTGAGCACAAATGACGTCTCCTGCCTGTTGTCTTGTCTAAGAATTCAACGTGCACAGTTGAGGACACTCATCATGTTGGTTTGCACAGAGCCTCTTTTTACCATTCAAACCATAATTTTATGCTTGAAGATATGTCAGCAGGATTTATGAAACATATTTTAGATTATTTCCAGTTCATAAATGGCTTTCATAGGGGTAATGTGTATGTATATATGTCTAATTATTTTAGATACTTCTGAACTTACAGTGACTTCACTCTTTGCTTTCTCTTTTCCACCTTGATCTAAAGTAGAGTACTTTTTTCACATGCTATTTTCAGAACTAAGTGTATCTTCTGATGGTTGAAATAGATGTTTCGATTACTGTCTCTGCTCTTGCCATTTATACAACACTTGAAATTTTTTTTAAACAACTTTTTAAAAAAATATTAATTCATTTATTTATTTGACTGCACTGGGTCTTATTTGTGGCATGTGGGATCTTTATTGCCGTGTGCGGGATCGTTCTTTTTTTTTTACTTGCGGCATGCAGGCTCATAGTTGTGGCACGTGGGCTTGTAGTTGTGGCATGCAGGCCTGTAGTTGTGGCACACAGGCTCATAGTTGTGGCATGCATGTGAGATCTAGTTCCCTGACCTGGGATCACACCCAGGCCCCCTGCATTGGGAGTGCTGAGTCCTAGCCACTGGACCACCAGGGAAGTCCCAACACTTGAAATTTTTTAATGCTTCTGACAGTTTCAGACTTAAAGAAGTAAAAGGAAAAATTGTAAAAGACTTTGAAATGAACTGAGAAGTGCACTGGGTGTATGTGAAGGAAACGTTGTCTGGGTGACCTGATTCTGCAGGTTCTCTGCTCTTTTTTCTGTCTTTGAGCTATTTTACAACTCATTAATTTGTAAAAAACTGGTAATAATGGCCATGATTTTTGTCCATAGAAATACAAATTGTGTCCAGTGATTCCCATAGATTATTCCCTGTGTATAGTCCCATTTTGCTTCAGTTTATAAATTAATACCAATTTTCTTCCATTTTTTACTTGACCCAGTCGTAATTTCTTATTGATTCTCTGATTAACTAGTAAGTTAAAACCTTTGACACTGTCATTTTATCTGTCTCAGTGTCTTGATTATATCTTTTAAAAAATTTTACCAACAGCAAGGAGCTTTATTTATATTCCATACAGTGAATTTCAGTAAGAGCTCATGGCATTGCAGTCGTATTTATGTATTTATTCCACTTCCATCAAGCACTCAGGCCCTGCACTGGGTCCTGGGGAGGAAAGATGAGACCCACAGCAGCAGGTACAGAAAGCACGGTGCTGCAGAGCAAACGTCCCAGAGAGGAGGATGCAGGGCAGTGGGAGGACCGGAGAAGGTTCCTGATTTTGTAGAACAGGTGGGAGTTGGTCAGAGAAGGCATTTTGTGCAGAAGCACCAAGTGAGGGGGAGCATGACACACCCAGAGGTGAATGGGGGGCAGCTGAAGGAAGGTTGGCACCTTCGTCCACTTGGACTGCTATCACAAAATAAAGTACCAGAGAATGGGTGGCTTATACGCGACAGAAGCTTATCTTTCATGGTTCTGGGGGCTGGCAAGTCCAGGATCGTGGCACCAGCAGGTTCAGGGGCTGGTGAGAGCCCTCTCCCAGGGTTGCAGAAAGCCAACTGTATCCTCTTGGGATGGTCGCTCTCGGGTCTCTGTTATGAGGGCAGTACTCCCATTGTGGGGCTCTGCAATCACCTCCCATATGCCCACCCGCTAATACCATCACTTTGGGCATTAAGCTTCAATGTAGGAATTTTAGGGAGACTCAACATTCAGCCCACAGCAGCTGGGGAGCTGGACACGGGCCCCTGCCAGCCTGAGGAATGAAGGTCCTACTAAGCAACTTTGGGGGTCATTGAAGGACTGCACGTGGTAGGTCCCACAAACAGGAAGCTGTTTCTGCAGGAAGAGATGCTGCTCTGTCCTTAGAGTCAGGGAAGGAGAGTGCCTTGCTGCCCGCACGGATCAGCTGCTGCTTCTGCGTCTGTAGTATTATCTGAAATTCAGGGGCAAAGAGCTCTGCTCCTAAGTGGCGTTGGAGTTGGACAAAGTGGAAAAAATTCTATTTTGCTCCTCTTTGATGTATATTTCATCTTAAGTTTATCTGAGACATTTTTCCAAAGAAGACACACAGATGGCCAACAGGCACATGAGAAGATGCTCGACATGGTTAATCATCAGGGAAATGCAATCAAAACCACAACGAGACACCACCTCACACCTGTCAGAATGGCTGTCATCAAAAAGACAACAAACGGCCAAGTGCTGGTGAAGATGTGGAGAAAAGAAGCCCCCGCGCACTGTTGGTAGGAGTGCAACTTGGTGCAGCTGCTGTGGAAAACAGCCTGGAGGTGCCTCAAAAAACTAAACATAGAGCTGCCTGCAATTCCACTTCCAGGTACATATCCTGAAAAGAAAACAAAAACACTAATTGAAAAAGATACATGCACCCCAATATTCACTACAGCATTGTTTACAATAGCCAAGATATGGAAGCAACCTAAGTGTCGTTCAACAGACAATTGAGTATTACTCAGCTATGAAAAAGAATGAAACCTTGCCATTTGCAGCAACATGGATGGACCTGGAGGGTTTTATGCTGAGTGAAATAAGTCAGAGATATTTATATGACTCTAAAAAGTAAAACAAACTAGTGAATATAACAAAAAAGAAACAGACTCACAGATGTAGAGAACAAACCAGTGGTTACCAGTGAGGGGGGCATAGTAGGGGTCATGGAAGAGTTAGAAGCATAAACTACTATGTGTAAATAAATAGGCTAACATTATACTGTACAGCACAGGAACATAGCCAGTATTTTATAATAACTATAAATGGAGCATAACCTCTAAAAATTGTGAATCACTATGTTGTGCACCTGAAGGTAAAATGATATTGTAAATCAACTGTACCTCAATAAAAAATTTGATATATCTGTGCAACCTTCATATCTAGTTGTTAATATGCAGAGGGCACAAGATGTAAAAGCAAATTATTATTATTTTAAACACACGGGCTTATCAACAACATGAATCAGTCTTTCCTTGGTGGATGAAGTTCTATTTTCTTTAATAACAGCTACTAATTAAGCAACAGAATAGTTTACCATGACATTAGCCTTGTTCTAAAAGAATCATTAATGTGTAAAATCAACAGTTTGGAAAGCACCGGGACCCCACAGTCAAAGCCTATTTCATGGAACTGTCTGTTCTTTATCCATGAGAAGTTGAGTTTATGTAGGATTATCTACAATCTGGAAATCTGATACTAAGAATAAGTGAGCAGAGTGTTTCACACGCTTGATAATTCGACAACCTGGCATCTTTTCTTCTGAAGGCCCTTCTCACTTACAAGTTCATTCTGAGCAAAATTTCACATTTGACAGTGTTTTGATGTATAAGTCCTTCCAGATATTTTGCATCTTGACAGCAAACTCCAGAGTTACAGTGCCAGCTGGGATAATTCGGCAAGTGTAGGTTCTGGGACAGAGCAGCTGGGAGGATTGGGTAGGGTCACAAGGAGCGATGTTATCAACGCTTGGCGACGGTTACTGAGTAACCGAGGACGGGCTGTGCCTGGTGCTGGAGCTCTCCGCTGTGACCATAATTTCTACTTCTTTGCCTGCCTTTACTGTATCCTTCTTTAATTTCCAGGAGTCTTGTAAGAAACAGTCATTAAAGTTTATTCCTGAGTCCAACGTGGTTTTGCTATAATAATGCCCAAGTCCTGAGGAGGAGCATGTTGCCAATTAAATCATTATTCTCTAGCGCTTTAGCCCTTTGCAAAGCTCCACGGTTCAGGGGAAGAGGTTTCATGCACTTAAAATACACATCGCCGAGCTTGAGTTTGGCCCTCTGGTTCCTCAAAAGTTCAGAATGTATCTGATCAGGTAGAAACAGTTTTCAGGGATCTTTTACTGTAAACCCTGTTTGAAATAATCACAGCAGATAGCTTATAGGAAGCCTTAGCACAGATGCTGTATGTTATATAATATTGTGTTACAATATAATTTTCCAACTAAGGAAAGACTGTTTTCATTTTTGTGAGATTGTGTGTTTAGGGTTCACAGTACTTCAAGCCATCAGATCACACACTTTGCCTGTGAAATCCCACTGAAGGTCGAAGAGCCTGTGCCAGAAGCCCAGGCATCTGAGCAGCAGGAGAGAAGTCGGGGGCTGCTGAACGTCACAAGCCGAAAACGTCGCCGAATCAGATGCTTCCATGTAAAGGCTATGCTGTTCTGTTGGGGCAAAGCAGGGCCCACCTGTCCCACTGCTCCCAGGTGGTTCTGGAACAGACGCTGCGGAAGGCTGCGCCTTCCCGGCAGACAGCCTCCTACCCTTGCAGAGGTCGGCCCTGCATTTCAGCCCTCAGCGCGAGGACACCGCCAAGGGGAGGCGGCTGCATCAGCGGATTCTCTTTCGCGGGGGAAAGAGCTGGACCGGTGTCTTCCTCCAGCCCTCCCAGTTTGGGGGCCGCAGAGATGTGCCTGTGGAATGGGAGCAGCACTTCCCCGCGGGGCTGCTGGGAAGGGAGGACACGGCACGTGGCTGAGCGAGGCGTGTTTGTTAAATACAACACGGAGTCCATCGCTCCGTCTCTGCAGAGGCTGATAAAGCCTGGGAAGAAAGGGAAACAGATTTTAAAGTTTATAACTTGCCATTTGCAACAATAGAGAGCAGTGAGAGGAGAATCCAAAGGATAAACACCCCTGAGGTTTTTTGTTTTTAGATTCCACATGTAAGTGAGATCATAACAGCATTAGTCTTTCTCTGTCTGACTTATCTCACTTAGCATAATACCGTCTAGGTCCATCCATGTTGTCACAAATGGCAGGATTTCCTTCCTTTTTATGGCTGAATAATATTCCATTGTGTGTATAGTCACATACATATGTATAAATATGTATATATATATGAAATTTCGCGTCTTTTTTACCCAGTCATCCATCAGTGGACACACGGGTTGTCTCCATGTCTTGGCTGCCGTGAATAGTGCTGCTGTGACCACGGGGCCCAGGAGGTTTTACAGATTTCTCTTTTTATCTGGAAAATTTGTAGTTGCCTTGGAAAAAGTCCCTGCCTTCATGGAGCTTCTGTGCCAATGGAAGCAGACTAACAGCAAACTCTTAAATACATATATGAGACAATTTCCCACCATGATAAGTGCTGAAAAGCAAACAGGGTAACAATAAGAGCGGCACAGGTGGCCGCTGGCTCTGTTCTTTGGGGCAGGTGGTTAGGGAGGGGCCCCTTTAGGAAAGGGTCGCAGCTCAGATCATGGGGCAGGTGTTGTAGGAAGCCCTGAAGGGGCCCAGGCAGCAGCGGGCAGCTGAGGAGGGCAACTTGTGGGGCCTCCCTGGTGGTGCAGTGGGTAAGACTCCACGGTCCCAGTGCAGGGGGCCTGGGTTCGAGCCCTGGTCGGGGAACTAGATCCCACATGCATGCCGCAACAAAGGAGCCCTCGAGCTTCAACTGAGGAGCCCACCTGCCACAACTAAGACCCAGTGCAAACAAATAAATAAATATTTTTTTAAAATGTGGCTTGTGATCCTGAAGCAGAAACATGTATTTTTTTAGTTTTGCTATGAGCATCATTGAGACAATTGATGAAATAGGAATGTCTGTAGATTGGGTAACAGTATTAATTAAAAAAAAAATTATTTCATGTTTTTTGGCCGTGCCACCACGCGGCATGCGGGATCTTAGTTCCCCAACCAGGGATCGAAACTGTGCCCTCTGCAGTGGAAGCATGATTCTTAACCACTGGACAGCCAGGGAAATCCCTTAATTTTTCGATTGTTATGAAATTATTTTGTGGTTATTATATAAAGTAAGGTTACTTGTTTTAGGATATGCATGGTTTTTAGGAAGTATTTATAAGTAAAGGGGCATCCTGTCTATAAGTTAGTCTCGAATAATTAAAAAAACTTTATAGATAATGATAAAAGCAGGTTCAAGGAAATGTAACAAAGGAATTTGAGTGAAAGGTAAATGGGAATTTTACTAACCTTTTTTGTAAGCCTGAAACTTATTTCAAAAAGTTTAAAAAATTAAATTGCAGAGGCATTTTAAGAAATGACCTCAAATTTAATAAGTAACAGCACTTTCTTAAACTAAATATTTCCTAACCTTGTGCTAAGAGTGAGTCATTACCTTCTGGGTTTCTTCATTCTTGCTGGTGTTTGATTCCTCGGGTGGAGTTGGTTATATTTATGATGGATACTGGGAGCACAGTGGCTTGTGTATGTGTGTGAATCAGGTAAGGCTGCTCCAACTAGCAGGTCTGGGTATCTTTCAGGGTCAAAATTGGAGGGAAAAATTTAAATGCAATTACATTATACTGTAACATTTAAAACATATATTTGTAGGAATTGAGCTGAATTGTATTGTCCTCATAAGAAAAACCTACATTCTACTTATTTTGTTCACAGGAACGTGGTCGGGCACTGACCATGTGCCAGTCGTAAGCACTGAAGACTGGGAGGAAGAGGAGCCAGGATCTGGCCTGGGCAGCCCACATCTGTGCCAACAAACCACCTTCTACAAACGGGAAGGTGCCGGGGAAGGTGCCGTCTTTCCTGCCCCGATACTCCTGAGGGTAAGTGCGGAGGCTCGGCCTCCAAGGGCAGAGCTCTCCCGTGACTCACCCTCTTCCTCTCCTGCTCCGCTGCCTACAGACACCCAACAGGCATCTGTCGGCTCTGCCCTGACAGGATGAGCCCCTCCTGGCTCTCGGAGCCCCCCCAGACCACGTCGCAGTTCCACAAGTGACCGGAAATGCACCCAATTGAATAAGTTTAGATCCACCATAACGGAAGCCTCATTATGTTAATTCAACTCAGATTCCCGTAAAATCAAACTTTATTTGCAGCCGTAAGTTCCATGTTGGTATTGAATAACAAGGTTTAAAAAAATATCACTACTGTGTTACCTCAGGGGGAAAGCATCTTAGTCACCAGATAGGAGCGCCCCAGAAGGTTCGGGTACTGAGCATACTCGTCACTTAACTTCCTATGTTCTAGCCATGACTGCAGGCGGAGGGTTCACTTTGGTGAAAGCCTGTCTTTATTTCCCGTATCACTCGTCTATGATCTACAGAACTGTGTAAAGGAAGCAGCTCCAGAACCTGATGGCAGCAATGCTGTTTGTTTTGGGTTTTTTTAGTATTTATTTTGACCGTGCCAGGTCTTAGTTGCGACACGCGGGATCTTCATTTGCCGTGTGTGGGAATCTTCAGTTGCGGCATGCATGTGGGATCCAATTCCCCAACCAGGGGTCGAACCCGGGCCCCCTGCATTGGGAACCTGGAAGTCTTAGCCACTGGACCACCTGGGAAGTCTGCAGCAGTGCTCTCTCACTTAGCTTGTAATTGTGCAAGAAGGCACTCTTGTTGTGACCTTACTCAGAATGCAGTTTGGGGGGAAGATCAGCTCTCGCCGTGGCCCTGGGACATTTCCCAGTTGGTTCAGGGAACTTGGCCTCACAACGCCCTGCACACTGTGGGCCCCGGTGTAGTGTGTGCTGTCCACAGCTCGTCAGTGGCCTGAGAACCAGCCACCTTGAGCAACTCGGGCTGGGAACCGCTCAGCGCGTGGCCTCAGACTCCTCTCCCCAACGGTCTCCCTTCTCGGCCCAATTCTGGAAGCGTGAGCAGCGTCCACACACACACCGGACAGAGTTCTACTCAGAAGATTCAGCGGTTTTCATTTCAGACTCGTCTCTCGCACCCTCTGGTGATGCCCCAGCCTGACTGCTGCTGAGGCACCGTGACCCCCAGGACAGAATGGGGACCGCCGGAGCTGCTCAGATGACCTCTGAATCCCACGCCCACATTAGCATTTTAAGGCTGTTCAAACACTCAGATCTATCACTTTCCATGAATGCTTTGCTAATGAATGTTGATTCTAAAAAAGGCCAAACTCATGGAGACTTGAATGTTCCAGGGATTACTTGTTACCATAGTTACCTCCACCTGAGATTTCAGCCTATGGTGGTTTTATGAGAATGACTGCTAGAATTGAAATAACTTCTGAATAAGATGAAATGTATTATATCTTAGTGAGTTTATGACTTATACAAAATACTTACTGTCATGATTTCCATGAAAACAGTGTTTATTAAAGCTTTTTTCTTAATGAAAAATAATGCCTGATAACCAAGTATTACATTCTATCATTTATTGAGGAAAAAGTTTTACATATTAGGGTGAAGCAGTAGAAAGCAGTGACACGGAACCCCATCATTTCCAGCCTCATGTAGCCAAGAGAACAAGCCTTGAGGACTCAGTGGGGACAGCGCTGGCGTGCACCTCCCCACAGGAGGGATGTGAACACCCGAGCATCTCCAATGGCCACGACAAAGTCCAGCACAAAACCATGACCCAGACCGCTGTCTCCAGAGAAGATGGCACCCTGCTGTCTGTGCCTACACACAGCTCAAACCTGGTGCTAAACAAACGGCACTTGAAGAAAACAGTCGTACTGTATCATGCTCATAAGCTGGCACAGTGCTCTTCACTTAAAATGTTAAAAAGATGAACATACACGCTTCCCTAGAAAACGGAACCCCGGTTAGAAAATTTTTATGCAGCCAAGTAATGACTTTGAGGCTCTTTCTCCCGCCGGCGGCGGGGCAGTGACCGGCGCTGCTCGTGGGGCTTCAGAGCAGGCGCACCGTCTTCCCAGTTACCGTCAAGAAGTCATCATCCGCCAAGGCACGCAGCGCTTCTTCAAACATATCCTTGGTGATTGCCTTTGGGGAAGAGAAGAGAAAAAGAATTGGACACGTGGAGCTGCCCTCCCCACTTAGAGACACAATGGTTTCCAAGTTAAAGAACCACCGGAGTCTCCTTCCTTCCTGGTGGCTGTACACACGTCTTAACGTTCCGTCTTGGGAGTGGCAAACGTTTCCTGCGAAGGGCCAGGAAGGGAGGGCGTTAGGGCAGCAGGCAAGGCTGGACCCGACCAGCAGAGCTCTTGCCATGAACTCAGCTTTCCTTGTAACAGCAAGAGACTGCAAATGCTCTAAGTGCCCACCAAATGGTTAAGTAACTCACGGGGGAGGCATGAGGTAAATAAAGTGCGTAAGTCGTGAAGTGGATTCTGCGTCACAGATGAAGCTAAGAGTACTAACTGACACGGCTCAAAACCATGCATCCACATCCACACAGAAAACTGAAAGCCCGACAAAATTCTCATCGCAATCATTCCCTGATGGTGGGTGGTGATCTCACTTCTCTTCTTTATCTGTAACTACTTAAACAGTTTATTACTTAAACTACAAACGAAGGAAAAAAATTAGAAAAAAACTTTAAAGCAGCATCAAGGGAAAAGAAAACTCTATTAAACAAAATATACACATAAACACTTACTATATCAGACTGTCCCCGAATATCTTCAAAAAGTTGCTGGTATTTCAGGGCTGGCGTTCTGCCCTTGGATAAAATAAGCTTTTTCAAAGCTTCAGCTAACTCTTCTTTCCGTTTACGAGAGGTGGCACTCATTCCTGATTTAAAAGAAATTAGTGAAGACGTTTTTGCTCTAAGGAAGCAAAAGTGTTTCAAACTTCCATTAATATTTCTTTAGTCATAAATCAACTATACTCTTAAAAAAAAAAAAAAAACTGTTTAGTCATGTCAGCAAATAAGGTTAGGGGACAGTCGGAGCAAGTTCTGAATTCTGTTCCCAGTTTCTGAAGAGCTTATTTATAGCTGCTCCTTTCCACTGAGACAGTCCAGGCAATGAGCACAGAAGCGAGCCGCGCTCGCTGGGGAAGAACCGCTCCTCCAGGGGCCTGGTGCCCGGAGGGCGGGCAGGACAGGACCAGGTCACGTGCGCCAACATCTACCTCCTCGGCACCCCTGTCACGTGCTCAGAGGGCCCGCGCAGCCCCACCTGTGGTGAGGATGGAGATGTCCACGATGCCCGTCCGCGGGTCGGTCGCCGACTGCTTCAGGGCCTCCCGGTGCAGGCGCTTGGCCTCCTCGACGTCGATCGCCTCCACCTTGCTGGAAAACCGCACCTTGGCGTGGGCTTCGGCCAAGCGGGTCAGCGACTCCAGCTGTCGGGGGTACGCAGACACCATCCCTCGGCTGCTGCCCACCTTCCTCATGTCCACGTAAGCCTGGCGAGACAGGGGACACGCCAACTCCTCACACGATGACCTGAGGGTCGCGCCTGGACTCTGGCCAGTCGGGCTCCCGTTAAATAACCCCCTGGGCAGGTAGGTCCTGAGGGGAGCGAGAGCGGGTGCAGCCTTGGGCCTCGAGCCTCGTCTGGGGGAGGCGCGGGTGAAGCTTCAGGACGGGACTGGGCAGCAAGGGTGTGCGAAGCCTGGCACCCAGAGGACACGGCGTTGGGAAGGGCAGCTGAGGACTCTGGTCTGTTTGTTTACACCCCTGCGAGGAGCAGGCCAAGGATTAGCGGGGCAACACGCAGGAGGTAAATTGTCTAAACCCATACGTGGATGGCGTAACTCCTTCAAGATGACAGAGACGGAAAACCGCGTTATCACTTGTAACTTTCACTTGAGCATCTTCAGGGCTTTGTCAGGATGTAAAGCCCATCAAAGCACCAGGAACCTTCTTAGTGTCACAATGTCTACTGGGTATATGTCATCATGCACTGCTGCCCACTTAAAAGGTACTAAGAAGTGTACTTAAAATACTTAATTTTTTAGAAACGAGCAAATGCAGCCCAGAGACCAGAATTACAAGGTCACTAAGTAGCATCACCTATATTTCAACTCAGGCACCCTGGTCTTAAATACACTGTGCTTACAAGTATTTAAATATAAACAGAGTGCGCACAATGTGTGGAAATGAATCCTCCCCCTTTCTACATCTGGAAAAGTCGACTTTGCAACACAGGAGGGAAGACAGTCATAGAAGTTTCAGAGGCTGTTTTAGAGGCTGAGCAGCCCCCCGCTGCGCTCTGGGCCGCAGGTACCTCGATGAGGGCCTGGCTGGCGTCCTGGCTCAGCCGCGGCAGGACGGCACTGCGCGCGTAGGCGATGTAGTCCCTGAGCACCGCCATGTCCATGACCTCCTCCTGTGCCTGCTCCTCGCTCCGGAAGTACAGGGACACCAGGTGGTGAGCCAGACGCCGGTCATACGCTTCGTCCTGAGGGTCCAGCATGAGGAAGATCAAGTCAAACCTGAGAAAACATCGTGAACAGTTTTCCCAACTGGGACACCCACGTACCTGTGCGTGGACCCCGGGGTCTGCAAGGGAGGCAGGCGTGTCCTGCCCAGGCGGCCTGAGGAGCCCGGGCCTCCGGTTCCCCTACCCCGGCCCCGCAGGCCCCTTCTGCCCGGGAATACCGGGCACTGAAAGCTGAGCCAGAAGCAAGATGCTCCCAAGGGAAACGCTGCTGTAATTCTGAAGACCGGAAGATACGAATGAAAATACATTCAACTCTTTTGGGGAGAAGGAACTATCTGTTAGAACAGTCAAGTAATCAAAGTCTAAACATATCTATCTTTGAGGAAAAAGTATGGACTACGTGACTCCCCTTCCACAAGTTTAATTTTCAGACCCTTATCTACTGTGTAAAACCGCTCTCTGCACTTTGTTGATTCTCTACAGCAGCTTTAAGACCGAGAGCAGCGAGAGGTGGGTTTCTGAAAGGATGAAGCTGAAAGGCCCTAATTGCTCCAAAAAACAAGTACGCATCAAGGTGAGCAGAAAAACACACCGTCCTTGCCTGGAAAACCCGTGACCAAGCAGATGTGCAGGCTTTGTGCTGGCCTGAAGAGTTTACGACATCAGCTGGGCTCTGCCTTGTATTTCCTTCTCAAGCTCACCCTGAACGTTCCACAGATGAGCAAAGTGAGACCATCTATTCTATGAAAACGTGTTTTCGTACCTTGACAACAGTGTGTGGGGCAGCTGGATGTTCTCAATGGTGGTTTTTTTCGGATTCCACTGAGACTCGATAGGGTTTGCGGCTGCCAGGATGGAGGTGCGGGCGTTAAGCTGACAAATAATCCCAGCCTGGTGGAGGGACAGTGTGGTTAGAAACCTCGCCCCGAGGCCAGCAGGAACTGTGAGCCACCTCCGCCCGTGTGCCCTCTGCCAGGGATCTGCCGTCACCACGAGCCACGTCACCCGGCACAGGTGACTTCTGCACAGGCGTCCCCCTGGGGACAGCCCTGAGCACTGAGTTAAGCCAAGGACCGAGCTGTAGATGAACGTTTGCTGCGACTGCGTCTTTTTCAGTAACCAAACCCCTTGCATTAAGACAAACTCAAGTTCTACGAGTACCACACATGAGAGAGTTAGGACAGCACAAAGGAGGAAAGAGGATCCTGTGGAAAATACTGAGACGGAGCTGGGACCTAACAGGAGAAGTGTTGGCCAGTTTCCCAAGCTGCAGGTTCCACAGATGCTGAGGTTCAAGCCCCCCGACACCCCAACTGTGTCCACGCCGGGACAGAACGGGCGACTGACCTTGGCGATGGAGAGCGTCTGCTGCTCCATGACCTCGTGCAGGACAGAGCGTGTGCTCTCGTTCATCTTGTCGAACTCATCGATGCAGCAGATGCCGTTGTCACTCAGCACCAGGGCGCCGGTCTGCAGCACGAGCTGCCGTGTCTCAGGGTCCTTCATGACGTAGGCGGTGAGGCCCACGGCGCTTGAGCCCTTCCCGGACGTGTACTGGCCCCGGGGGACCAGGTTGTACACGTACTGCAGCAGCTGGGACTTGCTGGTCCCTGGGTCCCCGCAAAGCAGGATGTTGATCTCGGCGCGGAACTTGCCCCTTCCTGTGTGACTGAAATCCTTTCTTGTCCCGCCAAAGAGCTGAAGCAGGATTCCCTGGACGGGCGGACAGACAGATCTCAGTGCTCAGATGGACAAAGGGCGACAATGAAGAGATCAGAGGACGGGAGCAGCTGCGAGTCAGCTCTGGGGCACGGATGCCATAGGGGCCCGGACCCCACCCACCCCATGGCGGCTTCTGTGCCTGGAAACGACACGAGGATGCCGACCATTCTCAGCACCAACAGCCAAGGCAGGCGGCGGGCCCTGCTCGGCCCAACGGGCCGAGGCTCATCCTTTCCGGGGTGTCCACACTGTCTGACCCGAGAGCTCTCAAGCCCAGCCGCAAGTGAGAAGCCCATCAGTCTGTTACCTTCTTTATATCTTCATGCTCATAAATGCTCGGAGCCAAGGCGGAAGCGAGTCTCTCATAAATGTCTGGTTTTCTGGAAAGCTCCTTAAGCAATTCCACACGCTTCTCTGAAAAAAGTTTCTGCTCTGCTTCTTCGTCGAGGCCGTGCAGACGCTTCGAGTCGGTTTTCCGATAGTGAATAACGTCGATGTGGGTTTTGTAGACAGACTTCACGTTGCTCACTCTGGGATTGACGCGAATGGGGACCGCTCGGTAGATGCCTGAGGGCACAAAGGACACACTCTCACCTGCCCGACCTCGGCCTGGAGCACGGGGGAGGCAGGGCTCCAGGGGGCTCCGAGCAGAGCCAGTGAGGTTGACCCGGGACCACTGCCTCCACACGCCACCTGCTCACCTCTGTGTTCGATGCATTGCAGTTTGAAACAGAAGTTTCATTTCTCTTAAACCGAATGTAAGGAATTACCAATAACTACCTGAAAGAAAGTACCTAAATCCCGTACCAAAAACCTATTCTAGAAAGGAAACCTGAAGAGCTCAAATACTGAAGGTCGCTGACAAGTTATTTCAGACAATAACAGGGAGACTGCCTACCGTCTGGGCAGGGGCCATGTCGGAGGTCAAAGGCAGGCGCTGGGAACAGCAGCCCCAGGCCAGGCATCCCCGACCAGGTCACAGGGCTGACTCTGGAGCCCCTCACCTGTGACGTGCACTCTGTCCCCAGGCTGGACCTTGTCCACGAGGTCATTGTGAGCGGCGAGGACGACCGTGTGCGGCGTCTGCCCCGCGGGCATGTCTTCAGGGGACTCCTGGAGCTTGATCTGAGAGGGTGGGGGGCAGATGCCTCAGGATAGGCCCAGAGCTCTGCCCACCCAGCCACTCCGACAGCAGCGCCTCTGCTGCCCCTGGGACCTCGCTCTGTTTCCACCTCTGGTAACCCAGGGTGTGCATTCTGAGGCGATTGTTCGTTTAGAGGCTGCCCCGTGTGGGGGCGGGGATGCCAGGGCTGTTTTTCCCCGTATTAAGGCTGTGGCGGGCATGTCTGCATCTGCGTCGGCTTGCGTTTCTAGTTCCTTCTGGACGCTGCCCCCAGTGCGCTTCTGGGTGGAGAAGCACCCCCCCGTTCAGGTCACCGTGCCTCCCAAACTCTTGCCTGTCCTCCTGGTGACATCGACTCACCCACAGCACTCCGTCCCGGGTGCTGGGGACTCTGCCCCAGAGTGGAGGGACACACACAGTCCTGGCAGTGCCAGGCGTGGTGGCAGAAGACAGGAGGGAGCAAGGGGCGGGGGTGGAGGCTGCGCTTCCCACCGTCAAGGGCAGGGAAGGCCGTTCTCAAACCAGGTGACCACCGGGCAGAGGGGAGGCTGTCAGGGAGGGGCCACGTGCTCTCAGCGACAGGACAGCAAGTGCAAGGGCCCCGAGGCGGCCTGGAGGAGCCGGAGGACGGCAGCGAGTCTGCCGGCAGAGCCTCGGAGCACCCAGGCCCAGGAACTGGTGCCCACGTGCGGAGAAAGCTTCTCACCTCGATGACCCTTCCATCAGCAAGGAAGTGGACGCTTTTCACACGCGTTAGTGTTCTCCTAATGACTCCCAATAAGGGAAACTATCTCTTGTCCTATACTTTGAACTCATTCTCTCCACTTAAAGTTAAGATTGCTTAAACACTAAAACAAATCAAAAAATTCTTCACTCCTTATGCATACTTTATACCATTACAATCGCAGTAAATAAATGGTTTTCTGCCTTTCTCTGGCATTTTAATCTGCATCTTAAAATTTTTCATGAATAAAGAGCTACAAGGTCGAACTCCCTAGGCAATAGTTTGTGAGAAAAACTTTGGCAAAACTTCTCAGTCCATTCTTTACCCGTGGTAGAACTGCCAAGTGTCAGAATTTAATCAAACGGCGTTTACTGTTCTTAATGTATACACCCTTACATTCTACAATCTTAAGTATTTCCCGTAGAAGCATCTCGTGTTAAATTTGACTTAATAAATCACGAATGACACTGAACTTAAGATATTCAGTTGGAGAATGCACTCCTCCCCTATGACAAGCGTGGAACACAGCGCACGGGTGCCCATGGGCGGTACAGCAGTGCTGCTGGCCCAAGGCTGGGGCCTCAGGCACACCGAGTGCCCAGCTTCGCCCTCTAACACACCTGCTCTCCGAGGAGGAATGAAGCTGCTCAACCCACCAGGAAGCATGGTTTCAGGGCTGCATGAGTGGACAAGTTACACCTGGCTTTTGAGGACCTGGCTGGGGCAGAATGAGGATGGGGCACGTGGAGGGGGGCAGGGGCCACGCACCATTTGCTTGTCGGAGAAGACGGAGCGGTTGTGGATGAGCGCCATGCTGTGGCTGGTGTGGCAGCGCTCACACACGCAGGGCTCGGCGATGCGACCGCGGTCTATCTCCACCCGGGCCGTTTGGGCGCACACCTGGCACTGGAAGAAGGCCTCCTGCATCTCTGGAATCAGCTGGGACGTCCTGATCACCATGCCGCTGATGGCGATGAGCTGGTCGATGTCTGCAAGGCGGGGAGAGGGCAGCTCGTCCCGGCTGGGCGTGGGCCTCCCCAAGCTGGAGGCCAGCTGGGGCGGGTCTGGCTCTGCTGTCCAGCCTGGGAGAACCTCACTGGAGGAATGGAGGTGCTGGGATGGCGGGGGTCACAGGGAGACGCTACGGCCAGAGCACTAACATCTCGCTGCGTACCCTCAGCTCTGGCCTGGGATGTCCCTCCTGTGACCAGTGTGCTCCCTCTCAACCCCTTAAGTCTACTGACCCTTGCCGAGCTAGGCCGACCCGAGGCTGCCTGGGGACGACCGGACCCTGTGAAGTGGCTGTCACAGCCCACGCACTCGTGATAATCTTCTCCATAGTCACGCCCACTATACGTGGAGGGTTCAGAGACTTACCTGTCCCAGTAGTAACCGGGGCCCCTGACATAGCATTTCCCCCAATAAATAACGTAATAGGATGTTTCAAGTCTGCTTTCCAAATCTTTCACCACAAAGTCCTCCCACTGGGGCCCAGCACGCTCCGTCTCTCCCTGGGCTGAGACACTCCTGCTCTGTTCTTCTGCCTCTTCTCTTCCTTTCCAGACTAGATTTCCTCCTTATGCTTCAAGGCACGGATCACATTTTATACTTGTCTTCTACTTTGATTCTGAGGGACTGCCTTCTTAGTAAAATAACTGTAAAACTATCATAACTGGATCAGTTCATCTTAAGATAGAAAAGTATCAAGAGTTACAGCACCTTTTATATAATTTCAGTTTAGTTAAAAAGGTATGGTGGGTTCAGAAGCATATGGGGTAACTGAGCCTGCAACTGGCTCCTGTCAACCCACAGTCCGCCACCGTCGCTGTCACCAACTTCTTTAAAGTTCCTTGATGAAGTGACTTTCACGGAATGTGCTCTCTTGCTATTACAAACGTTATCTTCTATATGTCAACTATATCTCATTAAATTGGAAAAAAATATTACCTTCTGGATTCAGGTTCCTCATATTCTTAGTCTTCAATGCGTTGAACGGTCTTACTTGAATCTGATGTTCTAAGATTGAGTCAGGATAGCGGTCAAAGAAGATCTCATTGACAGCCATGTCGAAAGTTGGGATAACTTCCTTTAAAAACAAGTATAACGGTGCCAAGCTGTGTTTGTATTTTTATCTTAGGGTTAAATCTAATAAAGCAATTCATGTTAGCAAGGCATAAAGACAAAAAGAATATGGCATAATCCAAAAGCATTACCCTATAAAATCACACATGCTATTTGTAAACCCTTGGGCACACTGAAATCTCTCACCTCTGCATCTTCTCACTAGAGTTAAATGAGATGAGACATGGACTTCCCTGGTGGCGCAGTGCTTAAGAATGCCCCTGCCAATGCAGGGGACACGGGTTCGAGCCCTGGTCCAGGAAGATCCCATGTGCCGCGGAGCAACTAAGCCCGTGCACCACAACTACTGAGCCTGCGCTCTAGAGCCCACGAGCCACAACTACTGAAGCCCGCGCCCCTAGAGCCCGTGCTCCACAGCAAGAGGAGCCACCGCAGTGAGAAGCCTGCGTACTGCAACCAAGAGTAGCTCCCGCTCTCCTCAACTAGAGAAAGCCTGCACGTAGCAATGAAGACCCAATGCAGCCAAAAATAAATACATTAATTAAAAAAAATGAGATAAGACATATAATCGTGCCTTCAGGATGTGCTGGCATGACTGTAGGCTTTTAATTGGCAACAGAAGCTCATACTTTCAGGTCTTACTTTTCTTCCATAACAGAATGATATCAAAATGGGTTAAATCATAATTATTCCAACTTGTTAACACCTGTTCCCCATTTTGCAGATAAGGAAACAGCCTCTGGGAAGCTGAGGAACTGGACCAAGGTTACACAGCTATTAAGCAGCAAAATCAAGATTTAAAACCAAGTCTGCCTGCCTCCAAAGCCTAAAGCTAGAATCAACGTAGCTGATGCTTTGTTGATAAAGCCTGAGCTTAAGCCCAGAGAAGACTGCAGTATGGTTAACACAACCTGTTAGAGAAGGCAGGTGTGTGTGTTTTTGTTTAATATGTTTTAAGTCATCAAACCCAACAAGCTGTCAATTGTGAGTCACCACTGTTTTATGTACTAAAAAACGCTGCCAACCAAACGATGACATGCCGTCAACAGTAACACACACCCCGATTTCTAATGTTAACGTGTGGAAAAGTGTTCATCTTAAAGAAGACAGAACATGGTTTTAAGAGGTTTGGGGGGACTTCCCTGGCGGTCCAGTGGTCAGGGCTCCTCGCTTCCACTGCAGAGGGCATGGGTTCGATCCTTGGTTGGGGAACTAAGATCCCACATGCCATGCGGCAACCCCCGCCCCCCAAAAGGTGCTTTGGAGGCATATTCTCTGTTACTAAGGAAACCCTACTGTCCAGAAACCCTGCAGATCTTCTAGATGTTTACTGCAGACCCCCAAGTTCAACGGCAAATTGTTACCTGTGGGTAGCAGATGAGCTGTCTGTATAGATTTGTGTCGAATGATCTTATATGTTCACAGTTTACGTTTAAAAACGGCTCTCCAATAACGTTAATCTACAGGGCAGAACAAACAAATTATATCCTGCCAACCATTTCAACCCCTAGTTTGAATATTCAGGTTAGTGTATTTCATTACCTCCCCAAGTCGCTGCATGTACAGAGGCTCAGTCACGTCTATGCCAATGCTTTCTTCTTCTCTAGCCAGAGGATCGATGAAACGCTGAAGAAATCTCTTAGCGTGGGGAGAGAAACAGTAAGCTTAATGCAGTTAGGAACCAGCAACTACTCAAAATAAAAGTTATGAATGCTGGGAGCCACTCATCTTTTCAAGTTAGCTAAGACCTGGAAACAGCCCAAGTGCCCATTTATAGACAATTAGCTTAAGAACGTGTGATATATACAGATTTGTATATGTATACACATAATGGAATATTACTCAGCCATAAAAGAGAAAGAAATTTGCCATCTGCAGTAACATGGGTGCACCTAGACGATATTATACTTAGTGACATAGGTCAGATGAAGGCAAATACTATATATCATTTTCACGTGGAATCTAAAAAGTAACACAAATGAATCCATATACAATACAGACTCACAGACACAGGAAACAAACTTATGGTTACCAAAGAGCAGGGGGAGGGGGGAGGGAGGGAGGGAAGGAGGGATCAATTAGAAGTATGGGATTAACAGACACAAACTACCAGCTGTAAAGTAGAAAAGCAACAGGAATTTACTGTACAGCCCGAAGAATTACATTCAAAATCTTATAATAACCTATAATGGGACATAATCAGAAAGAGAAGTATAACCAAATCACTTTGCTGTACGTCACTTTGCTGTACACACGAAACTACCGCATTACTATAAATCAACTATACTTCAAAAAAACGAAACTAGGAACTAGGAACGATGTCAGAATTTGGAGACAAACGTAGGTGTTTTTCTTTTTCCTAAAAACTGAAAAAGACACCACCAATTCTGAGCCACGTGAAGATCTGCTCCTAAATAGCGGGGTCACTTGGATGGAGGTGACAAGTACTTTCCCCCTCATCTCCGGAGCCCCGAGGAATGGAACCTCACCTGAAAGTTTTCTTTGCACGTTGCCACATTTACATCTGTTCCCCAAATCACGAGTTTTTGGCCCAAAGACTGCTCGCTCGCCACTATATCCTCTGCGGCCGGCTGCACAGGAAAGGCGACGGGAGCAGGTTTGCGGGGGACGACCCACCTCGCGCGGCCCACCGCGCCCCGAGCGGCCCCGCACTCACCCCGTCCGAGTGCAGGTCCACCTGCAGCCCTTTCCGCGCCGAGCCCAGGTCGGGCCTCTGCCGCACAGGCGTGCCGCGCACGCCGCTTCTCGGAGTGCCCTCCACCCGTGAGCTGGGGGTGCCGTAGGTCAGCGGCGAGCTCACGTCCAGGTCCAAGGGGGCGGCTGGGGACCGCGTCCACGGGGGTGAGCACGGCGAGGACCCCTGCGGGACGTCCGCTCCCCCCGCCCGGCCCCCCCCCGCCCCCCCGGCCCTGCGGGCCCCCCATGCCCGAGCGGGCAGCGCACCTGCGGGCGGCGCGCGGGGTGGGCTGCGGGGCTCTGCGCCGGGCGACGCGGGCAGCGGCCGAGGCTCTCCCGACGACAGCGGGTCCTGACCTGTGGGGGAACGGGCACGGCGGCGTCGGTGCGGGCGGCACTGGGGCCGAACGGGGCTAACACGGCACCGCCCGCCCTGCCTCCCCGAGGACCCCGCGGGGAACGGCCGTACGCGGACACTCACGTGGCTGAGCGGGGGCGGCCCGCCGGGAGCCGCGGCGGCTCGGAGTGGACGCCGGGGACGACATGGCGGGCTGCGCGACAGAGACGCGGGCTCGCGGGGGCGCTCCCTGAAGACCCCCGCCCGTCTCCCCTCGCTCCGGCCCCCCACCCCTCGGCCCTCCCCCCAGCACCGCCGACCCCGGCAGACCCCCGCCTTCCGAGCCGGCCGGACCCAGCCCCACCTAAGGGTCGCGCTCCCGCTCCGCTTCAGCAGGGGCCAGGTTTCCCGCCGGCGGCACCGTTGTTTCCGCCCCCAGCGGCGGCCCACCAATCGCAGCAGCGCCCTCGCGCAGCCCCGCTTCCGGGAGGCACCACTGTGCAGCGGCAGGGGGGACCTGACGGCCGCCCCGCGCCTCGCGGGACACCGACGCACAACTCGCTCGGGGCTCCCCCGCTCCGGTGGTCTTGTCCAAAGCCGGAATGCGATTTCGCGGGAAATCTGCGGAGGCCGCCGGACAGCGTTCGGGGGCCGGCCTCTACAGGGCGTGCCTAAGGAGGAGCCGCTCCTGTGTTCCTTGGGAATCCAAACGACACCCGCCCCCCCCCCCGCCCCCGGCCCTCCTTATCAAGTGCTAGCTGTGGCTCCCGACCCGAGCCGTAGCCTGTTTCTTTCTGCCTCGGGCACTCAGTCAACTCCAATTCGCCACCTGTCCTCCGCATCTATTTCCGGAGGTCGAGCGGTTGGATTCCTGATTCTCCCCGAGTTTTGACGTATTGTGCTAAGTGTACTGTGGGCCACACATTCATAAGCCTGCCTCTATCTTAATGCACGTCTAAGCCGTTGATCCTGCAGGGAGGGCTCCCTCCGCGATGGTCTTCGACAAGGTTCCAGCGCTCGCGCCCGCGCTCGCCCCCGGGGCACGTCTGCGCCCGGGCCGGATGTGCTCACTCGCCGAGGACCCCGCTCCCTTCAGCCCGCTAAGGCCCCGCCCCTCGCAGGACCCCGCCCCCTGCCTCAGGGACACTTCCGGGCCGGACAGCTGTGCTCACGCACCGGAAGTTCCGCCCCCGCCCCGTTCCACTAGGCACTTAAGGCCCGGGTGTCGTGTGCGCACGCGTGGGTGTTGCTGGGCGTCATGGCGGACGCCGGGTCTGGCGTGAGGGGTACTCTGCTTCAGTTACAGGAGTCCTTGTCCGCGGCCGACCGCTGCGGAGCGGCGATGGCCAGTTGTCAGCTGCTGCGGGGCCTGGGGCAGGAGTGCGTGCTGAGCTCCGGCCCTGCGCTGCTGGGTGGGTACGGCTCCGGGCTTCCGACAGCCCGTAGCCCGGCAGCCCTTGCGGGTCCGGCGTGGGCGCCTCGGGCGGTGCTTGAACGGGCTGGTCAGAATTCGTGACGTGTGTAAAAGTGGTTTGTCAGCTTCTTCTTTTCTTAACGGCGGAGGAAAGGTATTTTAAAACCAAAGGTGGTGAAAATGATCCGAATTTGGTATCATTGCTATCCGCGGTGGGGAGGGACAACGAGAGGAGAGTATTTTCTTCCACCTCAGTGTCGCCTAAACCCACCAGCACCTTTTCCAAACCCCTGTGTTTGCTGAGAAGCAAGCCATGCTGTTCTTTTAATTCTTTAGCAATACCTAGATGAGAACTTTTACTTTTGCAGCAAAAGTGCCTCATTTCAGCATTTTTAAATGTGTCATCGCGTGAAAACATCTGTGATATTACCTTTTTTTAAAAAAAGGGAAAGTGAATCTTAATTTTTTATTTCTTTATTTTTGGCTGCGTTGGGTCTTCGTTGCTGCGCGCGGGCTTTCTGTAGTTGCAGCGAGCGGGGGCTGCTCTTCGTTGCTGTGCACGGGCTTCTCACTGCGGTGGCTTCTCTTGTTGTGGAGCGCGGGCTCTAGAGCGCAGGCTCAGTAGTTGTGGCGCACGGGCCGGCCCAGGGCTCGAACCCGCGTCGGCAGGCGGATGCTTGACCACTGCGCCACCAGGGAAGTCCCAGTGTTATTCCCTTTTAAAGCCGCAAGTAAGCAGACTCTTCATGTTGTGTCCGCTTAATTAGAAGGTAGATGAGATTTTCTTCCTAAGAAAGTCATTGTTGAATAAGGTGGAGAAATACAGTAAGCAAAGTCTTGAAGAAGATGCTGTGCAGTGCTTATATGTTGTCAGGGGTGTATTAATGGGGAAATTAATGACCGAACAGCAGCATCATCGTGTAAATGCTTTCTAGTCTGAGTTCTAGGAGTTCACTTTTGTTCCTTTAGTAACGTTTCGTAAAGCAGTCCCAGGTTCACTCTGCATATTCAGGCTGTGTCCTTTCACTTGAGAGATTATAGGGGAGTGTACTAGTTTTCTGTTGGTGCTAAAACGTGCCACTGGCTTGGTGTTTACAACAGCGCAGGTTTGTCAGTCTTATAGTTGTGTGGTTGGAAGCCCAGCACGGGTCTCATCAAGCTGAAACCAAGGCAGCAGGTAGGGCCACTTTCCTTTTTCTGAAGGCTCTGAGGGAGAATTCTTTCCCTTTTTCATTCAGGTTGTTAGCAGACTTCAGTTCCTTGCAGTTGCAGCACTGAGGTCCCTTTTTCCTTGCTGGCGTTCCTTGCTTCTAGAAGACCCCTGCATTTCTTGGATTACGCTGCCCCCCTCCCCCTTCCTCCATCTTCAAAGCCAGCAGCAGAGGGTCAAGTGACATGCTTGGAATCTGTCCTGCTTTCCTGTACTCCCTCTCCTTACTCCCTCTCCCACTTGTGAGGGCCCTTGTGATTGCATTGGGCCCACCTGATGCCCCAGGGTTCTCACCAGTTTAGGGTCAGCTGATTAGCAACCTGATTTTCATTCGCCATGTAAAGGTAGCATATTCACAGGTGTGACACTAGGAATTAGGGTTCTGCCATCTTTGGGGCCATTATTCTGCCTACCTCATTGCTGTGGAACATCTAGAATTTCCCATTTTCCTTGTTAAAATACGACAGCCTTAGGCTAGTGTTTTATCACTTAAGAGGCTGAATTGAGAAACAAGCAACACCTTTAGGGTGGGTTTATGGAGTACCTTGGCAGCTCTCTTATTTGTTTTGTTTGTTTGTTTTTTCCAGCATTACACACGTCCTTAGTTTTTTCCAAAGATTTTGGTTTGCTTGTATTTGTTCGGAAATCACTTGGCGTTGATGAAGTAAGTTGAAGATTTTCACTTTACTCTTCTAGTATATTCCTTCACGTTGAGGTGACTTTTTTTCTTAGCCGTGTTTCTGTAATGTTTATTTTTTTATTATAGTTTCGTGATTGTAGAGAAGAAGCCCTAAAGTTTTTATGTGTTTTCTTAGAGAAAATTGGCCAGAAGGTCACACATTATTCTCTCGATGTTAAGGTAAGGGGGAAAAAACATACCTCGTCATATACCAATGTCCTTTTTAACTTATGATGTTAAGTTCAACTTAATTTTATTTCTGCCTTTCTTGTTGGGGAGTTTATTTTTGCTTGATTGTGTTAGAAATTAAGTGGCTATTTTTTAAAAAATTTAATGAGCTAAGGCCCTTGTGGAAAGTATTAAATTGTAATATATACGGGTATTGCTCCTCCCAGGCGTAGTTTTAGCTGTTAAGTCTTAGTTATAAGAACTAAGGTCTTATTGATGATTTTGTTATGTCTCCTTTTAAAACCTAGAATACTTGTACCAGTGTTTATACAAAAGATAAAGCTGCTAAGTGTAAAATTCCAGCCCTAGAACTTCTTATTAAGGTAATTAAAACATATTTCTAAGCGCTTGTGTTTTCTATTAAATATATATCTTGAGCTGAAAATTGGAGTTTTGGGTTGTGTTTTGGGTGAGAGATGTTGTAGAATCACATTGATGTGTGGAGAAGATGCATGTTTCCCAGCCATCACCCAGTAACAACCTTGGTATTTTGCCCTCACACCCTTCTGGGTAGCAAAGGGAGAAGTTCGGTTGTGAGGGGTATGAAGGGAAGGTAGCGCGGAGTGTAAGGAATTGACTGCCCCTCCATTACTCTTACCCTTACTGTGAAAACCTAACCGCTGCTAAGAATTGCGAAAGTTCATCTCATTGTGTCTTTGAATGTTTTCCTAAAACCTTACACTGGGATGGGTCTGTGTGTTCTGTGTAAGTGGTCATTGGGCTCACTCTCATCTAGGTATCTGTTTAGATGTGTCTCTCTTTTAGAATTTCTTTGGGTCTTGTTGGTCCTTGTCTTAATATGTCTCTGAGAACATGTGTCTAGTCATAGTATACCTTTCTTGGGAAGGTGAAATTAAGTCTACCTCCCCTTCCCCTTTGTAGCCCCTGTGTTTTCACCACCCACCTCAACCCGTCCTCCCAAATAACGTGGCTGGATAAGAGCCCTGAGAGGCGGAGAGTGAGTGCCCTAGAGACACATGGGTGTGTAGGTCCGCTGTGTACAGCAGGTGCGGTAGATGGAAGCCTTTTTGCTGCTGCCTCTGTACACTCGGCTACCTTGTGTTCTTTCAGTTACTTCAGACTTTGAGAAGTTCGAGCCTCATGGATGAATTTAGAGTTGGAGAGTTATTTAGCAAGTTCTATGGAGAACTTGCATTGAAAACAAAAATACCAGATACAGGTGAGCTGTGTTTAAATGTTATTTAAAAAAATATTTTAACAAATTAAAGTTATTAGCATAAAACGTAGGTTTTCTCTGCCATGGTATTTATGTGCTTTACAGATGAATTCTTTTTACTGAAAACAAACCAAAATGGAGACAAGAAACAATGTGTGAAGTCTTATAAAAATTGTAATCTTTACAAAAGATTTCTTTTAATGGAAAACTCACAACGCGTGTCAAATGTAATTTAGTTTATAATAATAAATCTGCATAAAACATATCACGGAAGATTCAGTACATAAAACTAGATATTTTGTGTGGCTTATCGTGAAATTATTTTGAACTGAACATCCTTTCATTTTCTTATTTGTGCATTTTTGTTTAATTTATTTAAGTGATTTTAGGCCTAAATTTGTCTAAAATTTATCTTTCAGTTTTAGAAAAGATATATGAACTCCTAGGAGTATTAGGCGAAGTTCATCCTAGTGAGATGGTAAATAATTCAGATAAACTCTTCCGGGCTTTTCTGGGTGAACTTAAGACCCAGGTATGATAAACTTTATGATCTTCTTTTCTGCTTACATATATCTGGTGAATTTTTCTCTTTTAATGATATCGTGTTAAAACTCTCCTTTCAGATGACATCAACAGTGAGAGAGCCCAAACTTCCGGTTCTGGCAGGGTGTCTGAAGGGACTGGCTTCGCTTCTGTGTAACTTCACTAAATCCATGGAAGAAGGTATCGCTTGATGGTGCTTGAGTTTCTTTATTCAGAAGCTACTGGTCTAAAATGAATTACTGTGTATGTTTTTGAACGTTTATACCAGATGTGGATTCGCATGCGGCTGGGAGAGACAGTAGAGAGATTCCATGTGTCCTTCACCCGGCGTCTCCTGATGACGTCTGTCATAGCTGTAGCACGATAGCACAGCCTGATAAAATCTGTGGGCCTTGCTCAGATTCCACATGCTTCGTGTGCAGACATTTGTGTGTTGGGTTTAGTTTTGTGCAGTTTTAGCAGGTGTGGACTCGTGTATGCACCATGGCAGCCAGGATACTGAGCAGCCCGTCGCCAGGAGGATCCTTCATGCTCCCCTTTTATGGCCACAGCCACCTCCCCCTGCTCCCCCCTCCCCTCCCCCTGCTCCCTCCTCCCCTCCCCCTCCTTCCTCCCCTCTCAGTGAACACTTGGGTTGCTTCTACTTTTTGACTTGTGAATAATGCTGCCGGAAAATGGGTGTGCAAATACCTAAAGTCCCTGCTTTCATTTTGGGGGTATATCCCCAGAAGTGGGCTTGCTGGACCATGTGGTAGTTCTATATTTAATTTTTCGAGTAATCGCCTTAGTGTTTTCCACAGGGGCTGCACTAATTTACGTTCCCACCAGCAATGCACAGTTTCTCTGCATCCTCACCAGTACTTGTTGTTTTCTGTTGTTTGATCATAGCCATCGTAGTGGGTGTGCGGTGGTATCTCACTGCATCTCCCTGATGGCTGATGGTGTTGAGTTTTTTCACAAGTGCCCGTTGCACTCCCTCTCTCTTCTTGGGAGAGATGTCTGTTCAAGTTCTTTGCCCATTTAAAGAGTCAGATCATTTGACTTTTTGTTACTGAGTTGTAGGGGTTATTTGTATATTCTGCATATCAGTTCCTTATCAGATACATGATTTGCAAATATTTTCTCCTGTTCCATGGATTGCCTTTTCACTCTGTTGATTGTGCCATTTGATGTGCAAAAGTTGTTTATTTTGATGAAGTCCAGTTCATCTGTTTTTTCTTGGGTTGCCTGTGATTTTGGTGGCATCTCCAGGAGATCGTTGCCAGGTCACTGAATCGTTGCGTGCCTGTGTAGAAAATAGTTCGTGTGGGTCAATCCTTGGTTCTCTTTTCTGTTGGTCTGTGTGTCTGTTCCCCTGCCAACAGCACACTGTCTTTTTGATATAACTATATAGTGAGCCTTAAATGTCGGGTGCCGTTAAGTCCTCGCATTTTATTCTTCCTTTTAAAAATCATTTTGGTGTTATAAAGTCTGTGCTTTTCCACGTCAGTCTTAAAATGAGTTGGTCTGTGTCTGAAAAGCCTTGCTTGGATTTTGATGGTCGTTGTGCTAAACCGGTAGATCACTTAGGGGAGAGTTGATATCTTTACCACATTGAATCTTCCAGTCCAAGAGCACAGTGCACCTCTTCGCTTGTTTAGCGCAGATTTCCTTCATTAGCATTGATTTGATTTCCTTCATTAGCATTTTGTAATTCTTATGCGGGACATCCTTACCCATTGATTTTAAACTGTGTTTAATACAATTTTCTACGTAGCCGTCAGTAGTGTTCTATAGTATCTCAAAATTAAAAGTTTAGAGGATAATCTAGCTATGACAGCATTGTAAGCTTTAGGAAATTCATTTCTTTTTATAAGACAAAACCCCATAAATTCTTCACAAGAAAAAAATCTGTTTGCCCTTCCTTACCGTGTTTTGTTCAGATAATTGCCAAATTTTTCTACCTCCAGCATGTGTTTGCTTTTATTAAATTGAAACTTAAGAAATTGCCAGTATCCAGTGATTTTGGCCTGTGAAAACAGCAGTTCCAGATGTTTCCACCTAGTGTTCCTGTTCACCCCGTCTCTGTTGCCTCTGACCCGGTACACTGGCGCAGCTCCACCTGCTTTCCCTTCCTCGATCTCCTCTCTCTTTGATCCATGTCTGTGGCCAGCTTCCCACCCTGTCAGGTTCCTGCTCAAAGATCTGTTTTCTGAAGGCTTTATGCTCCCCCTGTGTGGGTAACTTCTTGGGCTTCTGTAGTCCTCTCTGTGACAGCACTTTCTGTGACGTATTTTTATTTATTTATTTATTTTATTTTATTTTATTTTATTTATTTATTTATTTTTCTCGGTACGCGGGCCTCTCACCGTTGTGGCCTCTCCTGCTGTGGAGCACAGGCTCCGGACGTGCAGGCCCAGCGGCCATGGCTCACGGGCCCAGCCGCTCCGCGGCATGTGGGATCCTCCTGGACCAGGGCACAAACCCGTGTTCCCTGCATTGGCAGGCGGACCCTCAACCACTGCGCCACCAGGGAAGCCCCTGTGGCGTATTTTTAATCTACCAGGTTGTATGTTTATTTTGTCACTTGACCGTGGTGGCAGGTAATGTTGCTTATTTCTTTTTGTCCTTGCTTCCTATATTAATTGACGTTTGGCGAACAAGAAAAATAATAGCACTTACTGCTTATTTACTGTGTGCTAAAGATTATTCTATTCATACTGCAAGGAAAATTCCTGAAATAACTCACTAAGGTAGGTGATAATATCTTTCTTTCATAGATCAGAAAACTAGAACTAAGAAACTTCTCCAAAGTCACTCAAGTAGCAAGGTGGGCAGAATAATAGCTTCCAAAGACGTCCTCATTCTAATCGCAGCACCTGTGACTTAGGTTATATCACAAAGGGGAGTCAGGTGGCACACGGGATTAAGGTTGGTCATCACCTGACTGTGACATGAGGTTATCCAGGTGGACCCAGTATGATCACAAAGGTACTTAAACAGGGGTGAGGGAGGCTGCATGGTCCCTGTGTCGGGAGAAGCTGGCTTTGAGGATGGAGAAGGGGCCTGGAGCCAAGGAGAGCGAGCGGCCTCTAGAGTCAGGTGAAGGTAGCCCTGAAAGCCTCTAGGAAAGAACACATCCTGATGACACCTTGACTTTATGTTTTATTTTATTTTTTCCTTTTTTTTTTTTTTCCGGCCGTGCCTCATGGCTTGCAGCATCTAAGTTCCCTGACCAGGGATTGAACTCGGGCCCTGGCAGTGAAAGTGCTGAGTCCTAACCGCTGAACCGTCAGGGAATTCCCTATTTTATTTTTTTAAATGAAGTATAGTTGCAATACAATATTATGTTAGTTTCAGGCATACAGCATAGTGATCTGACGATGAAATACCTTTGGAAATGATCACCTCGACGAGTCTAGTAACCATATGTCACCAAACGAAGCTATTATGATATTATTGACTGTATTCCCCATGTTGTGTGTCACATCCTCGAGACTGACTTACTTCACAATGGGAAGTTTGTGGCTCTTAATCTCCTTCACCTGTTTCACTCATCCTCCCACCTCTGTTCCCTCTGGCAACATGCGGTTTGCTCTCTGTATCTGTCTGTTTCTGTTTTGTTTGTTCATTTGTTTTTTAGATTCCACATATAAGTGAGACAAATACGTGGTGTTTGTCTTTCTGTGTGACTTACTTCACTTAGCATAATACTCTCTAGGCCCATCCATGTAGTTGCAGATGGCAAGACTTCTTTGTTTCTTATGGCTGAATAGTATTCCTACAAATATGTATATATACATAAATATTCACTTTTTTTTAATCCATTCATTTATCCATGGGCACTTAGATTGCTTCCATATTTTGCTGATGTAAATAATGCTGTTTTGAACACTGGAGTGCATATATTTTTTCTAATTAGTATTTTCGTTTTCTTTGGGTAAATACACAGAAGTGAAATTGCTGGATCCTGTGGTGGTTATTTATTTTTTGAATTTTTGCATTTTATTTTTTTATACAGCAGGTTCTTATTAGTTATCTATTTAATACATATTGGTGTATATGTGTCAATCCCAATCTCCCAATTCATCCCACCACCACCACCACCCCGCTGCCACTGTACCCCCTTGGTGTCCGTACGTTTGTTCTCTGTCTTTATCTCTTTCTGCCCTGCAAACCAGTTCATCTGTACCATTTTTCTAGGTTCACATATATGCATTAATATACTATATTTGTTTTTCTCTTTCTGACTTACTTCACTCTGTATGACAGTCTCTAGATCCATCCATGTCTCTACAAATGACCCAAGTTTGTTCCTTTTTATGGCTGAGTAATATTTCATATATATGTACCACATCTTTTTTCTTTTTTCTTTTTTTTTTTTTGCGGTATGCGGGCCTCTCACTGCTGTAGCCTCTCCCGTTGCGGAGCACAGGCTCCGGACACACAGGCTCAGCGTCCGTGGCTCACAGGCCCAGCCACTCCACGGCATGTGAGATCTTCCCGGACCGGGGCACAAACCCGTGTCCCCTGCATTGGCAGGCGGGCTCTCAACCACTGTGCCACCAGGGAAGCCCCCACATCTTCTTTATCCATTTGTCTGTCAATGAGCATTTAGGTTGCTTCCATGACCTGGCTATTGTAAGTAGTGCTGCAATGAACATTGGGGTGCATGTGTCTTTTTGAATTATGGCTTTCTCTGGGTATATGCCCAGTAGTGGGATTGCTGGTTTATATGGTAATTCTGTTTTCAGTTTTTAAGACACCTCCATACTGTTCTCCATAGTGGCTGTATCAATTTACATTCCCACCAACAGTGCAAGAGGGTTCCCTTTTCTCCACACCCTCATCAGCATTTGTTGTTTGTAGATTTTTTGATGGTGCCCATTCTAATTGTTGTGACGTGATACCTCATTGTAGTTTTGATTTACATTTCTCTAATAATTAGTGATATTGAGCAGCTTTTCATGTGCCTCTTGGCCATCTGTGTGTCTTCTTTGGAGAAATGTTTATTTAGGTCTTCTGCCCATTTTTGGATTGGGTTTTTCATTTTTTTTAAGTATTGAGCTGCATGAGCTGTTTATATATTTTGGAGATTAATGCTCTTCGTCTGTTGATTCGTTTGCAAATATTTTCTTCCATTCTGAGGGTTGTCTTTTTGTCTTGTTTGTAGTTTCCTTTGTTTTGCAAAAGCTTTTAAGTTTCATTACGCCCCATTTGTTTATTTTTGTTTTTATTTCCATTACTCTAGGAGGTGGATCAAAAAAGATTTTGCTGTGATTTATGTCAAAGAGTGTTCTTCCGATGTTTTTCTCTAAGAGTTTTCTAGTGTCTGGTTTTACATTTAGGTCTCTAATCCATTTTGAGTTTATTTGTGTATATGGTGTTAGGGAGTGTTCTAATTTCATTCTTTTACATGTAGCTGTCCAGTTTTCCCAGCACCACTTATTGAAGAGGCTGTCTTTTCTCCATTGTATATGCTTGCCTCCTTTGTTATATATTAGTTGACCATAGGTGTGTGTGTTTATCTCTGGGCTTTCTATCCTGTTGCATTGACCTATATTTCTGTTTTTGTGCCAGTACCATATTGTCTTGATTACTGTAGCTTTGTAATATAGTCTGAAGTCCGGGAGCCTGATTCCTCCAGCTCAGTTTTTTTCCCTCAAGACTACTTTGGCTATTCGGGGTCTTTTATGTCTCCATACACATTTTAAGATTTTTTGTTCTAGTTTTGTAAAAAATGCCACTGGTAATTTGATAGGGGTTGCATTGAATCTGTAGATTGCTTTGGGTGTAGTAGTCATTTTCACAATATTGATTCTTCTAATCCAAGAATGTGATATATGTCTCCATCTGTTTGTGTCATCTTTGTTCTTTCATCAGTGTCTTATAGTTTTCTGACACCAGGTCTTTTACCTCCTTAGGCAGGTTCATTCCTAGGTATTTTATTCTTTTTGTTGCAGTGGTGAATGGTGTTGTTTCCTTGACTTCTCTATCTGATCTTTTGTTGTTAGTATATAGGAATGCAAGAGATTTCTGTGTATTAATTTTATATCCTGCAACTTTGCCACATTCATTGATTAGCTCTAGTAGTTTTCTGGTGGCATCTTTAGGATTCTCTATGTATAGTATGATGTCATTTGCAAACAGTGACAGTTTTACTTCTTTTCCAATTTGTATTCCTTTTATTTATTTTTTCTTCTCTGATTGCTGTGGCTAGGACTTCCAAACTATGTTGAATAATAGTGGTGAGAATGGACATTCTTGTCTTGTTCCTGATCTTAGAGGAAATGCTTTCAGTTTTTCACCATTGAGAAAGCTGTTTGCTGTGGGTTTGTCATATATGGCCTTTATTATGTTGAGGTAGGTTCCCTCTGTGCCCACTTTCTGGAGAGTTTTTATCATAAATGAGTGTTGAATTTTGTTACAAGCTTTGTCTGCATCTATTGAGATGATCATGTGGTTTTTATTCTTCAGTTTGTTGATATGGTGTATCACATTGATAGATTTGCATATATTGAAGAATCCTTGCATCCCTGGGATAAATCCCAGTTGATCATGGTGTATGATCCTTTCAATATGTTGTTGGATTCTGTTTGCTAGTATTTTGTTGAGAACTTTTGCATTTATATTCATCGGTGATATTGGCCTGTAATTTTCTTTTTTTGTAGTGTCTTTGTCTGGTTTTGGTATCAGCATGATGGTGGCCTCATAGAATGAGTTTGGAAGTCTTCCTCCCTCTGCAGTTTTTTGGAAGAGTTTGAGAAGGATGGGTGTTAGCGCTTCTCTAAATGTTTGATAGAATTCACCTATGAAGCCATCTGGTCCTGGACTTTTGTTTGTTGGAAAATTTTTAATCACAGTTTCAGTTTCATTACTTGTGATTGGTCTGTTCGTATTTTCTATTGCTTCTTGGTTCAGTCTTGGAAGTTTATACCTTTCTGAGAATTTGTCCATTTTCTTCTAGGTTGTCCATTTTATTGGCATAGAGTTGCTTGTAGTAGTCTCTTATGATGCTTTGTATTTCTGCCGTTTCTGTTGTTACTTCTGCTTTTTCATTTCTAATTTTATTGATTTGAGTCTTCTCCCTCTTTTTTTTGATGAGTCTGGCTAAAGGTTTATCAATTTTGTTTATCTTCTCAAAGAACCAGCTTTTAGTTTTCTTGATCTTTGTTATTGTTTTCTTTGTTCCTGTTTCATTTATTTCCGCTCTGATCTTTATGATTTCTTTCCTTCTACTAACTTTGGGTTCTGTTTGTTCTTCCTCTAGTTCCTTTAGGTGTAAGGTTAGATTGTTTATTTGAAAATTTTCTTGTTTCCTGGGTAGGCCTGTATTGCTATAAACTTCCCCCTTAGAACTGCTTTAGCTGCATCCCATAGTTTTGGATCATCATGTTTTCACTGTCATTTGTCTCTAGGTATTTTTTGATTTCCTCTTTGATTTCTTCAGTGATCTCTTGGTTATTTAGTAATGTATTGTTCCATCTCCATGTGTTTGTGTTTTTTATGTTTCTTTTCCCTGTAATTGATCTCTAATCTCATAAAGTTGTGGTCAGAAAAGATGATTGATATTATTTCAGTTTTCTTAAATTTACCGAGGCTTGATTTGTGACCCAAGATGTGATCTATCCTGGAGAATGTTACGTGTGCACTTGAGAAGAAAGTGTAATCTGCTGTTTTTGGATGGAATTTCCTATAAATATCAGTTAAGTCCCTCTTGTTTAATGTATCATTTAAAGCTTGTGTTTCCTTATTTATTTTCTGTTTGATCTGCCCATTGGTGTAAGTGGAGTGTTAAAGTCCCCTACTACTACTGTGATATTGTCGATATCTCTTTTCATGGTTGTTATTTAGCATTTGCCATATGGATTGAGGTGCTCCTATGTTGGGTGCATACATATTTATAATTGTTATATCTTTTTCTTGGTTTGATTCCTTGATCATTATGTAGTGTCCTTCCTTGTCCTTTGTAACATTCTTTATTTTAAAGTCTATTTTATCTGATATGAGTATTACTACCCCAGTTTTCTTTCGATTTCCATTTGCATGGAATATCTTTTTACATCCCCTCACTTTCAGTCTGTATGTATCCCTAGGTCTGAGGTGGGTCTCTTGTAGACAGCTTATATATGGGTCTTGTTTTCGTATCTATTTAGCGAGCCTGTGTCTTTTGGTTGGAGCATTTAATCCATTCACACTTAAGGTAATTATTGATATGCATGTTCTTATAACCATTTTCTTATTTGTTATGGGTTTGTTTTTGTAGGTCCTCTTCTTCTCTTGTGTTTCCCACTTAGAGAAGTTCCTCTAGCCTTTGTTGTACAGCTGGTTTGGTGATGCCAAATTCTCTTAGCTTTTGCTTGTCTGTAAAGCTTTTGATTTCTCCGTCGAATCTGAATGAGATCCTTGTTGGGTAGAGTAATCTTCGTTGTAGGTTCTTCCTTTTCATCACTGTAAATATATCATGCCGCTCCCTTCTGGCTTGTAGAGTTTCTGCTGAGAAATCAGCTGTTAACCTTATGGGAGTTCCCTTGTATATTATTTGTTGGTTTCCCTTGTTGCTTTCAATAATTTTTCTTTGTCTTTAATTTTTGTCCATTTGATTACTATGAATCTCGGCATGTTTCTCCTTGGGTTTATCCTGCCTGGGACACTGTGCGTTTCCTGGAATTGGGTGGCTGTTTCCTTTTCGATGTTAGGGATGTTTTCGACTACAATCTCTTCAGATATTTTCTCGGGTCCTTTCTCTCTCTCTTCTCCTTCTGGGACCCCTATTATGTGAATGTTGGTGCATTTAATGTTGTCCCAGAGGTCTCTTAGGCTGTCTTCATTTCTTTTCATTCTTTTGTCTTTGTTCTGTTCTGTGGCAGTGAATTCCACCATTCTGTCTTCCAGGTCACTTACCGTTCTTCTGTCTCAGTTATTCTGCTATTCATTCCTTCTAGTGTATCTTCCACTTCACTTGCTGTATTGCTCATCCCTGTCTGTTTGCTCTTTAATTCTTTTAGGTTCTGTTCTTTAATTGCTCTACGTCTTTGTTAAACATTTCTCGCATCTTCTCCATCTTTGCCTCCATTCTTTTTCTGAGCTTCTGGGTCATCTTCACTGTCATTATTTTGAATTTTTATTCTGGAAGGTTGCCTATCTCCACTTCATTTAGTGGTTTTCCTGGGGTCTTGTCTTGTTTCTTCATCTGGTACAAAGTTCTCTGCCTTTTCATTTTGTCTGTCTTTCTGTGAATGTGGTTTTCCTTCCACAGGCTGCAGGATTGTAGTTCGATCATGTGGTAGTTTTATTTTTGAGTTTTGGGGAGCCGCCGCACAGTTTTCCTCAGTGGCTGCAGCAGTTTACTTTCCCGTCAGCAGGGCAGGAGGGGACACGTTCCTTCGGCTCCTCATCTTGCCTGATTCTGTGTGTTTGTTTCTGTGTATTTGGTAGGTCAGCTGCATTTCCTGGTCTTGGTATAGAAGGTGCCCTGTGGGGCCCAGTAGTGCAGTGCCCCCAGACTGCATTGGAGCCGGGTGCCCCAGGAGCGTCCCCTGTGTGGCCGGGCCAGGCTGGCCTCCCGTGCGCTACCGTGTGCGCTGGGCTCTGAGGCCCGGATGCAGCTGTTGCTGGTGCTCCGGTGTGTGCGGCCAGCCCTTGGGGCAGGAGCCATGTTGGGGGATGCTGGTGCTGGCCAGAGGTGTCTGGCCAGGCAGGGGTGGATTTGGAGGGGCTCTGGTGCCGGCCGAGGGCACGCACCAGGACTGGTGGGGCGGGGGCTGCTTGGGAGGAGCGCAGGCCATGGTGGGTCCGCAGCTGAAACCGGGTGGGGTGAGCGGGGCTGACGGGTAAGATGGGGAGTCAGAAAGGGGCTGATGGTACCCAGCCAGCTCGGTGGAGGGCAGGGCTCCCACAGCTAGCATCTGGTGCCCGCCAGCCCCTGGGGACCCTGAGAACGTGCCAGCAGAGTCCTGCCCCTCTGGCACACGATTTGGAGTGAGTCCATGCCACTCCTTCATGGGAGAGGAGACCCAGGCGCTTTTCGAGCTGCAGCCCCTGTGCTGTGGGCCTCGGGGGGAGCGGCTCTCGTTCCCTGCAGTCCCCTGGCTCTCCGGATGTTCTGGGGGCTCGTCATGCGGGTGCAGGGTCTCCAGCTGGGGAGCCCGATGTGGGTCCGGACCCTGCGGTCGCAGTGCTGGGGGAGCAGAGGCCACGCTGCGCCGGCTCCTCTGCGTGGGTGCTCCTTTCTGCCTTCAGCTGTGCATGGTCTGTCCTGCTGGTCCCAGGGCGTTTTCAGAGAGTTTTCTACTTGTAGCTGTGATCTTGGTTTCAGATTTCTCACCTCCAGAACTGTGTGGTAATAAGTTTGTGTAGTTTTAAGCCTCTGAGTTTGTGATAATTGGTTACAGCAGCGACAGGAAACTAATGTAACCAGCACGTGGCAGGACTGGGATTTAAGCCTTGGTATGAGGCTAAAATTTGCAGTTTATGGTCACGCTGTGATTATGTAACTTCAGGCAGTTAGTATTAGTACTCAGTACTAATACATTTGTTCATAGAGCACGTCTTTCCTGGGTGTCTTCTGTCTGAAGAGTGATGGATTGGGTGCTGGGCTCAGAGATGGGAATCCCCGGGTTCCTGCCATCGCGAGCTCAGCGTGGTGAGAAGACAGACGAGGAGCACAAGCTCCGCAGATTTCAGGGTTCATTTGTGCATGCACGCCGGGTGCTGTGGGTGGGAATCTGGAGCATGGAGAGATGGAGGAGGTGCACAGCCCACGGTTCTTTCTGGGGAGGTGACGAGAGGCAAAGGCCTGCAGGGTGGCGAGGGGCCGGCTGGGGAGGGGCTGGGGAGGACGTTCCGGGCAGCGGGAGCAGTGGGTTCCCGGGCGTCCAGGCTGCCGGCTGTGGTCGGGGTCACGAGAGCTGGGCTGCCTGCTGCAGAGTGCTGGGGAGGGGTGAGGTCGCATAGAATGCGGGGTCAGTGTGAGAGGGGCTTCCGCGCGGTGATTTTTCTGTGAGGAACAGGTCTGGGCCTTGATGTTTATGAGGTCTGCCTGCCTGCTTCGGCTGAGGTGTGCGTTAGTGCAGCGCCGAGAGCCATGATTCTTGGTGGCAGTGAGCAGCTGAAGTCCGTCCACTGTTCACTGAGCTGCAGGCCAGAACCTGGCTTTTCGTCCTGGACGTGTGTAGCTGTGGCCGCTGTGCAGCATCCACACTTAGCGTGCGTGCACCACGTAGGCCTGGGTCCTGTGGGAGAAAGGAGATCTCAGGACGCGGCCTTGGCAGCCTCCCGAGACGCGATGTGTACAGCTGTGTGTGTGGGCAGGGTCAGCTCGGGAGCCTGGGCAGAGAGGCCCGCAGGATGCCTGAGGGGGGCTCCTCTGGAGGAGGCTGATGCCAAGAGACCAGAGCAGAGTCCAGCTCAGCACAGGCAGCGCCGGTCGCTGTCAGAGCACAAGCGGGACAGAGTGTTTAAGGGTCCGTCGGATGAAGCCAGGTGAGGGAGGAGGAGGCCGTGCTGTCTGAAACAGAGCTGTTAGTCTTAATACCTTGTGAGCTTGGTCAGATGATACGATGATGCTGTGTGACAGGGCTGCTTTCTGTTTTTCCCCAGATCCCCAGACTTCAAGGGAGATTTTTGATTTTGCACTAAAGGCAATCTGTCCTCAGGTGAGATTTAATGTTCCTCTAATTCTTTTTAGCTGAGCCTTGTGATTGTCAAACATTGATGGTAAATTTTTTTTTTAATAGATTGATCTGAAGAGATACGCGGTGCCTTTGGGTAAGATCCTTTATTTAATGAGGTGGAATGTTTCAGATTATTAAGTTAGTGCATTGAGTGAATGTTTGCTTAAACTGTGAGTGAAAGTCAGTGCAATGACACCTGTGAGGCTCCCACGTGGTTATGACGGGGCCTCTTGGGCGCTGGTTGAGATGGTCACACTTAGATCACATGATTGCAGAAAAAAATCTCTTCAGAGCAACTCTCAGGGGATCCAGATTGTTTGATTCTGACTTCATCTGAATAAACCCTGATCCTACTTCCGACCTTTGTTTTGGGAGTCACGGGCCTGTCGATTCAGATGGAGGATGGAGGCATCAGAGGTCTCGGGGACCACTGGAGCCTCCTTTGTGAGCACAGTTTTGATTTGACGTGTGCCTGAAGCTTTTTCTTAGCTCTTTGTTCCGCCCTTTGTCGTCTTATTTTAAACGTGATGTATTTTGCATTTGCAGCTGGCCTGTCCATATTTACCCTGCATGCATCTCAGTTTAGCACCTGCCTCCTGGACAACTACGTTTCCTTATTTGAAATACTGTCGAAATGGTGTAGCCACACAAATACAGAATTGAAAAAAGCTGCATATTCAGCTCTGGAATCTTTCCTGAAACAGGTACTGTTTAAAATTCTTTCTATGCACAAAATTAAATTCCAGTCTTGTGCGTGAACGTTTGAAAAGTAAATACAAGTTGATCCATTGGCTTCCGTGGTACTTAAAGAAAAAGCATGCTTATCCATCAGCCGCATGGGTGGCAGCAGGTCTGGAAGAAAGCTCAGAAGATGCCAGATCGGATCAGGGCCTCAGAGCCAAGGTTGGATAGAAGAAGTGGCGGCAGGGAGAGACGGTTGGGAGGCCAGGGCTGCCTGGAGCCGGTGGCCCAGTGAGGGTGGGGGTCAGCGTCAGCTGCCATGTTAAGACAAGATGCTTGTGTCTCTGTGGCTTCGTGACGGAGATGAGCCCACCTGCCCTGGGGTCCAGGTCCAGCCGGGGTGTGGGTGCAGGGGGAGCCTGCAGGTGGCTGGGTGTCTCCATTGGCCAAGGAGCAGGTGCTGTGGTTCTGAGTGCCCAGTGGCAGCTGGAAACACCCAAGGGGTGGGCTGGTGGTGGGAATGAGACTGGCTGGGGCGGCGCTGATGGACATTCTGAAGAGCGGCATTGGGAGTCCTCACACACCTGGGGCACAGCTGCTGTCCTGCTGTAGGCATATCCCACAGCTCCTGTAGGGACTCCTGGGGCGTTTTACTGCTTTATTTTATTTTATTTTATTTTTTCATAAAATAGCACTTACGTGTGGAATCTAAAAAAGGGTACAAATGAACCCATCCACAAAACAGAAATAGAGTCCCAGATGCAGCAGCAGACGCATGGCTACCAGGGGTTGGGCTGCGGGGGCTCTTGTAGCGGGAGCAGCTGAGGGCATTGGTGAGCAGCACCCTTGCCGACTGTTCTCATGGCTCTGGAGCAGACACCTAGAAGGGGCTTTGCTGGGGTGCATGGTAGGCATAGGTTGCAGTTTATGAGCGACTGCTAAACTCCTTTTCAAACCGTTTGCACCGTTTTCCATCCCCACCGGTAAGTTCCAGCCACCCCACGTTCTTGCCAGCACCTAGTATTGCCAGTCTTTAATTTCAGCCCGTCTGATGGGTGTACAGTGTTACCCTACTGTGATTTTAATTTGAATTTCCGTGGTGACTGTTGATGATCTTTTTTTCCTGTAGTGGTTTGCCATTCTTTTTTTTTTTTTTTTGTGGTACCTCTCACTGTTGTGGCCTCTCCCGCTGCGGAGCACAGGCTCCAGACGCATGGGCTCAGTGGCCATGGCTCACAGGCCCAACTGCTCCGGGGCATGTGGGATCTTTCCAGACCAGGGCACAAACCCGTGTCCCCTGCATCGGCAGGCGGACCCTCAACCACTGCGCCACCAGGGAAGCCCTGTGCAAAAGCTTTTAAGTTTCGTTAGGTCCCATTTGTTTATTTTTGTTTTTATTTCCATTACTCTAGGAGGTGGGTCAAAAAAGATCTTGCGGTGATTTATGTCAAAGAGTGTTCTTCCTATGTTTTCCTCCAAGAGTTTTATAGTGTCTGGTCTTATATTTAGGTCTTTAATCCATTTCCAGTTTATTTTTGTGTATGGTGTTAGGGAGTGTTCTAATTTCATTCTTATACATGTGGCTGTCCAGTTTTCCCAGCACCACTTATTGAAGAGACTGTCTTTTTTCCATTGTATATTCTTGCCTCTTTTGTCATAGATTAGTTGACCATAGGTGCATGGGTTTATCTCTGGGCTTTCTATCCTGTTCCATTGATCTGTATTTCTGTTTTTGTGCCAGTACCATATTATCTTGATTACTGTAGCTTTGTAGTATAGTCTGAAGTCCGGGAGTCTGATTCCTCCAGCTCCGTTTTTTTTTCTCTCAAGACTGTTTTGCCTCTTTGGGGTCTTTTATGTCTCCATACAAATTTTAAGATTTTTTTGTTCTAATTTTGTAAAAAATGCCACTGGTAATTTGATAGGGATTGCATTGAATCTGTAGAATGCTTTGGGTAGTATAGTCATTTTCACAATATTGATTCTTCCAATCCAAGAACATGGTATATCTCTCCATCTGTTTGTGTCATACACCATGATGAAGTGGGATTTATCCCAGGGATGCAAGGATTTTCCAGTATACGCAAATCAATCAATGTGATAAACCACATTAACAAATTGAAGAATAAAAACCATATGATCATCTCAATAGATGCAGAAAAAGCTTTTGATAGAATTCAACACCTATTTATGATAAAAACTCTCCAGAAAGTGGGTATAGAGGGAACATACCTCAACATAATAAAGGCCATATACGACAAACCCACAGGAAACGTCATTCTCGGTGAAAAACTGAAAGCATTTCCTCTAAGATCAGGAACAAGACAAGCATGTCCACTCTCGCCACTATTATTCAACATAGTTTTGGAAGTTCTAGCCACGGCAGTCAGAGAAGAAAAGGAAATAAAAGGTATACAAATTGGAAAAGAAGTAAAACTGTCACTGTTTGCAGATGACATGATACTATACATAGAGAATCCTAAAGATGCCACCAGAAAACTACTAGAGCTAATCAGTGAATTTGGTGAAGTTGCAGGATACAAAATTAATGCACAGAAATCTCTTGCATTCCTATACACTAACAACAAAAGATCAGAAAGAGAAATTAAGGAAACAATACCATTCAGCATTGCAACAAAAAGAATAAAATACCTACCTAAGGAAGAATAAACCTACCTAAGGAGGTAAAAAACCTGTACTCAGAAAGGCACATAAGACACTTGTCTTTCTGATTTTTAGTTTTGAGCCATCCCCATGTTCTCTCCTGTGGGTCCCAGTCTGTTGGTGACTGAACTCACCGGCCGCTGGGCTGCCCAGCTCTGTGTCACCATGAGTCACAGATGAGTCTAAAGATGCCTTCCCTGCCTTCAGGGAGCTTTCGTCCGGAGCCTGTGTTTCGTGCAAACGTCTTCCTGCATCCTCCTGGTCTCTTTCAGTCCCTTTCTCTAGTAAAAGCATCACGTATAATAAAGGCTTACTTGAGAAAGTGCCTTTTCTGAAGCTGTTGGAGACTAAGCAAGCAGATGGAAGAAATGGTTCTTTATGAGTAAAAACAACTGTGGAACTGTGACAACACATTGGTAATGTCTTACTCAGCAGTTCTAGCCTTTTCACATTTGGATAGATTCCTTTGTTTTCGTAAAAGTGTCTCTAAAGTAAACATTATGCCATTGCAGCTTTCTTTTATGGTAGCGAACAACGCAGAGACGCACAGAAGTAAGCTGCGGTACTTCATGGAGCAGTTCTATGGCATCATCAGAAACGTGGACGCAAACAGCAAGGACTTGTCCATCGCCGTTCGAGGATATGGACTCTTTGCAGGGGTATGCCCATTAATTTACTCTTGTCTTTTTAGTTTCACTTGAGTGTTTAAAGGAATGTACTTTATTGTATTTTGAATAGCATCTCACACTTGTGAAAATATTGTTCTTACTTGCTTTGTTATTAACTTGTTTTTTTCAGTGCCTGCTCTGTAATAGGATTCTGTATGTGTATTATCTCAAATACTCATAACTCTCCCACAAGCTTTTAGGAATATGATTCCACTTTACTGGTGAGGAAACTGAGGCCCAGAGAAATTAGGTAACTCGTGAAAGGGCACACAGCGAACAGTTGACAGAACCAAGACATAACTCCGACCTGAAGATGAGAAACAGCACGTTTTACCCACTGCCACGCTGCCTGTTGTTGATGAGGTGCAGTTTGGTGGTGACGCTTGGCACGCTAGCGAGAGCCCCTCCCTGTGCCTGCGTGAGGTCTGTTTAGGGACATTGACCGTCGCCTTGGGTGCTTCCCCTCGACAGAGGGCGTCACTCCCTGCCTCTGCGGATCTGCCTCCCAGGGCTGCTTCCCTGCTGTAGGGTCTGTGCGTCTGTTTCCAGCCCTCCACACCACTCCTCACTCCTTCCCTCGTGCTTCCTCATTTGTTTCCAGATGATCCTTTCCCCTTAAAAATAAACCTTTATCTCCACTTCTCTCTGCGGCTCCTTTCAGTGTACTTAGGGCAGAAGAAACAGTGTGTGAGAAGGCTCAGAGGTGACCGAGAGCCTGGGCTTCACAGCTTCAGACCCTGAGGTCTGGCCAGCTGGGACTTGTTCGTTGTGGTGACGTAGTGTAGCCAGAGCATGGCCAACAGGGAGGAAGGGAGAGGACGCGGCAAAGATACAGGGGCCAGAGTCTCGTGGAGGAGGGACTCGAGCCGAAGTCTAAGGGGCCTCGGGAGCACGTGGCCGGGCGGAGGACGGCACAGCCGGGTGCGTGAGTGAGGAAGGTGCCTCTGGGTGCCGTGTGCTGTGCCTCCGTGGTTTGGGTCTGTCCCTTCCTCTGGGCGACTGGCCTCTGGGGAGGGCCTGCACCCAGTTGTCTTTGATAACTACTGTCTTCCCAGTGCCTAGAACACAGGGTTCAGTAGGTGTGTTGTGTATTAATAGCTGTGCAGAATGTACTTACAGATATTTCAGAAAGCATCTGTAGAACATACACTGTATTTTATATCTGCATTTCTTCTCCATTAAAAAGCTTGTTAACGTTCAGTTTATAACAACATGGCTTAACACGACACCTTAAACACCATTATTTTGAAGTTGGTAAGGTTGACAGAGGCTTGTTTTCCTTCCCTAAAGCCTTGCAAGGTTATAAACGCAGAAGACGTTGGCTTCATGTTCGTGGAGCTTGTTCAGCGCTGCCGGCAGCTGTTCCTCACCGAGACAGACACGGCCGAGGACCACGTCTACCAGATGCCCAGTTTCCTCCAGTCTGTTGCCAGTGTCTTGCTTCACCTTGATACGGTGAGTGAGATAGTTGGTTAAACGGAGCACAGTTGTGACTGTTTAACCTCCGTTCTTCAGGTAATTTGATGGCGCAGCAGGAGTTAATATGCATTCAGTAGGGGCACATTGTGGGCAGGGTAACCTTTTTTTCCTAATATCTTTATTTATATTTATTTATTGGGTTGTACCGGGTCTTAGTTGTGGCACGTGGGCTCCTTAGTTGTAGCAGGCGGGCTCCCTAGTTGTGGCATGCCTGTAGGGTCTAGTTCCCCGAATAGGGATTGAACCTGGGCCCCTTGCATTGGGAGCACGGAGTCTTATCCACTGGAGCACCAGGGAAGTCCCCAAGGTGACATTTTTAGCTAGTATTTTGTATTGGTACGGTTTTTGTCATGAAACTTGACTTTTTGTTCCCAAAGTAGGAAAAATTATTTGTTACTTTTTATCTTTCTAAAAGATTAAGATTGCTGCTTGGGGTAGAATTGCACCTTAAGTATCATTTAGACAGTTACTCTGATTTTTTTTTTAGATAATTACAGCAACAAATTAGCAGATTAGGTAATAATCCTGGTTTTTCATTCATCTGATACGTGTCTAATGGCGTTGTGTTTACTGTGACTGTCTGTATGGTCCCTGTAGTTATTCATTGCCTGCCCTCGCTCTTCGTGTGCTCTCCTTTCTGGCAGGTTCCTGAGGTGCACATGCCAGTTCTGGAGCACCTCGTGGTCGTGCAGATAGACAGTTTCCCCCAGTACGGTCCAAAAATGCAGTTGGTGTGTTGTAAAGCCATAGTGAAAGTTTTCCTGGCCTTGGCAGAAAAAGGACCAGTTCTCTGGAATTGCATTAGTACTATGGGTGAGTTTGGAATTTACTTGTTTTGAGGATGATGAATGGTTAATACTTAACATGTTGTTTGATATAAAGAACATCTGGTTGCCAAATTCTTTTGTATCTTTTGATGCCTCTTGGAGAACTCCTAATATTTTGGTGGACCAAAATATCCTTTTTCTATCCATTTTTTGAATTTTTTTCCTTTCTTTTGATTTTGAATCTTAATAGTCTAAAATTTAAAACAAAAGAAAAAAAAGAAAAAAAATTAAAACTAAAGATATTACCAAACTTAGAGAAAAATTTGAGAGGTAAGTTATGTTCAAAAAGATAATGGCTGTCATTTTAATTGAGTGGTTATATTTTTCAGTGTATTTTTCTTTTTTGTTTTCATTTTCTTTTTATAGTGCATCAAGGTTTAATCAGAATATGTTCTAAACCAGTGATCCTTCAAAAGGTAAATTCTGAATGTATGATTTGAAAGTTAGTCTTTTGTCATCTTGAAAGCTAAAGATGTTGCTGGAGTTTTTAGTCTGTAAATATACAAAAGTGGTTTTTTTGTTATTAGCCATTAGCTACATTTTGAAAGTATAGGCTGTAATACCTAAGTACTTTTTCCGGTGATGGTTATGAGACATCCTTAAACATAACCTTACTACTATAAATACATTTTTACAAAAAGGGATCTTTTTCTCTTGAAACTGTAGGACAAAATACTTAGGTATATTATGGGAGGCATGTCTTAGTTACTTTAAGTTAACAGGAAATAGGATGAGATGAGAGCTCTGTATAAGAAGTTGAGGTAAATTATTCATAACACATACCTTGGATATTGTTTTGAAACACTTGTTAGTGCGTCACTGTTTTAGTCCTAGTTAGAAAATCGTGACTTCTTCCCAGCCTTTTTATTATGCTTTCATAATATACTATCTTCCTCAAGCAAATTAGGGTCTGCAGCTGGGGGCTCTTTTAGCTTAGAGAACTCTGACAGCAGAAAGCAGAAGTGCAGCAGTGCTGCTGTTCTCCGATCCGCCCTCAGTGTTGGATGTTTGTCTTTCCACCAGGGTGCTGAGCCCGAGTCTGAGGACTGTCGTGTGTCAGGGGAAGCTAGAACCGGCAAATGGCGGGTGCCCACCTACAGAGACTATTTGGATCTTTTTAGAAATCTCCTGAGCTGTGACCAGATGATGGTAAAAACGACCATTTTAAAGCCACAGAAGTACCTTAGTTCCTCTTTACTAGTTTCCATAGTTTTACACCTAAGAATTACTTCAGAAGTATATTTTACTAACTTTCAATAGGGCTTTTTTTTTTAAGTACTTCAGGTAATGAAAAATTAAAACAGTGTAAGTTAGGATAGTTAAAGTGAGACTTGAAAAAAATCAAATAAAAAGAACAAAATCATAGAACTCATTTAAAATTAATGAATTACCATAGCTGAGTCCTCGTTTCAGCAAAGAAGCAGCATACAGAGTGTAATTGGTGCAGAGTTGTTCTTTCAGACAGACCCAGGCTGGTGGATAAAAAGAACATGGCAGGCAGTGTTATCACCGCGGGAGAGCTGTGCTCTTTTTATTTGCTAAAGCTGAAGGTAAATCCGGTTGATGTAGTAGGTACAAAGGAGGTGGGTGCACGGCTGTTTGTCACGGTCAGAATCACGCCTCCTACGTTTCTGGCAGGTGTTTCAGCGGTGTCTGCTCTAAGCCAGGTTCTGGCCACCGTTTAACATGGTCTTTGACAAAGCATTCATAGACTAGGAAAAGCAGTGTTTGTCAATAGATGGTTCCTATCCTGTGAAAAATCTTAGGAGTTTTTCTTATTGAGGTAAAATAGTGTAACAGTGTTAATAATTTACCTAAAATATGCTTTCTTATATGTGATGTTAGATACATTTTGAGGTTAAGTTTCATAGACTATTTGAGTAAAGGCAGAGTAATTGGTCCATATTTTTGGAAAGGTAGAATATTTCAGTTTTAAAGAAATAATAGATTATAATACTTTAAATCCATTCTGAGAATAGATATATATTTGTACATATGTATGCATGCATGTATCTGTGAGTACATGCGTATTTATATGTGCACACGTGTATATGTGCGTATGTACATGCATGTGCAATTGCATATAGACACACCATGTATAGTATACAGATGTGTGTACACACACACACACACACACACACACACACACATTAATGTGGTAAATACTTTGACAAGGATTGGCCTAAATCTTCTCATTTACTACTGTTTGTGTTTGTTACATGACTGCGTAAGTCGTATCTGACTGAAATGGTATTGTCCTAATAATTTAGGAAGGAATCTACATTTTCCAGCTTGAAAACTTTGAGGTAAATCTGCTATAGTTTACACAGGAGTTTCCATAATACCTAAATATACGTACACATCTTTATGTATCATAATGCTTATTTAATACTGGTACTGATACTTTTTGGCACAGTATGTTGAAATTTATTATTTTCTTTATTTTAAGGATTCTCTTTTAGCAGATGAAGCATTTCTCTTTGTGAATTCCTCCCTTCCAAGTCTGAATCGTTTGCTGTATGATGAATTTGTAAAATCAGTTTTGAAGATTATCGAGAAATTGGATCTTACACTGGAAAAGCAGAGTGTTGGGGAACAAGAGGTTAGAAGGGCTTGTCAGTAATAATTTTGTATCCTTTTTGTACTAACTCCCTCTGCCGCTGCAGTATGAGCAAATCTCACACCTGTGGACATCGCAGGACATTGGTTTATTAGCATTAATACGTGTCCTTGATACTTTTTTATTTGCATTGCCTAATGCGTAGAAAATATTCTGTACTAGATTGTTCAGAACTACTAGATAGTAGTTTATATGTTTAGTAAGTTAAAGCGACTCTTTGGAAAAAGTTGTTAGGATTGTTACTCATTCCTCAGCAATAGCAGAGTCAAGTCTTACTTAGTGTAGAGGTGGCCTTTTGCAGTAGGATCGGGAAACCTGGCGTTCCTCTGGTTGATACCCGAGGAGGCTCCAAGCTCTGTGCTCTGGAGTCAGTAGAAGGTAGGCCAGGGCGGACAGGGAAGACTCCCTTGCTGTGCTAGTCTTCTAAGACTTCCCTTAAGAAGACTCTTAAGGCAGTTTTCCTGGCCGGCTCAAAGATGGGACCTGGCGTGAAGCTGCCGGCTCAGAGCTGCTGTCCGCTCTGAGGAGTCCTCATCATAAGACACTCAGGTGATGAAGCTAGAGTCAGTGGGCGTGGACTCTGTGGAACACACTCAGTTCGCTGCTGAGCGCACGGTTCCTTCAGTCGACTTTGCCTGTTGGCTTCCATGGCCGAGCCCGAGGCCACTTGGTCAGGGGTTCCTGCAGGGGCAGAGGTGGGCCCTGGGCCTCGTCAGCCTGGCTGCACTCGTGATGCCTTTACACGAGAAGGGGACACTGGGGGTGGTCTGTTGCTCTTTAAGGCTTTTTATTTATTTACGTCTAAAATAATTTCATAAACATGCCCAGAGGGCCTCCCCGAGACTGTCGGCCACACACCTGCTTTTGGAGCACATGTCCTAGTCTCTGTGTCTTCTGCTCCCCTTGCACTGTCCGCCGGGTCAGCTGTCGCCTCTGAGATTAGCATTTCCCAAATGGGTCTAGACTCCAGCCTTGCCCTTGACATTTCCACCTGAATCTGAAACACAGACTGAACATGTTAATATTTCTGTGTTACCTAATAGTAGTAACTGTTCCTCTGTTTCTCATTTTGAAAGCTACACGTCATTACTGACCTTTTCTGTGTTGTGAGCTTCTGCCTCTGTCCGGCGTCACTGCTCTTGTGAGAAGTTGTAGTCCCCACCTACCCTGTCTCTCTGTGTGTGCACCTTTATTCCCCCGTCGGTGTCCCCTGTGGCCGCCCGTGCCACGCGTTCTGTGGTCCCGTCATTTTGATCCTACTGTGAGCTTCCGAGGCCCGTCTGTACCTCCTCAGTTTTGCATTCCTTCCTCAAAGACTCAGGCCTTGGCTGTGGAGTCACTTGCTGAGTCATTTGTTGAACGATTGAATGTTAACAGTGTTTTTTTGGTGCCATTAATTTTTAAGCATGAAAATGAAGCTGCTGGCCTTTGGGTGAGCCCGACTTCAGATCCAGCTGCTAACTTGCATCCTGCTAAACCTAAAGATTTTTTAGCTTTCATCAACCTGGTGGAATTTTGCAGGTATTTAAAAAATGCTATTTGTTCAAGAGTGGAAATTATCAATTATTGGCTGTAATATAGGAAAATCACTTATGTAGATATAAGAAATGAAATAGTAGGACTTAAAATCTAAAATTGCTTGTATGAAACTTAAAATATATTTAAATGTAGCAGCTGAGATTTGTCTATTTAAAAAAATACATTTAAAAGGTCCTCAGGTGGGGAAAACAAAGAATATAGATATACTTGAAAATGGTATATAATGGAATCATAGATTATGATTTTGTTTTGATTATGTCTCTTATATCCAAAGCTGAATAAAAATAGTACATGATGAGAATTTCTACATTGAGCTTTACATTTGTTTTTACAGGGAGATTCTTCCTGAGAAACATGTAGAATTTTTTGAGCCATGGGTATACTCCTTTGCATATGAATTAATTCTGCAGTCTACACGGTTGCCATTCATTAGTGGTTTCTACAAATTGCTATCTATTGCTGTGAGAAATGCCAAGAAAATAAAATATTTTGAGGTAAGTGTTTTTTTGAAGGACACTGAATATTCCTGTGTTTCTTAGGTTGCATGAGTGTGTATAAATACCTTCTAAAATGCAACATGATAGCATATTGCAGTTTTAAAGTCTACTAATTTTATTTGTATTTTGAAAGACATAATGTGAGTGGCAATTGGATGACACTCTTTAAAGTTTAACCAGTAGCATTTTCTGTTTTGATTTACAACACCTGGCTGATGACGTTGGCTCTGCAGGGGCTCTCATGGGGTGCTGAGTGCTGGGGCTCCGGCATCACTAGCACCACTCACACCCTCTCCAGGCTCACCTCGTCAGGAGCTCTGGGCCGCCGCCCAGCAGCCTGTGCCCAGGCCGCCCAGGGGATCTGGTGGCACGTGAGGTTGGAGAGGACCTGGGTTTGTGTCTGGGGGCTCTGGGCGTGAGCAGTGTTTCAGCCCACAGGTGTGCGCATCAGAACCCCGGGGCAGGGAGCAGACTTAGGCCTTGGGTCTTGACCGGCAAGCCCCCCCACCTCCCACTCGGTTTCTCGCTGGCCTCCGCCTGAAACGTTTTCAGGGCTGATTTCACTTCCCCTCTGCATGAGGCCTGAGCAACATGAAAATGGGTTCCCCTTGGAAGGAAGGCTGGGAACTGCCGGATTAGGACACAGGATTACCTGGTTATCATTCACTGAACTAATTCCCTGTTTTGTTTGACAGGGTGTTGGTCCAAAGAGTCAGAAACAGTCTTCTGAGGACCCAGAAAAGTCTTTTTGCTTTGCTTTGTTTGCAAAATTTGGTAAAGAGGTAATTTTCAAATGATTTATCCAGTGTTGTCATGGGTTATTTAAAATTGAATGGACTTGAGGACACAGGGAGGGGGAAGGGGAAGCTGGGACGAAGTGAGAGAGTGGCATGGACATATGTATACACTACCAAATGTAAAACAGATAGCTAGTGGGAAGCAGCCGCATAGCACAGGGAGATCAGCTCGGAGCTTTGTGACCACCTAGAGGGGTGGGATAGGGAGGGTGGGAGGGAGACGCAAGAGGGAGGAGATATGGGGATAGATGTATATGTATAGCTGATTCACTTTGTTACACAGCAGAAACTAACACACCATTGTAGAGCAGTTATAATGCAATAAAGATGTTTAAAAAAAATGTATGTTGAGAAAAATCCTATAAATGATCTAATTACTTAAAAATGGGCTGCTTAATCCATGTGGGGATTAAGGGGTTAAAATCACTAACAGAGGATATCTCTGTGCTTCCAGAGTCCCCTGAGGTTTCTTAAAATTGAGTGGTGACAACTCAAAGTTAATAGATTCTTTAGCTCTTCCACATAATGGAAATTAAGTACTCAACAAATGAACTTTTCCTGGAGATCAGTGCTTACTTTTTAAATGAACGTGGCTGTGTCAGATAAAGGCCCCGTGATCATTTTCCCTATTTGCGAATAGGGTTTCTTGTAGTTGATTGTGAAATTGAAGGCTCTCTTCAGGTGTGCAGCACTGATGTTCTTGTCGTCTTTCTTGCTAAGGTGTCAGTTAAAATGAAGCAGTACAAAGATGAACTCCTGGCCTCCTGTTTGACCTTTGTCCTGTCCCTGCCACACGACATCATCGAACTTGATGTCAGAGCCTATGTCCCTGCCTTGCAGGTGGGTGCATCGTCCCGAGCAGACGCATCTCTTGTGCAGTGTCCTGTTTCCTGGAAAGCATGGCAGTCCCAGCAGGCGCTCACCCGTCAGACACCCTGGTTCATGTTCTGCTTCTGCCACTGAGCAGCTTTGGGGAGGGACCCTGGCTGGTCCTCTCTGAGGGCCCCTGGGGGTGGGGGGTGAGGATTCAGCCCTCTCTGTGCTGCAGGTGTGCAGTGACACCCCCCGGCAGGCCTTCCTGAGGGGGCCTCAGTGTACCCTTCCCTCCAGCCTGTCTGGTTCTGGCAGAGGAAAGGCTTGCCGTTAGAAACCCTCTTTGAATCTCATATTCCTTGTGTTTCATTACCTTGTTTGTACTCACATACAGATGGCTTTTAAACTGGGCCTGAGCTATACCCCATTGGCAGAAGTCGGCCTGAATGCCCTAGAAGAATGGTCAGTTTACATCGGCAAACATGTAATTCAGCCCTATTATAAGGACATTTTACCCAGCCTTGATGGATATCTGAAAACTTCAGCCTTATCAGGTAAGGTTTAGAAGAATTTTGACATGTATCTTAACATGGCAATGTGATACCTATAAGACTACATATTTTCATTTTTGCAACTTCTGAAATTTGAACCCAACATATTCAAAATATGTTTGATATTTTTGTGATCTCCCCCATTCATTTCAATATAATTGGGACATAAGAAGTATAACTGAGGTATTAAACCTACTTTTTATTTTAGTCACTTACATCCTACCAAGATTTATAAAATCTTCCAAGGGCAAGAAGTCAGTCTTAAATATTTTGAGCTCCTTATAGATTCTAACATACTGCCTTGCAAAGACACTTTTGTTTGACAAATCAAACAGGAATCAAAACTATAAGGAAATCCAATAGTAATTTTGTATTTTGACCTAATCTCACCTGATTTTTTATTGGTTTTTCAGATATAACTGATTTAGTACTAATGTTAGTTCAGAAGAATTGTCATACAAGAAGTAGGTTTGGGAAAAGATTCAAAGAAAAAATTCATCTGGCCAGGCAAAATTTTTTTCTTTTCTTTTTTTTTAATGGATTGGAGGTTTTTAAAAAATTAATTTATTTTTGGCTGCGTTGGTCTTCATTGCTGTGTGCAGGCTTTCTCTGGTTGCAGCGAGCAGTAGCTACCCTTCGTTGCTATGTGCGGGCTTCTCATTGCAGTGGCTTCTCTTGTTGCGGAGCACGGGCTCTAGGCGCAGGGGCATCAGTAGTTGTGGCTCGCGGGCTCTAGAGCGCAGGCTCAGTAGTTGTGGCACATGGGCTTAGTTGCTCCGCGGCATGTGGGATCTTCCCAGACCAGGGCTCGACCCATGTCCCCTTTGTTGGCAGGTGGATTGCTACTCACTGTGTCACCAGGGAAGTCCCCAGGCCAAAGTTGTACTAGCCAAGAACAGTATTACATAGAATTGAGGGGGGTCAAATTTCCTTGAACCAGAGTGGAAATGGACATTGTGATCAGATGAGCAAAAAGAAGGGTTCATGTTGGAGAAGAACCCTGAAATACTGGTAAGAATTGAAATGCCCCTGCCAGCAAAGTAGAAAATCAAGTGTTAATTCGTAAAATTCCATCTACATAAATCATTATTTTATTGTTCAGCTCAAATACTGTTGGTTTAGAAACCGTAAATGAAAAGTGTGTGACAAATTTCATTCACTGTGTCTGGTTTTTATGACACCTCAATGCATATTCAGAGTTCATGAAGAAAGAGTCACAGTTTCGGGATAAGTATTTAGGGAAAAAAAACTAGTTGATGTTTGTCTCTTACTTAGGCTTTTAAAATTCACTTCTTATAAGGAGTGCTGCTATTTGAGTAGTTCACTGAACACACGTGGACATGGTTAAAGGAATTGAATGTATCTGTTAGTAGGTATCTTTGTGGTCCTTTCATTTGCTCTTTTGAATTTAGTTCTGTCAGTGAGCTCATTGAAAAGATTTGTATTTCTTTTCAGTTAATATGGGACATTACTGTGATCCTTTAAGCAGAGAATTTAGTTATTGAGAAATGGTCGTTCTCCAGGTAATTAGGAGATAGGGAAAAGCAGAGAGTAAGTAAACTAACAGCAGAAAATCCACAACCTGAAAGACTGTTTTTAGAAATGTTTTCTTTGATACGATACTAAACTTCCAGAACAGTGGCATTCATAGTGAAGAGAGCTCCTGTCTGCTCTGTCTGCAGGTTTAGCAGCTAAATTGTGTCCCGCTTGCTTTGTCACTGTATGTGCTTTCTCTGTATCGTGTGATAATATGTGTGCGTGTTTATACGTGATGTTTTTTCCCGAACCTTTTGTGAGTAAGTTGCAGGCATCACAGACGTGTATGCCTGAATACTGCGATGTGTGTTTCCTGTGCGTGACCACAGCGTCGTCGTGGTCAAGGTCAGGAAGGGTGACATGGATGCCTCACTCTCCTCCTCTGCAGCCCGTGTGCACATGGCTCGGCTGCCCCATTAACTTCCTTCGTAGCTGTGCTTCCAGCTGCGTTTTTCCGGGGCCAGAATTCAGCCTGGGCCTTGCGTTTAGTTGTCGTGCCTCTGGGCGTCCTTTCGTGTGGGACAGTTCTCATGACGTTGATGTTGTTGAAGGTTGCGGGCCGTGATTTGGGAGGAGGTCCTTCCAGCTGGGCTTGTCTGATGTCCTCTCACGTGAGGGGCCCCCAGGACCAATGGCAGGTGGTGCCGTCACGGTCATGCCCACGGGCCTGTGGTTAGCGGGAGCCGCTCCGTTCTCTGATTGCGAGTGGCCGTCTTCCCAGTGAGGTCCTCCTCCAGTGGTCGGTGCCGAGGAGGGTGGGCACCGGGGGGGCAGGGTATCCAAGCAGGCGAGGAGGGCGGCATACGGGACGTCAGCCACATTAACAGCTGGATCAAGGACAATGAGGGGAGAGGGAGAAAGAGCTAAAGGGCCCTGCCTCCCGTCCCGGGCCTCACTGCTTCTGCACATGTGCACAGGCGCCCGCACACCTGTGTGGGTGGGTGAAGTGGAACGTGCAAGGTGCACACCTGTTGTCCTTCTGTCCGTTGGAAGGGGCTGCCTGGGGCTAGTGGTACCTTTGTAGCAGCGAGAAAACCAGTCCCCAGGTTGTGGCTTTGGAGAAATGGCTGCTTCCAGCCTGCACAGGGAAAGTATAAGAGGAACCTAGAATATTATGTTTTCTGAAACATGCAGAAATCAAGGAAGTGTTCTAAGAATGATGGGAAATGTCACGGGCCAACTTGGGATAATCTGAGCATCGAGGCAGAGTGTCCCAGAAAGAGATCGAGATCCACTGAATCTTGTAGGACTCTTGCGTGTGTACAGTTACAAGTCAGCGAGTAGACGGAAAGCCTCGTCGTGTGCTTCTTCTCGCTGTGTAACAAGTCACCACGGGGCCAGCGGCTGAAACACCATCTGTCGTTTCCCCGTCCTCTGGGTCAGAAGCCTAGGTGGGCTTAGCCGCTCCTCTGCTCGGGGCCGGCTGGGCCGGCCTGGACCTTCTCCGGGCACTCTGGGGAGGGCCCTCAGGTTCATGCAGGGTGTCGGCGGCGTCCAAGGCCCCATTTCCTTGCTGGCTGGTGGTCCCGGCTTGGCCCGCCCCTTGCCTTTGGCCCTCCACCTTCACAGCCAGCGGTGCACCTTGAATCCTTAGGCTCTGAGGCTGTGCCCCTTCCTCCTGCATCCGCTGGAGGAAACTCTGCTTTTAAGAGGCTCGTGTGATTAGATTAGACCTGCCTTTGTTCTGTAAGGAAACACAGTCACAGGGGTAACACTGGGGAGGGTCATGGGGCTACCTTAAAATCCTGCCTACCTCACCCCACAACACATGTTACTCACCAAGGGTGCAGATGGCAGCTTTACAGTGGAGACCCTGGCAGACAGTCGTCAGCCTGCTGGCCAGCAGTGGGGCCAGTGGCCAGCACGCCTCCTTATGTGCTTTGCTGAGAGCCCAGTGCCGCTCTGTGCCGCTTCTGACAGAGGTGCAAGGCCTGAGCCTTTCGCTCAAAGTGCTTCTGATAAGATTCAAGCCTTGCTCCCTTGTGGATTCCACAGAAAGTAAAGAGTAACTTTGCCTGTTACAGACAAAGGCATTGATCAGTAAGGCAGAGAAGCACGTCCTTTAAGACTGAGTGAACTTTGCTAAGAATGTAACACATTTCATAGCCTCTTCTCAGACTCAGGTGTTACCTTTCCAAGTTTTGTCATGTTCTGGGACCCACTGACACAACTTGAAACAGCGGGTCTCGCAGGGAGTCCATGAGATCCAGCTGTTTTCAGAGGAATACTAAGGTGTCGTGTGTGTTAACATGCAGTCTTCAAATAGATCAGTAGGTCTTTACAAAAGTAGGTTCTGCTTCCAGTATGCTGACTGTTGCTAGTTGTAACCCACAAAAGCAAAAATCTGTGAGCTCTTAGTGAGTCCCGGTTGTGGAAAGACGGCCGGACACCAAGAAGCCGAGACTCGCTGCTTCGTGAGCAGCAGAGCAGCTCACCCTCCCTGAAAGTCAGAAGCGTGCCCTCCTACTTCTACTGCAGCCTCATCCGCTTATCAGTTACAACTCTCTGCCAGACTTCTCTTGGACTGAGGAAACGCGGACTGGATGGTTTTGAGAAGTGTCTGCTGAGGTCTTGGAGTTTCTCAGGCTCGGAGCTTGTGAGCACACGTGACACCCACCTGCAGCTGCATCCATCCGGCGTGGTACCACACGCAGCATGCCTCATCTCCTCATGGCCTAGAAAGCAGGAAGCAGAGCACACAGACTTAGAAATGATGCCTAGTGGGACTTCCCTGGCAGTCCAGTGGTTAGGACTTGGCGCTTCCACTGCAGGGGGGCCTGGGTTCAATTCCCAGTTGGGGAACTAAGATCCCACCAATTGCGCGGCATAGCCAAAAAAAAGAAAGAAAGAAAAATGTTGCTTAGCAATCAGTGTTTCGGTATTCTGTTTTACTTAGAAATTACGTGGGTGTTCAATGATGATTTACTAATTAACTCAGTCCAAGGTTTCAAGGCTGCAGATCATAGAAATTATCTTCCAGTTGACATGCTACAAAACGTAATTACTGGGGAAGTAAAAAGTTTGTCCAGTGATTCCGTTTAGTTGAACATAAACTTACTGCATTTATCATGATCTTAAAAGTTATGTAGGGGGATTCCGTGGTGGCGCAGTGGTTGAGAGTCCGCCTGCCGATGCAGGGGACACGGGTTCGTGCCCCGGTCCGGGAAGATCCCACATGCTGCGGAGCGGCTGGGACCGTGAGCCATGGCCGCTGAGCCTGCGTGTCCGGAGCCTGTGCTCTGCGACAGGAAAGGCCACAGTGGTGAGAGGCCCGCGTACCGCCAGAAAAAAAAAAGTTATGTAGGGCTGTTTGAGATGAAGAAAAAATTCTGTGGACGGTTGGTGGTGTTATTTTGTGTGTCTTGTACCATAATAACAAAGCTTGTTGGCTTTGTAAGCCTGGATAAGTATAATAAGTATGTAAGTAAGTATAGGAAAAACAAACCCAAGTAGAATAAGACATATGCTTGTATTGTACTTAACCCTGATAGGAAAACACATTTATTTAAACTAAAATCATGAAATTTGTCTCATTTACTGAAGATGTGCCTTTATTATGTGAATATGGATTTCTGAAATGCTTCTGAGTTAGTGAGTATAGCATTTTTTTTAAAGTTTGGCACATTTAAAGTATTATAAGTCCAATTTTTAAATTTTCAGATAATTTTAGGAATATTCATTTTATATAAGCTTATTTATCTGTATAAATAAGAACAGAGCTCCTTTAAGAGACTTAATAATCTAATTTCTTAATACTTTCCAAATACAGGAGAACAGCACACTCACAAGGAGAAGTCAGGTTGTTCTCAATTCGGGGCTTAGGTGACACGCAGACACATGAGGGTTTATGGCTTCAGTCCCACAGTTTGAGTCATAGACAGATAAAAAACACTTGACCAGTCCACATCTCAGAGAGTTGTTTTTCCCAGTGTACAAAATTCTTAACTAATTTGAGCTCCAAAACATTTTAATAAAGACTAAATAAAAACCAGATCCTCTTTTCATCTGGGGCCACCAGAGGGTAGATTTCTAATATCCACCTGCAGAAGGTCCAAGACCAAAACCCCAGTTCTTAGTGATTGTTCCCACCCGGGGCCTAGCTCATGGGGCATGGGCAGCAAACCTGCACCGCAGACTCACAGATGGGAAATAGAAAGCAGAGGGGAGTCAGGCTCTGCCGTCAGCGGGTGTCACTTCTGGGGGTCAGGAGAGGCGTGCTGGGGTATAGCCCCTGTGAGGGTCCTCCCAGGCTGTCTCAGCACTGGGAGAAGTGTGACTCCACTGAGAGAAAGTGAGCAGGTGCAAGGGCTTTATTAATAAAGGACTAGCGAGACGCTGCAAATGGTTTCTATAACCTGAACGCAGTCATGATAAAACATCAGACAAACCCAGATGGAGGCATCTAATTTTGTAAATGTCCAAGTCATGAAACTCCAGGAAACTGAAGAACTGTTTCCCTTAAAGGAGATGAAAAAGACAAGACAACTAAGTGTAACCTGTGGTTCTAAGCTGAGACGTTGTTAGGGCCGAGTGGAGCCTGACTGGGGGTGGGGGTGATTGGGGGCCGCGTCTGCAGCTTGGCACCCTCATCTGGGCTGTGGTGTGGCTGTCACGTGGGACCGGCTCCTTTAGGACCCGCACCGTTCAGGGGCGGTGGCGTCAGATCGGTACCTTACCATGAAGTGGTTCGGGAGGGAAAGTTTTGTGCTAAACGTGCAAGTTCTGTAGAAGTTTATGATTGTCGAATGGCAGCTCCTTCACAGCTGTAAGTGTTCTGATTCCTCAGGGATGTCTCACCGTGATGGTTTTAGTGTCTGTCCATTGGTGATTCTTCTGAGTTGATTATTACTCTAAAAGTGGCACAATGGTGATGTTCCAGCTCCATGATTCCTTTTATCTAGTTGGCACTCTGCGGTGAGAAATAACTTTTTTCACCCATTATTTCTGCCTGTCAGGAGGGACTTGTGGATCCTTATACTCTCAGTGGGTCCAGCCCTTTCCTGCTCCCACTGATATCTGCGCACAGCCTGTCCCAGATGTGACTTGTGTGGGACTCGTGGGAGTGTGCCCCTCCCTGAGCAGTGCCCCCTCCTGGCGCTTCTCACCAGCACAGTCTACCCAGCCTGGGAGTCAGCCACTTCTCCAAGGAACTGTGTTTCTTTTAGTCAGCAGTGGTATTTAAAACTAAGATAACCACTGTTAATATTGTTGTTCTAGAAATTTCATTTTTAATCTCACTTTAGCATTTTAATGTCTTTCTATAGCAGTGTAGTGTGTTTTCCCTTGTATTAATTAAATAAATGAATGGTGCTGTTTAAAATTGACTTTTGTTTACTGTTGATAGATGAGACCAGGAATAACTGGGAAGTGTCAGCACTCTCTCGGGCCGCCCAGAAAGGATTTACTAGAGATGTGTTAAAGCATCTGAAAAGGGCAAAGAACGTTTCATCGGTAAGAAATCTTTTGTATCTTCTTTACCTTAAATAACGGAGAGACCAGATTCTAATGCTCGTGAAAAGGAAAAGTCTTCACTTAAAATATTAGTTGTTCTTACGTATCAATTAGAGTACAATATAGAAATAATTTCAATATATATTTACAGTAAAAATGTAAACTATATTAACGGGTTTATTGTCTTGTTTTCTTGTTTGGAATAAGCAATTGCAGTAGTGATATTATGGATATGTAAGATTGACTCATTTACTGATTAAATCTGAAATACATATTGTCAAGTTCAGTTCATGGCAGGTTTTATGTTTTTTTCCAGTGATAATTTCTTGAGACCAGTTTTTTAGATGTGGCACATAATGTGACAGATAAAAATGATGTAAACAGAGAAAATTGAGTTAGTGTAGGGAAAATATTTTTAAGTATGATGTGAAAAAGGAAATTTGAAAAACTTTTAATATCTAGAACTGATATTGCAAGCTCTAGGGAAAGTTCCTCCCATCTCGATATTTTTGACAGCTTTTGATGGGGAGACCTGGATGAAACTAGAAATGGTGTCTAAAGGTTTTAAATTATCTTATCACATATAAGTAAAGGAAGGTAAAGTTACTTGAGCGTGCCTCTAGTTTTGCACATTTCTTTACAGACACAGGACCCCATTTCCCTAGGTGGGCCCTGGGGTCCCCGGGTGCAAGGCCAGAACTATCAGTATTTTCACGCGTCGACGTTTGCACTGTGCAGTGGTGGGTGGTGCGTTGGTTCCCTAGCGCCTCCTTAAGCCTCGACCCTTGAGCACACGTTGTGTGCCATCCCGTGTGCTGGAGCAGGGGTGCGCCGAGCAGCCCTTCCCTTGTGAACACCGTTTACTGGGGTAGACAGCCTGGCTGCTCAGTATCTCGCAGGCGTTTTCTCCAAGACAGAGAGCGAGCCTGTCACTTCAAAGAAAACTTCTGAGAGTATTGGTTGCCAGTGACACAATTCAAGCTTTTAAGTGAAAATTAAAATTTTGCAAGACTTGTAACCATCATGAGCTGGGCAGCTTCTCAGTACTTAACGACTGTGATGTTTTCACATGTACAGTGAAATGCATCAACATGTGGAAGATCTGCATGACCCAGGGAACCATTGTTGTCAGATGAACAGTACGTTATCTTCCCAAATTGCGTGTGGGTGAAAATCCACAGAGAGCAAGATAAGCCCGTGGGTTTTAACGTAGTAGAGGCTCCATGGTCTTCGCTGCGGTGGTCTCAGAGTCTGCTTTGTGACCAGCCTTTAAGAAACTTCCACTGCAGTTGTGGAGCCGTATCAGAGAAAAACCCCAGTTATCTAGAAAGACTACTAAAATACTCCTCCTTTTCCAGTTACAGCCCAACAGCAAGTCTGTCACAAATGTGAAAATGGGAAACAGTACCACTTGCCTGAGGTTGTTTATTTGGAATATATCGTTACTTCTCCTAAAAGCATATCGTTTGTTAACATGTCATGGGTTCAGTGTTTTTAAATAAAATGATAACTATTTAAATAATATCTAAGTTTCAACTTATGATAAATACTGGTAAATACGACCTACATAAACAGAAGTTCTTTGGGGAGCGTCAGTATTTTTTAAGGGTGTGAAGGCTCTTGCCAAAACTTTGGAACCGATGGTCTAGGAAACGGACAGAACTGCAAAATTGGAAGAGATGTGGCTTCTTTTCATGAATTTAAAATAAAATTAACTGCAGTGCCGTGTAGGATATAATGAGCCATTGGAGGCGTCAACAATGGAGAGGGTGGTAGAGCAGTTTTTCTTTCAGCTCATGACTCTCTCTAATGTTTAACTTGTCACCATGTTTGCAGCATGAAGCGCTGTCCTTAGAAGAAATACGGGTTCAGGTTGTGCAAGTGCTTGGCCGTCTTGGGGGACAGATCAGCAAAAACCTCATAACAGGTGACCTTTCCTTAAAGCACATTAACCCCATGGATGTATTTGGATGCATACAGGTCATGGTGTGTTCTGATATTTTCTCCTATATATCATTTATGTGTTTTCAGGTAAGATTATGAAGAGCCATATTTTGCCTGATGGAGTGGATACTTCCACTGTGCCCTGCAGCCTGTGTGGTTCTTTGTGCTCGCTCACTGGAGTCTGATGTCTTTTCCTTTTTGAAGCAGAATCTAGCTTGATGCACCTTTATATTAAACATTGTGTCAGGAGTTCAAAGTTATCTTTTTTAACCTGATATCCTTAATATTTGGATAATTTAAGTTGTTTTTGATTGGAATTAGCATTTTTTTTTTTTTTTTTTTTTTTTTTTTTTTTTTGCGGTACGCAGGCCTCTCACTGTTGTGGCCTCTCTCGTTGCGGAGCACAGGCTCCGGACCCACAGGCTCAGCGGCCATGGCTTACGGGCCCAGCCGCTCCTCGGCATGTGGGATCTTCCCGGACCGGGGCACGAACCTGTGTCCCCTGCATTGGCAGGTGTACTCTCAAACACTGCACCACCAGGGAAGCCCGGAATTAGCATGTTTGATTAGTAAAAATTGGTACTTTTACCTTTAAAATTTCATATTAAATGTATTGGTGATTTTGGCATTTTAGAAGTCAGAACCGCTGTTAGGAAAATAAGTGCTATAAAGAGGAGATACTTAATTAAAGTATTGTTCATTTATCATTTTTCCACAGAAGAGTAACTCTTACTGAAATTGGAAATTAAACATTGCAGACTATTAGACTTGTTTAAAAATAGTTTGCCTTTAAGTCAAATTCAGAAACAGTGTGTAGTGGTTTGTACACGTGTGGTAAACAGAGCAGGAGGGGGTGAGCCAGGGGCTGTCCTGGAGCGAGGAGGGACTGACCGAAAGCGCTCTGCATCTCTCTGACAGCAGTGTCCCCCGAGGAGAGAGCCAGGCGCTGTGTGGCCTGGGACAGAGAGAGGAGGCTTGGCTTCGCGGTGCCCTTCGCGGACATGAAGCCCATCATCCACCTGGACCCATTCCTGCCACGTGTCACAGAGCTGGCGCTCTCGGCCGCTGACAGACAAACCAAAGTACTCACTGATCACCTGCTGTGGTTAGACGTGTATTCATTAGGAAACACGTATTGTGTTTCACGGATTTTGTATTTTCTCTAGTATAGTAATCAGGAAACTGTTCAGTTATCAGAAGTACGTGTCCTTGGAAAATGGAAGTTAAACATAAATTATCTGAATAATAGATGATAACCTGGCAAAACATTAATATACCAGAACTCTTCATAATAGAAAATAGTACAAAGGGCGTTGAAAAGTGATTTTTAGTCTGTGCTTGATTCTCTCTTCAACCTGGGAGATTAGAAACAGATTATCTCAAGTCTTTATATTAATCTGTACATTTCCAAAATTCGTGCTTTAAAAATGTATTTACTGAAAGTGACAGTTGAAAATGTGCTAACACATGAAGCAGAGTTCTGTGTTACGGCAGCATGGATATGTTTCTTAGGGGTGTACTAGTCCTGATGTCTAAATCTTTTAAATCTCAGTTCTTCACTGTTGGCTCCAGCTCAAAGTGAACGGAAGCATGAACTTTACACAAGAAGTACCACTTGCCGTTCATTTATTTTGGGTGGGATAGTTATCTGCTGCAGAAGGTTTCCTTTCTAAAGGGCTACATTGTGTAGCATTTCAAAATGCTCTTAACCTTTGTTAAGTCCACCCTGGCCTGTTTCAGGTTGCGGCCTGTGAACTTCTGCACAGCATTGTCATGTTTATGCTGGGAAAAGCCACTCAGATGCCTGACAGTGGCCTGGGCCCCCCACCCATGTACCAGCTCTATAAGCGCACTTTTCCTGTGCTGCTTCGACTGGCATGTGATGTAGATCAGGTAAGTGCATGACTTTGAGTTTGAAACAGTTGCAGCATTTGTTAGAAAGTCCTGTCTAGTTCAGTGATGGTCAAGGCTTGCTGCACATTGGGACCACTCTGGGGTCTTTGAAAACCTGCTACCTGGCTGCTGCCCTTCCGACTCTGGCTTAATTCCTCAGGGATAGGCCCTAAGGAATTAAGTTAGGAGAGTAATTAATTAAGGAATTAAGGAATTAATTACGAGAGTCTAGCCCCTAAGGCTGATTTTACTACCGGCTCTGTCACTTAGGGGTGAAGAAGAGAGGAGGGGCCGTGGCCAGCAGTCGGGGGCGCTTGGAGATGTCAGCAGGTCATCTCTTCCTCGGGGCTTTTTGGACAGAATTCTCCTTTGCTGCTGGGACACGGAAGACATTCAGATTCTTTGTTTTATGAAGCTGGCAGAACCCTGATATAAGGGTGCACGCATAAAAAAGAAAACTAAATGAAAAACTCACCTATAAATATACATGGAATATCCTTCAGTATATATGTGAACGAATCCAGTAGTGCCTTAAAATGCACCATGATTAAATAGGATTTTGGGGTAAAACTGGAAATTTACCACAGAAATAGGTTTCATAAGCAACGATTCTCTTCATATAGGCCAAGAAGGTATTTTGTTTTGGTAAATCAGGAATCGTTTAATTTTGTCTTTAAAAAAATGATGAAGAATGTTTACCTGATTATCACAGCCAAATCCTGCCCAGCCGTGATGCAGTGATGCCGCCTCGTGCTTCGGCTGAGGTGGGTGCTGGGGTGAGACGTGGCGTGGCCTGTTCACAGGCACCTCCAGCCCCGACCCGGGCCTGTGCATGGAGTGGTTGCTCAGAATGGCTTCGTCTGTGTTTCATAAGTTAATTTGCACTGGTTAACCTCTGGGTCTCTCATCAGGCCATGAGGTCCCTGAGGTCAGGGACGTCGGAGAAAGGAAGGAAAAAAATTATTTTGAATATAGTTTTAAAAAAATATGGAAAGCCCAGAGTATCAACTGATAAATCTAAGAATTAATAAAGGAGAAAGCTGATGAATTACAAAATAGAATTCTCATATATCAGTGTTCTAATATGTCTTATATTCTATTGTAGCTTTGACCACTTGGAAAATGTGTTTACAACATAGCATTCATAACAGCATCAAAAAATGTAATAATAATAAAACATCTGGGGGAGTTCCCTTGTGGCCTAGTGGATAGGATTCTGGGCTTTCACTGCTATGGCCCAGGTTCAGTCCCTGGTTGGGGAACTGAGATCCTGCAAGCTGCATGGCGCAGTGTAAAAAATAAAATGAAGTAAAATAAAACATCTAGGAATAAACTTTAGTGTGCCAGGCAAACACATATTTTATGAATATAAAATGAAAGTGCTGTGTACCTGAAGAATCAATATTGAGGGAATTCCCTGGCAGTCCAGTGGTTAGGACTTGGTACTTCCCCTGCAGGTAGCCCGGGTTTGATCCCTGGTCAGGGAACTGAGATCCCGCAAGCTGGGTGGCGTGGCCAAAAAAAAAAAGAACCAGTATTGAAAAAATTCGAGCTCTTTCCAAATCGTTCAGTAAGTTTGGTATTGTTCCAGCAAAGCCCAGAATTAATTTCATTTTGAACGTCAAAAGTAATCTGGAAGAATAATTGCTAGAGCCTAACCAAGAAAAATTTTGGCAGGGTCAGGTACTGAAGGGTGTCTTGCCCTAACAGATATTAAGAAGAAGTCACGTTAATTATAATGGGGTTGAACTTGTGCACAGATACGTCAGTGGGACTGTCTGGCAGTTGGCAAGTGGACCCATGTGTACACATAAATACTGTATGTGTGGTAAAAGGAGCTTTTTAAGTTAGTGAGAAATGGAACATTTAATAAATTCTATTATAGCATTTGACTAACATGAGAGGTTAACTTCAAATTAAAAAGATTTAGAAGGAAAAATAAACTCTAAAAATATTATAGAAAAATGTGATGAATTATAGCATGTCTGTTTGTGTCTTTGGATTGGGATGGTCTTTTTCATTGGTAAAATATACTAATTAATATAGAAACATATGATGCTAAAAGTGAACCTCCATGTCATCACCCCTTTCCCACCATTATTCCTCAGGAAAAGCCAGTGTATCCTCTGCCGAAAGTTTGGTGAATATACTCCTAGATCTTTGTAAAACATAGCATACGTATAAATTTTATATAAATTTTTTATAAGCATACATATAAATTTTGTTTTACAGATAAAAAGGATTATAGCATTCAAAAATGCTTTCTTTTATGTAAAATGTGATTTCTGCTTGGGTGGATTTTATCATTACATTATAGGTGTCTTTCCATACAGTTTGTGTAGAAAGGGAAATTTTCATACAAGGTATTGAAGGGAGATCTGTGGAAGAAAACTGTTAGTGTGTTGATAGTTCTGACTTTATAAGTATTTAAAACCACTGAATGGCACAAACCCACAGTTTTGACATATACATGATGTAGGGAAATTTTTTTTTTCCCACATTGTGCTGAAGATGATAAGATTTTAAAATGGGCAAATGGATAGAGAACAAAAGTGGGCAGCTCGTGAACACAGAAGTACATATGGCCAATTAAATATGTTTTAAATATTCAACCTTTTTAGTAGATAAGGAAATTCAAATTAAAATGGTATGGATTGCAGCAGTTGTCAAATATTTTAAAAATTGGCAGTGTTTAGTGCTGCCAAGCTTGTAGGGAAAGGGGCTTGTGAGTCCTGGCAGGTGGGAGTGTGGACAGCAGCCCTTGTCCAGAGAGGTGTTCAGAGTGGTGTGTATAAGACAGACATAAACTAGAAATACTGCATTTCTAACAACAGGATTGGGAAACTGGATCATGGTTTATCCATATATGAGATAGCAGGCATCTAATAAAGATACTGATATAGCTTATGTATTTACATGAAAAGTATTCAAAATTAAGGGGCAGAAAAGTGGTTACAAAAGTGTATATTTTTACACACGTGTATACATATATTTAAATGTGTATAAATATACTGAGTTAACAGTGGTTTTGAATGTTAACAGTGGTTACCTTTTGGATGTAGGATTGTAGTTGGATGGTTTTCTACATGTTCTATAAATGGTGTGTGTGTACATATATATAATTTATGTTCTGAGAATACAAAATAATTCTTTTGGGGGAAAAAAAGTGATGCTTTAAGACCAGGTTAAATTTCCAAACTAAAAGGTAAGATTCTTTTACTTTTGATTAAGTCTAAAAGTTGCTTCAAAGTTTAGAAAGATATTTTTTGGAGAAATACCCAGGTGTAAGAGAACTTGTTGTTTAGTCTGAGCCCCAGACATTTCACGTGATTTTTGTTGTTGTTTTTTAATTTTTAAATTTTATTTTATTTTTTGGCCGCAGCAGGCGTTATGTGGGATCCTAGTTCCCTGACCAGTGATGGAACCCACACCCACTGCAGTGGAAGTACATGGTCCCCCACTGGACTGCCAGGGACCTCCCTCACGTGATTTTTGATGTGGTGTCCGTACCACGTGCTTTGTTCTTAAGCTGAGTATCAGCGGGGAAGTAGAACTCCCCTGGATTTCTCAGTGCTCCTGTAGGGCCAGCCTTGTGAGACATGAAGATCGGGAATGTTCCCCTTCACTTGGGCTGTGAACATTTACTGTTCATAGAGAATGAGGGTTAGATGCATAACCGTTTGTCTCAGGAAATTGCTCTGATCCAAAAGGACAGTAAAACTCTCCAGGCCTGGGAGCCACCCTAGACTGTAGGAGCCGGACACCCACAGGGCTCTCTGGGCCCTGGAGAGACTGTATTTACATCTGAGAAGGTTAGGGTGAGAACCCGCATCTCCACGGAGTAAAGACTAGTTTCCCTTCTTTCTCGGCAGGCAGCCGAGGGGGAGGTGCCTCTTCTCTTGTTCTGTGATACAGCCTGGAAGTCTCTATGCAGAGGACGCTGACCTGGCTTTTTTTTTTTTTTTTTTTTTTTTGCGGTACACGGGCCTCTCACTGCTGTGGCCTCTCCCTTTGTGGAGCACAGGCTCCGGACGCGCAGGCTCAGCGGCCATGGCTCACGGGCCCAGCCACTCCGCGGCATGTGGGATCTTCCCGGACCGGGGCACGAACCCGTGTCCCCTGCATCGGCAGGCGGACTCTCAACTATTGCGCGGAGGGAAGCCCTGACCTGGCTTTCTGCTTTGTCCCCACGGGGTTGTGAACAGAATGCCTTCTGTTTAGCTCAGGATCAGGTTAATCAGGATGAATGATAAATACCATCACTGTCGACCCTAATTGCCCTCCTCGTTAGAGGAACAGTAAGTTTGGGGATGCGTATTTTTTCTTTGCCGGACTCTTAGGAAGAAGTTAGACCATGTTCGTCACAGAATTTAACTAGAGAAGGAAACTAATATAACCACAGTAGTATTATGCTTAATTTTGCTCCTGTCGTATAAATGGAACTGTCTCTGATATAAAATTTACATGAAAAAAGTAAATTCTGATGTTATTACTCCTTCAGGTGCCAAGGCAACTGTATGAACCTCTAGTTATGCAGCTGATTCACTGGTTCACCAACAATAAGAAATTTGAGAGTCAGGACACTGTTGCCTTACTAGAAACAATACTGGTGAGTAATGGTTCCTGTCCTGCCATTCCCATCAACTGGTTATATGTGATCAATACTCAGAACTTTGAGAAAAGCTGCCTGTCAAGGTATCAAAATGTAACATCTAGCTAGATTGGATCATCTCTTTTCTTTTGTTTTGGTGAGATGGCATTTAATGAACAAGGTGCTGTTTATTAAGGGATACTTTTAAATAGCTACAAGCACATAGATGTTTTTGTTTTGTTCCTTTTGGGAGGATGGTTATAAATTTGACAAACTTCATCTACATTAAGGCTGTGTGGGTGTGTGTGTGTGTGTGTGTGTGTTGAGGGTGGAAAGGGTGAATAAGAATGTTCTTGGACTTCTATCAGAGTTGCAGTATCCTCTTTTTTTTTTTTTTTAACTATAGTATACTAGTTCAGAGTAAAAGGAATTTTTTGAGCTGGTTCTGTTTTCTCCCGCATTCAGATTCAGCAACTCAAAACTCCTAGACATCGCAGTTCACCGTGTACATAGAACTATCCTGAGACAGCAGAGGTGGAATTGTTAGGGTGGGGTCACTGGCTCACTGCGGGCAGAGGCAGTGAGGTCGGCTAAAGCCTTACTGTCTTTCCACACTGATTTGATTTTAATATTCTGAACTCGTGCAAATAACTACATTTGATTTCTTTAAATATCATCTTAATTGATATTTACCTATTATTTCAACCCGTACTTTTGTTTTGGCATATACTGACTTTGGAATCAAAATCCCCAGTTGAGGGACTTCCCTGGTGGTGCAGTGGTTCAGAATCCGCCTGCCAACGCAGGGGACACGGGTTCGAGCCCTCGTCCAGGAAGATCCCACATGCCGCAGAGCAACTAAGCCCATGTGCCACAACTACTGAGCCTGCGGTCTAGAGCCCACGAGCCACAACTACTGAGCCTGCGAGCCACAACTACTGAAGCCCGAGTACCTAGAGCCCATGCTCTGCAACAAGAGAAGCCACCGCAACGAGAAGCCCATGCGCCGCAAGGAAGAGTAGCCCCTGCTCGCCACAACTAGAGAAAGCCCGCGCGCAGCAACAAAGACCCAACACAGCCAAAAATAGATAAATAAATTTTTAAAAAAATGCCCAGTTGAACACATAGCAAGTTTGTGCAAACAAACATCCTTTAATCCCATGTTTTTGCAGACTGATTTGTTTGAATCTGTGGGTCACTTTCTGTTAAGTTTGAAATGAGGTGTGTCGTTGCATGTAGGACCACTGTCTGTTGCAGTTTGCCCAGGCCAGCCCTGTTGTCCCTGTTGCCCCTGTTGTGTGTGTAGTTACTAACACAGCTCCTTTCCCTCTCAGAGGTTGCCTAACTGGCTGCCACTTGTGGGCAGTGGGAGTTACTGAACATTTGTAATTAGGATGATGACATCATTGTACCTGTGGTTTAACTCCCTGCAGTGTCTAGTGTGAAACCTGTCTATGACAGATCCATTTAATTAAATTTAACTTGTGGCTTATTTCATTCAGACGGATTTATTCTAATGTTTCTGTTCTGAAGTTTCTATCTTAGCTGTTCCTTTTCCCCTTTTGATCCTTGAAGGTAGCTTAAGTCAGAGCTTCAGGAAAAAAGCAGGTGGGAATGGAAATGTAACATGAGAGGGTTTACGGAAAGAAAAGAAAAGGTGAAGGCGGAGGTGGAGGCTGTGCACTCCAGTGCACTTGTGTCCCTGCTGTCCGCTCCTCTGCCCGTTTCCGCGGTGCATTACCATCACCTCCGTGAATTCTAATTTGCACTGTGATCAAAGATTTTGCATGTAGCAAGGAACCAGGCATGTTAGAAAGAATCCCCTTATTTCAGTTTCCGTGTACTTTCTCAAGTTAAACTTTTCCTTTGTGGATCTAAGAGAGAAACAAAAGCACTCAAATTTCCTTAGCTGTTTTTTCAAGTATTTAGAGACTGTGCCTTTCTGGAGACTGCTCTGATAGAAGGTCCTACTTTTAGAACCACACCTCTCTGATTTTTCTTTGTGTAGCGTTACAGTTTCCTTGAAACTTGCAAGGGTCTTACTCTATTTATCCTCAATAAATAAAGCATTTCAGATAATGTTATGAGGTAGAATCAACAGAAGTTTTTAGGATATAATCACTGTGTTTCTTCAGGGGAAGGAAAGTCTGCTTTGTTGCTGTACAATTAAAGTATTCTCTTTTTTTCATGTATTTTTCAGTTTCTTACTTTGTTTAGAAGAAACTTTTCATTATGTCACAAGGAATTTGTTATTAGAGTCTAGATTCTAGACAGATTGGTTTGACTAGTGTCTGTTTTTTTCCTTAATAATGCTCTAAATTAATTTTCATAACATACTTCATTTATGCTCAGAGGCAGACCAAGGTATTCAGTTGTCATTTTATGCTTTGTTTCAGGATGGAATTGTGGACCCCTTTGACAGTACTTTAAGAGATTTTTGTGGTCGGTGTATTCAAGAATTCCTCAAATGGTCCATTAAGCAGACAACACCGCAGCAGCAGGAAAACAGTCCCGTAAACACCAAATCACTTTTCAAGCGACTGTACAGCTTTGCACTTCACCCCAATGCTTTCAAGAGACTGGGAGCATCACTTGCTTTTAATAATATCTACAGGGAATTCAGGTACGTAAGTTACCTGACAGGGAAGGTGTAAAGATCTTTAAATTTTCTTTTTTTTGTTTTTAAATATTTATTTATTTTCCTTTTTTTTTTTTGGCTGTGTCGGGTCTTAGTTGCAGCAAACGGGATCTTTGTTGGGGCCTGTGGGATCTTTTCGTTACGGCATGCGGTCTAAGATCTCTAAATATTCAATAGTGATTTTGTAAAGTGACTCACTGTTTATGTATCCATGTAGTCATATATCAAGCATTTAGTAAATAGTTAACATGCTGGATGCTGTGCTATTTTCTGGGGATTAAATAATGAATTAAAATGATGTTTGCATTCAAGAAGAGGCTCAGAACGTGTTGAGATCTACATTGAAGCACAATAGTGCACAGTCTGGAAAGTGCAGCAAGAGCCATAATGCACAGTCTTTTGAAGCACAGAAGAGGGGTGTCTGACATGGTTTGAGTAGGTTGGGGGAGGTTTCCTGTACCTCCTGGCCTCCTGTACCTCCTGGCCTCCTGTACCTCCTGGCCTCCCGTACCTCCTGGCCCCCGTACCTCCTGGCCTCCTGTTCCATTTATACTTGGGATGAGGCTTAGGGGATGAGTGGAAACTGGCCCAAGCATTTCAGGTCAGAGGGACAGGGCAGAGATAAGAGGACAGTATGTACGGAGACGAAGTCATTTTCTACTCCTTGCTGTGGAGTTTGAGGTTTGGAAGGGAGTGAAATGAGACTGGCCAGGAGCCTCTCTTTGTGGAGTTAAGATGTGAAGGCCACTTCCAGAGACAGCGAGTCCTGGATAGTGGGAGCAGGGAGCGGCACGGTTAGACTCCTCCCCAAATTCTCCTGCCAGTAGCTGTGTGGGGAGTGGGTCTGAGGGCCAGGACACCAGTGACGGGGTGGTTTCACAGTCCAAGGACAAGATAGTCCCTGACGTAAGGTTGTAGTAGTGTTTGTTCGTTTGTTCATTTAGTACTGTTTGCTAGGTCAGACTGTTATGTGCCAGGCATCATGCCGAATGCTGGAGATACAAAGATGTAGCCCTTCGTGAGGGCTGCATTTTAAAAAGACAGGTAGATAATATTCAACCAATCACAAAGATAAAGGTAAAATCTGTAGCTGGAATTAGTGCTTTTAAGTAGCGGTACAGGGAATTCCCTGGCGGTCCAGTGGTTAGGACACTGCACTTTCATTGCCGGCTGCCCGGGTTCAATACCTGGTCGGGGAACTAAGATCCCACTACTGTGCAGCATGGGAAAAAAAAAATTAAGTAGTGGTACATGATTACTAAGGAACCTTATAATGAGGAATCTGACCTCATTTGGTCAGAATAGCTTCTCTCAGGAATTGGCAGTTGGGTTAGTGATGAGGGGAGCAGTTGTGAAAATAAGATGATGGATGGATGATGGAGGGATGGATGATGGATGGAGAGGTAGGTGGATGATAAGTAGATAGATTTTAGTTGGATGGATGGGTGGATGGATGGATGGATGATGGATGGGTGGATAGATGGATGGATGATGGATGGATGGGTGGATGATGGTTGGAGAGGTAGGTGGATGATAAGTAGATAGATTTTAGTTGGATGGATGGGTGGATGGATGGATGGATGATGGATAGGTGGATAGATGGATGGATGATGGATGGATGGGTGGATGATGGTTGGAGAGGTAGGTGGATGATAAGTAGATAGATTTTAGTTGGATGGATGGGTGGATAGATGGATGGATGGTGGATGGATGGATGGATGATGGATGGGTGGATAGATGGATGGGTGGACGGACAATGGATGGATGATGGATGGATGGGTGGATGATGGTTGGAGAGGTAGGTGGATGATAAGTAGATAGATTTTAGATGGATGGATGGATAGATCGGTGGTAGATGGATAGAGAGAGGATAGCTGGATGGATAGGAATCTGTCTCTGCATGTGTGTGGGCATGTGCACGTTTGTATGAAAATCGACTGGAGGGCTTCCCTGGTGGCGCAGTGGTTGGGGGTCCGCCTGCTGATGTAGGGGGCGTGGGTTCGTGCCCCGGTCTGGGGGGATCCTGCCTGCCGCCGAGCGACTGGGCCCGTGGGCCGTGGCCACTGGGCCTGCGTGTCCGGAGCCTGTGCTCCACGGCAGCGGGGGGCAGGCCGCAGCGGTGAGGGGCCCGCGTGCCGCAAAGAAAAAAAAAATCGACTGGAGTTTGAAGCCACTGTGTTGATTTTTTTAGTTGAGGTATAGTTGATGTAAAATGTATGTTTCAGGTGTACAGTGTAGTGATTCACAATTTTTAAAGGTTATGCTCCATTTATAGTTATTATAAAATATTGGCTGTTTTCCTGTGCTGTACATTATATCCTTGTTGCTTATCTGTTTTATGCATAGTAGTTTGTGTCTCTAAGTCCCCTACCCCTTTTTTGCCCCTCCTCCTTCCCTCTGGTAACCACTAATTTGTTCTTTATATCTGTGAGTCTGGTTCTGTTTTGTTATATACATATGTTTGTTTTATTTTTTAGAGTTCTCATACAAGTGGTATCATACAGTATTCATCTGGTGTATTTCACTAAGCATAATACTCTGTAGGTCCATCCATGTAGCTGCAAATGGAATTATTTTCATTCTTTTTTATGGCTGAGTAACATTCATTGTATATATTTACCACATCTTTTATTTATTTATTTCTTCGGCCTGACCAGGGATCTAACCTGTGCCCCCTGCAGTGGAAGCACGGAGTCCTAACCACTGGACTGCCAGGGAAGTCCCTTACCACATCGTCTTTATCCATTGTTGGACACATTGTTGATGGACACTTAGGTTGTTTCCATGTCTTGGCAATTGTGAATAGTGCTGCTATGAACAGTGGGGTGCATGTAGTTTTTCAAATAAGTGTTTTTGGGTTTTTTGGATAAATACCCAGGAGTGGAATTGCTGGGCTGTATGGTAGCTCTATTTTTAGTTTTTTGAGGAATCTCCACACTGTTCTCCGCAGTGGCTGCACTAATTTACATTCCCACGCACAGCGCATGAGGCGCACTTTTCTCCGCTTCCTCGCCAGTACTTGTTATTTGCGGTCTTTTTGGTGATAGTCATCTGCCACGTGTGAGGTGATGTCTCATTGTGGTTTTGATTGTACTTCCCTGATGATTAACCATGTTGAGCGTCTTTTCATATGCCTGTTGGCTATCTGTGTGTCTTCTTTGCAAAAATGTCTATTCAGGTCTTTGTTTTTTTGATACTGAGCTGTTTGAGCTGTTTGTATATTTTGGATATTAGCCCTATATTCATCTTATCATTTGCAGATATTTTCTCCCGTTCAGTAGGTTGTCATTTTGTTTTGTTGATGGTTTCCTTTGCTGTGCAGAAGTTTTTAGGTTTAATTAGGCCTCCTTTGTTTCTTTCTGTTTTCTTTGCTTTAGGAGACAGAAAACATTGCTACAATTTATGTCAGAGAGTGTTCTGTCTGTATTTTCTTCTAGGAGTTTTAAGGTTTCCAGTCGTACGCTTAGGTGTTTAATGCATTTTGAGTTTATTTTTTTGTATGCCGTTAGAGAATGAATGTTCTAATTTCATTCTTCTACGTGTAGCTGTCCGGTTTTCCCAGCACCAGTTATTGAAGAGACTGTCTTTTCTGCATTGTATATTCTTGCCTCCTTTGTCATAGATTAATTGACCATAAGTGCATGAGCTTATTTCTGGGCTCTCTGCTCTGTTCCATTGATCTATACATCTGTTTTGTGCTAATACCATGCTGTTTTGATTACCATACGGTATAGTCTGAAGTCAGGGAGCGTGATGCCTCCAGCTCTGTTATTCTTTCTCAAGATTGTTTTGGCTATTTGGCGTCTTTTGTATTTCCATACAAAATTTAAAATTATTCTAGTTCTGTGAAAAATGCCCTTGGTATTTTGATACGTTTTTTCCTTTTAGTTTTTTAAATTGTGCAACCTGTGTGTATAGAAGAATGTTTAAAAACATGTAAAATTGTCACTATTTGCAGATGACATGATATTACAGATAGAAAACCCTAAAGACTCCACCAATAAAACTGTTAGAACTAATAAACTCAGTAAAATTGCAGGATACAAAATCAGTATACAAAAGTCTGTTGCCTGTCTATGTACTCATAATGAACAGTCAGAAATTGAAATTAAGAAAACAATCTCAGGACTTCCCCAGTGGCACAGTGGTTAAGAATCCGCCTGCCAATGCAGGGGACATGGGTTCGAGCCCTAGTCCGGGAAGATCCGACATGCTGCGGAGCAACTAAGCCTGTGCGCCACAACTACTGAGCTTGTGCTCTAGAGCCCGTGAGCCACAACTACTGAAGCCTGTGTGCTCTAGGGCCTGCGTGCTGTAACCACTGAAGCCTGCACGCCTACAGCCTGTGCTCTGCAACAAGAGAAGCCACTGCAGTGAGAAGCCTGCGCACCGCAACAGAGAATAGTCCCCGCTCACCGCAACTAGAGAAAGCCCACGCGCAGCAACAAAGAAGACCCAACGCAGCCAAAAAAAAAAAAAAAAAGAAAAAGAAAAAGAAAACAATCTCATTTACAGCTGTATCAAGAGGAATAAAATACCTAGGGATAAATTTAACCAAGGGGGTGAAAGACCTGTACACTGACAACTGTAAGACATTGATGACAGAAATTGAAGAAGACACAAATAAATAGATATTCTGTGCTCATGGATTGGAAGAATTAATATTGTTAAAATTTCCACACTACCCAAAGCAATCTTCAGATTGAGTGCAATCCCTATCAAAATTCCAACGGCTTTTTTCACAGAAATAGGGCAAACAGTCCTAAAATTTGTCTGGAACCACAAAGACCCTGAAAAGTCAAAGCAATCCTGAAAAAGAACAAGGCTGGAAGCATCACACTTCCTGATTTCCAACTACTGTACAAAGTTATAGTAATCAAAACAACATGGTGTTGGCAGAAATACAGTCACATAGATCATTGGAACAGAACAGAATGCCCAGAAATAAATCCACACACTTATGGTCAATTAATTTTATGACAGAGGAGCCAGGAATACACAGTGGAGAAAGACAGCCTCTTCAATAAACGGTGTTGCGAGAACTGGACCCCTGTCTTACACCATTCACAAAAACTAACTCAAAATGGAGTAAAGATTTGAACGTAAGACCTGAAACCATAAAACTCCTAGAAGAAAACATAGGTGGTAAGCTCCCTGACATAGGTCTGGTAAGCTTCCTGACATAGGTCTTAGGGATGATTTTTTGAATCTGACACCAAAAGCAAAAATAGACAAGTGGGATTACATCCAACTAAAAACTTCTGCACAGCAAACGGTCAACAAAATGAAAAGGCAACCTACTGAATGGGAGAATATAGTTGCAAATCATATATCTAATAAAGGGTTAATATCCAAAATATATAGAGAGCTCAATGGCAAAAAATCTGATTAGAAAAATGAGCAGAATATCTGACAAGACATTTTCCCAAAAAAGACATAGAAATGGCCAACAGGTACGTGAAAAGATGCTTAACATCACTAATCATCAGGGAAATGCAGATCAAAACCACAATGAGGTATCACCTCACACTGGTCAGAATGGCCGTCATCAAAAAGTCTACAAATACCAAATGCTAGTGAGGGTGTGGAGAAAAGGGAACCCTTGTGCACTGTTGACGGGAATGTAAATTTGTGTAGCCACTGTGGAAAATAGTGTGGAGGTTCCTCAAAAAATTAAAAATAGAACTACCATACAATCCAGCAATTCCACCCCTGGGTATTTATCCGAAGAAAATGAAAATGCTAATTTGAGGAGATTTATGCACCCCCATGTTCATTGCAGCATTATTTGTAATAGCCAAGACATGGAAGCAACCTAAGTGCCTATTGAGAGATGAATGGATATAGAATATCTAATACACACACACACACACACACACACACACACACACACACACACACACACACACACACACACACACACACACACACACGAATATTACTCAGCCATAAAAAAGAAGAAAATCTTGCCATTTGTGACAACATGGATGGACCTAGTGGGCATTATGCTAAGTGAGATAAGTCAGACAGAATAAGACAAATACTGTGTGATCTCACTTATATATGAAATTGTAAACAACAACAGCAAACAAACAAGCTCATAGATACAGAGAACAGATTGGTGGTTGCTAAAGCCAGGGCTGGGGGCTCAGAGAAATGGGTGAAGGGGATCAAAAGCTACAAATTTTAAGTTAGAAAAGAAGTAAGTCCTGGTGGAGTAATGCACAGCATGATGACTACAGTTAATAACACTGTATCCTATATACGGAAGTTGCTGAGAGAGAAGATATTAAAAGTTCTCATCACAAGGTACAACATGTTGTAAGTAGGTGTGGTGACCGATGTTGACTAGGCTTGCAGTGATGGTTGTGTAACATGTACAAATAGCGAACTGCTACGTTGTGCACCTGAAACTGATGCAACGTATGTCAGTTATGCCTCAATTTGAAAGCCCTAAAATGTGTAAAGTTTGTATAATAATAATAGCAACAGAAGTGCCCGCATATTGACCACCTAGCTTTAGAAGTGGAGCATTATCAGTATTTTAGATCCGCCCTGCCCTAAGGTAATCCTTCTCCTGACTTGGATGTCACTTGTTCCCTTGCTTTGCTGTTTTGTTTCATTCTCTGTATATTGGTATGTACCCTAATCGGTGTGCTCTTGGTTTCGGAAAGCAGCTGTTAGGCATAGACACGGCCAGGGAAGTTTGGGTCAGTGTTTTCACTGTCAGGTAAAGGATCCTGGGAAACTGCTGAACAGAGACTGGCTTCAGCTTCTCAGAGGACAGGAGCCTGGTCCAAGGAATTAGGTTGACAAAGTCCATCGTTAGTCCTGGGAAGCCGAGCTCTCTAGAAATGTGTGAAGTGGACCCACAACTGACATTGGGGAGAAGTACCGTCCAAGAATGTGGACTGCCCTTTAGTTTCTGCTTCTGAGACCCCAGTGGCCTGACTTGGGTGTCAGGAGCAGGTCAGAGCAGAATTCTCTCGTGGGGTCAGTGAGCGCAGTCGACAGTCCAGGCTGAACCTGGGCTGGAGGGCAGCGTCACGCAGGGGGTCGTTGGGCCTGGCTCCTTTGGGTCTGTCGGGGTGGAGAGCTCCTCTCCGCCCCACTCGCCCACCCTGTCTGACCCGACTGTGCGCCCGCGCGCTCCCCCCTCCGTCCTGTTGGGCCTTGTTGCCTTTCCCCTGTTGCCGTCTTTCTCGGATGCTCGGATTTGCTGGACTACATTCCGGGTGGCTTTGAGAAATGATGCCCGAGGGAACCGTGTTCGAGGGATTGTGTGTTGAGTGATGTAAGTACAAGTTAGGGTGCTTCCATCCTGCAAGCTCGTGAACTGTTTTGGAGAGCTTTCCTTGGGGATCGTGGATTTGGAGTATCATTTGGTCATGTCATTTCCTCCTTGCTACTTCAAATGGTTTTGGCATCTAAGATACAAGCTACTGTAGCCAGCCTGGGACTCTGACCCCAACCCCCCTTCTATGGTCTGGCCGCACGTCGCTCTTCCAGGTGAGCCTTGGCCCCTCGCTCCGACTCCTGTGCTGCATCCGCCTTCGTGGCCCACAGCGCGATGCCCTTTAGTGTCAGTGTCACATCTGGGTGTGTGGTGGGGTGTCGTGGCGGGCACTTGGAGCTTGTGGGTCCCCCTCTAGGATTCAAATTTAAAAAATTAGGGTGATAGTCCTCCCAAACCAAACAGCGGTGTGCGGTCCTGTTCTCAGTCCCCCCCACCCTCCAGCGCCTGCTGGTTCCTCACTCTGGTCCTGTTTCAGGAAATCACCACCTCAGAGGTGGAGCAGTGACCCTGCACTTGGTCACACAGCTAGAGCGCCCATGAGCCTTAGTGCCCCTGCCTGGCGTTGTGTGCTTAATCATTCACTGTCTTGTGTCACTGAGGAACAGATTTTCCAGGGAGAGGCTGGCCTGTGCCTGTGACCTACCCATGAGTGTGACGTCAGTGGTTGGTCCACAGATATTGTGGTCCAGGTAGTTGTTCACATGTGGCGGATATGCTTGTAAAAGGCCCAGAGATGACTGTTGATGTTAACTTACTTTTGGATAGGTAGAGAACTTTTTTTTTTTTAATTTATTTATTTTTGCTGTGTTGGGTTTCAGTTTCTGTGCGAGGGCTTTCTCTAGTTGTGGCAAGCGGGGACCACTCTTCATCGCAGCGCGTGGGCCTCTCACTATTGTGGCCTCTCCCGTTGCGCAGCACAGGCTTCAGACGCACAGGCTCAGTAGTTGTGGCTCACGGGCCTAGTTGCTCCGCGGCACGTGGGATCCTCCCAGACCAGGGCCCGAACCCGCGTCCCCTGCATTAGCAGGCAGACCCTCAACCACTGTGCCACCAGGGAAGCCCCGGTAGAGAACTTTTAGAATTCCGTTATTTAAAAAAATGTGGACGTAGTACCAGGTCTTCTTTTCTGCTACATGTAATTTTGATGAGGTGTGTGGAGTGTGGTCAGAACAGTGGCTTTAGGTTTTAGGTTATGTGCTGTGAGCAGGTCCACAGGTGAGGAGGGTGCTTGTAACAGTAAAAAAGCCCGTGCCTCTTGGTCTGTTTTTGACCAGGTTTTCTTCTTTCAGAAGTGTTTTAGGTTTTATGTTTTAAAAGATTTGCGGCATTTTTAAAGACAAATTTCATTAAGGTATGTATTCTTTAATAACATAACTTTTTCCCGTCATTGTTTCTGTTTTATTGTCTTCTCAGATAAGGCTCAATATTCTTTATTTTTCAGGGAGGAAGAGTCTCTGGTAGAACAGTTTGTGTTTGAAGCCTTGGTTACATACGTGGAAAGCCTGGCCTTAGCACATGCGGATGAGAGGTCCTTGGGTAGGTCCCATTCGGGCTCTCTGTGTGTGCGCAGCGAGCCTGTCCATGCGGGGGCCTGGGTCACCCCCTCGTAAGGTGCTGTCTTCTCCTCACATCCCCGTTTAGGGTGATAAGTGAAGGGGAGGTGGGGCCCTCTGCTGCCTCAAACCCGCTTGTTACAAGAGGCTTCAGTGCCTCCTCTATGACTCGCCGTGTCCCCTGGCATCCACTCAGCTTGACCCCTGGTTGGTCAGGGATCCTGGCCAGGGCAGGTGGGGCAGCCCTGCTGTGAAGCTCCAGTGAAAGGGCACAGCTGACACGAGCTAAAGAAAGCTGGCCCTTGTCTCTGAATTCACTAATGACACCTAGAAGGTAGAAAGTAGGTTTCCTTACAGAATTGTAATAAGGCTATTTTGACAGTAACTAAGACGTCATTTTAAAATACTAAGTCAGAAATATGCTGAAGTGGCAAAGAGAGTAATAAATGATCGTCTTTGCAGTTAACTTCTGTCCAGAAGCTGTCGGGACTACCCAGGAGTTCTGGGGCTGGAAAACTTCCTGCATCTCCCCGCTCAGTCTGCAGGGCGTCTGGCCCGGGGCGTGTGGACCCTGATGTGGCTCTCGCAGCGGGTGCCGTGGGGACCCCCTCTCACTTGCCAAATGGTGGTGTCTCTCATTTTTTGACAGATTGAAGCTCTGTTGTCCTCCATGGTGATAGCCCTACTCATGAGCAAAAACACTTAAAATTCAGTCCTGCCGTCAGCCGTCATTAGCTTAAAATTGCCTTATCTTGACATCGTATATAGGGGAATTTTCTCAACAAGTGAAATTTTACTCTTTTAAAATCACTGCCATAGCTAAAAGGCGTAGATGAAATTTTACTCTTTAAAAAATCACTGCCATAGTTAAAAAGTGTAGAAAGAAAACTTCCTTGGTAACAGAGGTCAAAATAGGCTGTGTGAGGCCCCTTTCCTGAATAACCCTAGATGCCTGTAGATGGTTTTACTATTTTATTTCTCTTCTTCTCCTGCAGTGGCTGTATTATTAATTGTAATATAGTTTAACCTACATGAGAAAAGTGCGGGTCAAGGAACTGACCCCCTGAAATAATAGCCTTCAGTGGGGTGCACGGGCTCTGGCCTGCTTTGTGGGTTTTGTAACACCTGCAGAGCCCTTCCATCTCAGACCTGTACGCAAGGCTGTGCCTTGCTGTCCTGCGATCTTAAACATGGGTTTTGTATTTGGATGTGCAGTGTTGTATTTTGAGGGATGAAAAACACTCTTTTGTAAAATCACCTTTTTAATTACAAGACTAGGCCAATAAGCCTGTAGTACTACTTTGTTAATGATGATCAGCTGTAGACCTCCTTCAGCAATCTCTGTTTGTGTTGAGAGCAGGTACAGTTCAGCAATGCTGCGATGCTATCGATCACCTGGGGCGCATCGTCGAGAAGAAGCACGTTTCTTTAAACAAAGCAAAAAAGCGACGCTGTCCCCGGTAGGTGATGTTGCTTCCTTTTTCTTTTTCTTTCCCCCGAACATAAAACTAATTCTCAGTTAACACAGGAGAATCCAGGAGGAATTTGTGGAAGTATAAAGAGTCAATTTTCCAAAGTAACTTAAAAGTTTTATGTTTGAAAGTGCTTTGTTTAAGGTGTCATCTTGGTTGGGATAGTGGATACAACTTGAAAATCAGCTTTGTAACTGAGACATTTGTCTGCACTAATTCTGAATACGAATTTGGTGTGGAATTATTTGCTTGGAATCTGCATGAGCTGTTTGTTATGGAGTAGATTTGAAATGTAAGAACTAAAATATTGAAATAGTAGGATTTTGACAGAATGAGGTTGCAGATTATGAAATAAAGCCACTCAAAACCAAGGCTGGCTTATTGCCCAGTGGTTTCCAGTGTTTGCTCCCATTTCCATCCTGGCAAGGTCTCTTTCTCAGACGGGGTGCGGGTGTGCCATGCCTCTTCCCCCAGGTCTGTGCAGGGGTCTGGGGGCTCTGGTGTCTGCTGGCGCCCACCACTCTGCAGAAGCATAGCCTGTAGACTGGACATTAATACTCCCTCTGTGGTTTTAAAATTGATTCTTCCAGATTCTGCCGCGAGTATGACATCTCTCCAGGTCATTCATGCTCACACTTGAGCAGTAGAATTACCTTGGGGTCTGGTTACATACAGTACAGGTCGCTGGGCCTTGCTCTGGAATTGGCTTCAGTAGGTTTAGGGTGGGGCTGAGAATTTGCCTTTCTGCCAAGCTAATACTGATGTAGCTGGTCCAGGGACCACAGTTTGAGAAGCACTACTTCAGAACCTAAACCCCCTTTCAGTTTACAGTGCATTGAAAAGGGAACATGCAAAGACTTGGTGCTGATCTTTTAAGAAATGCTTTTTAATTTTCCCTCAATTAAAAAAATAAAAGGAAGGCAGCATTTAGGACCTATTTCACCTGTGACGTTTTGATTGTATTCTAATGATAATACACTAAAAATAAATTGAATGCCTTTAAATATGGTTTCTACATGTATCAGGGTAGCAAAATTGAATGTATGGTTTTTAGACTCTGGGGCCAGCTAAATGCTGAATGTTGGAGTGTGAATATTAAATACATGTATTCTCCATGCAGAGGCTTTCCACCTACGGCACCCTTGTGTTTATCAGACGTGGTCCAGTGGCTTTTCTCCAATTGTGGGAGGCCCCAGACAGAATGTCGACACAAGTCCATAGAACTCTTTTATAAGTTTGTTCCTTTGTTGCCAGGTATGATGGTCTTTATGCCCTATAAATGACTTTTGCTAGTAGTTTAGAGATGCACTTATATAAAACATGATATTTCCATTATTTAGATAAATGTAATATGTTCTAATAAATATAAAAAATATGTACGTTCTAATACATACAAAGAATAAGTACAAAAAATAATCATTACAGATCATTTGTAAGACAGGTGATAAATTATGGCTGTACATTTCTCAAAGATTTATAGAAGGAAAGAAAAAAATGCTTTTGATGTTAGACGATACAGAAGAGGTGAACTTAGAATTTCCTAGTACCTTTTATTCCGCATCTTTGCTTTTCTGTCCCACTTAAAAGAAAGAAGGAAGGATTGGATGACCATAGTAGTTAACACGATATTCAATTAAGGTTTAGAAATCTTATTAATAGTTAATGAAGCGGGACTTCCCTGGTGGCGCAGTGGTGAAGAATCTGCCTGCCAGTGCAGGGGACACGGGTTCGAGCCCTGGTCCGGGAAGATCCCGCATGCCGCAGAGCAACTAAGCCCGTGCGCCACAACTACTGAGCCTGTGCTCTAGAGCTCGCAAGTCACAACTACTGAGCCCGTGTGCCGCAACTACTGAGCTTGTGCTCTAGAGCCTGCGAGCCACAACTGCTGAGCCTGCGTGCTGCAACTACTGAAGCCCTCATGCCTAGAGCCCATGCTCCTCAACAAGAGAAGCCACCGCAATGAGAAGCCCACGCACCGCAAGGAAGAGTAGCCCCTGCTCACCACAACTAGAGCAAGCCACGTGCAGCAGCAGACTCAATGCAGCCAAGTATAAATTTAAAAAAAACAGTTATATATATTAAAAAAATAGTTAATGAAGTAATGCAGTTGTGTTTTTTGGCCTGTAATTAATAAGGAATTGCCAGACTCCTAAGTCTGAATGATCTCAGATCATTTGGTATTAAAGGAAAGCAATGGACCTATGCTTTTCAGTCGTTACTGTACTAAACCATTAAACTACTTAAGAGACTTGAGACAATTTCTAAATTTCTCAGGAATAAATGTATTGGTAGCTCAGGTGTGGGGTTCAGTAGCTCAGGCATGGGGAAGCTGTGCCCCAGGACAGACTCCGGCCCTGGCTCCCCTTCACGTGCACTGGGCACTAGTCCAGAACCAGGGCATGTGCATCTGGGTGAGGAGGTGCCCGCACACAGCGGACCGTGAGCTGGTTCTCTTGAGCAAGGGGCTTGGAGGGCCTCTGCGGGGCTGCTTCAGGGGCAGCAGGTGGAAATGACTGCATGTCATTCTGAGACTTAGAAGGGTGCTGCATGTGTTATGCTCGAACATGATGTATGCTGTGGAATGCGTTATGTTAAATACTATATATTCTGCATACTGTATGTTGTGATTGTATTCATACTATGCATTACGTATACCATATAAATACAGAGGATGTAATTATCTACTAGACTATAATTTTACGTATATGGTAGAAATGTATATTTGTGTTTTTTAATGTAGAGAATTGTTTTAAAAACATTATTAGTATTTTATATACGCTTACTGCTTTTAGTTAACAAGTTTGCTTTACCTGTTGTCATTCTCACAACGAAGTCAGTGAAGAGTGGATGGGATGGAGGGCGGGGCATCTTCTCCTTATTTTTAGAGGAAACTAAGGCCCAGACTGCGGAGGTAGCACTGCTGGCTGCAGGCCCCGCGGTTCCAGCGGCGTCAGCTTGGCTGATCGCAGACATTTCCGCTGCTCTTCTTCGTAGCTGCCTGCTACATACTTTCAGGGAAGTAATAGCGCTCTGCCTCTCAGAGTGGTCTTTGTTAGTAAGCACAGGATGCTGAGTACTGGTGAACCTTGCCCTGCTACCACCGTGACTCACCTCTTCTGTGTCTTCCAGTGGGGTGTCTGCCCTCTTCTTTGACTTTGCCCCTGTGATTTTCAAGGTCCCGTGTCCTGCAGTAGTACCGTGTGCGTGGTCGGGCCGGGTATGTGGACACCCAGACCCATGGGACGTTATGACAGGTGCAGGTGTGTCCCCGCTGCGTGTCGGGGCCTTCCGATGCCGACACCGGGGAGTGGGGGCGGATTGGGTGGAGAGGCAGAGAGACAGAGACCACCTCACAGTGGGGAGGGCCCCCCCCCAATCCTCGGCTTGTCTTGCTTCCCTCTAGACCTGTCTTCCCAGGTCCTTCCTTTCTGCACGTCCTCTTCTGCCGCTCTTAGCTAGCACTCGACGTAGAATTTAAATATAGTAGTGTTCTTCACTCATGGTTACAGTTTTATTCATTTCTTCTTAGTGAAAATAATGGAAAGTTTAATATTTCTTCTAAAACAACCCCTGAAAACATGGTACTAGTCTTTTACTTATATAGCTTGTGAGAGGTATTTTTGACACAGTAAAAAAAAATTTCTTCTTTTTTTTAAAATAAATTTATTTATTTATTTATTTTTGGCTACATTGGGTCTTTGTTGCTGCGTGCAGGCTTTCTCTAGTTGTGGAGAGTGGGGGCTACTCTTCGTTGTGGTGCGCGGGCTTCTCATTGCGGTGGCTTCTCCTGTTGTGGAGCACGGGCTCTAGGCGCACGGGCTTCAGTAGTTGTGGCTCACGGGCTCTAGAGCGCAGGCTCAGTAGTTGTGGTGCACGGGCTCCAGGACGCAGGCTCAGTAGTTGTGGCTCATGGGCTTAGTTGCTCCGTGGCACGTGGGATCTTCCCAGACCAGGGCTCGAACGCACGTCCCCTGCATCGGCAGGTGGATTCTTAACCACTGCACCACCAGGGAAGCCCCCAGTTCTTCTTTTGCATCAGAATTACATTACTGTTTTGGATTCTTCTGTACCTTCATTAGGGTCAGAATGACTTGACCTTTTCACAGCCACTGATTTCAGAGCATACAAAATACACTTTAATGTTTTTTTCTTTAATTTAGAAAATGATTAATACCTAAAAGAAAAATATCTTTTCAAAAGCAGATCATTTGACTCTTTTATTTAATAAGCACGGCACTTACCACGTGGTAGATGCTATTCTAAGTGCTTTTTCAGATATTAACTGCTTCAGTTCACTTCGCCTTGGTGACAACCTCAGAGGTAGATACTGTGTGCGTCTCACCGTGGACGAGGAAGCAGCCTGGCGAGGCCTGGTCCCCGCGGCCGCCAGTGGCACAGGCAGAGGGGCTGGAGTGTCTGACTGCTCTGTGTTTATTCCGTAAAAAAAGCAATAATGACTTTCAAGAAAAAAGGCAAGAGAAAGAGTATGAAGTTTATAGGTATTCAGGTGGTATCCGACGATGTTAATAATGTTTAAAGAAACTGAAGAGAATGGCTTTTGGTGGAAATACTTTCTTGACAGTAAGTACAGTGAGCAAGTTGTGAGTGCTGTGGTTAAAATAAGACTATCCTGGATCATTTTGGAATTTCAGTGCACTGGTAGGTCGTTTATGTGGGACATTTATGGAAAACTATTTGAAATATTGTGATATTGCCTGTCTTGTTCTGGTCTGATTACATTTTTAACATGCCACACTTTTAATTTTTGTTTCTTATTATTGGGAGATGCTATTTTTAATTAGGTACAGTGATTAGATCAAGTGATTTTAACTACATGAAAGTGATTTATATGTGTGTTTTAATCTTATTTCTCTTTTAAGGCAACAAATCCCCTTCCCTGTGGCTGAGAGACCTGATCCAGAAGGAAGGCATTTCCTTCCTCATAAACGCATTTGAGGGCGGAGGAGCCTGCGGTCCGCCAGCCGGCATCCTCACCCAGCCCACCCTCCGCCAGCTGCGCGGGCCGTTCAGCCTGCGTGCCACGCTGCAGTGGATGGACGCGCTGCTGGCTGCGCTGGAGTGCTACAACACCTTCCTGGGCGCAGGGACCCTTGGTGCCGCCCAGCTCCTGGGTGGGTAGAGCCTCCCTGGGTCAGCACCGTCCGGCTCTGCCTGGAACCATGCCGGGGCCAAGATGGGTGGGGTTTTGGTTGGACAGGATCACGGGGTGTCATTTCTTCAGCTCTGCCTGCGTCTCCGAGCTCACAGTGAGGGTGGGGGGCTCCCCGCCCGGAGTCTGTGCTGCTTTCTTGCCCTGTGCACAGGTTCTCAGTGACCCTTGTGCAAAGTAACCTTCTGAGGTTTTCCTGAGGCCCTCTGGTCTTGTGCCATGTCTCTGTGGAGCGGGTCTTTAGTTTTCTCGCATCTTTCTGTCCCTGGAGCTTCTCTGTTGTAGTGCGGTAGTGACGGTGTTGTTTGCAAAGGACGTCAGGCGGGTGGGATGTGAGTGCTGGGCAGGCTCTGTCCCCCTGGGGGCCCCGGTGGCCCACGAGGGCAGGCGCTGGCTCTGGGAATGGTGTCCCCTGGGAAGCAGCACCTGGAGCTGGCTGTCGCCTGGCAGGTGTGCTCTCTGCTTCAGGGTTCTCGGAGCAGCTGGCCGTTCTCCTGCCGCCCCGTACTGTGGGCGGAGCCTCAGACTTGCCCTCAGAATGGGCTGTGCTCTTTGCATGACTGTTTGGGGGGGGGGGCGGGGCGGGGGGGGTCTCCGTTCCAGCCGGGGCGGCGTCTGAGCAGAGGGCCTGCTCTTCTCTCCGCAGGCCTGTCAGAGGTGACGGGGTTGGGAGGAGTCAGACGGCCCCTGGCCTGTTGGGTTCAGGGTCTCTGGTGTTTGAGAATGCAGTTCTGAACACATTTTCTCCCAGTTTTTTGAATACATAATGACCTGTCAGTTGACAGTTTGATCGCCTTCCTTAAATCTAAGGAGAACAAAGACCTGGAAGCCGTCCCCTAGAGGACCTAACCAGCCACCACCTTTGTTCACTCCCCTGGCTTGTGCACCATTGTTGTCACGTGTCCCCTGCCTTTACCCCCAGAACGTTGAGCTGTGCTCGGATTGCGGAGTGGAGAACAGCATGTCCGTCCTTCCTGTGGCGGAGCGTGTCTCACACTCGCGAGTTCTGGGAGAAACCCGCTGGGGAGTTGATCTGAAATTGATCCCATAGGACGCCAGTCGCAGCCTCCTGCGTAAAGGCCACTGCCGTGGCGTGTCTCTCCGTTGCCCTCTGAAGGACATTTAGGCTGCTCCTATTTTTTTATTATTAAGAACAATGCTAAAATTAACATCTTCAAAGCACATCTTTGCAATTCTGCCATTATTTCCCGAGGATACAATTTCAGTGCTGGATCAAAGCATATGAGCTTTTAAGCCTTTGATAGAAATTGGTGTGCACGTGTTTTTAAGCTTTTAGTACGATTTGGCGAATAGCCCTTCAGAAAGATCATGTTAATTTATGGTCCCATGGTAGTGTTTGAGAGCCAAGACCTAACCTTCCGTAGGTGTGTTCTTACTGTACGAGTCTGCAGTTGAGTTCTGTTCAGGTGGTGTTTTGAAATGAGAAGAAATAAGTGCTGTTTTATTCAGCTTTTATTAAAACTTTTAAAATTTTGACTGAAAGTATATCACACCTATACTTAAAGACGGAACTTTACGTTAATCTTAGTGGGTTTAGAAGGAAGTGTATGTTAACATTTTAATACAATTTTTTCTAGGTGCTGAAACACAGTCTTCACTTTGGAAAGCAGTGGCTTTCTTCTTAGAAAGCATTGCTCTGCATGATATCACGGCGGCAGAAAAGTGCTTTGGTGCCGGGGCCGCAGGTGACAGACCCAGCCCACAGGAGGCAGAAAGATACAATTACAGCAAATGCACGGTGGTGGTCCGGGTCCTGGAGTTCTCCACAACGCTACTTGGCACCTCCCCAGACAGCTGGAAGGTAGGCCCGCCCGCTGCCCTGATCAAGGGGCCTATGCTTGGCTACCCACTGGTGGTTCTGGCCTTCTTAGAACTTTCCCTTGCTATAGGAGTTGTCTCTTCTTGAAAATAACGATAAAACTCTGCATGTGCTTCAGATTCTCACTGTGCACATAAGACACAGTTTTCCTAGATGTTCATTGGCTACTGTGTGTCATGCTGTGATCAAGCACCTGCCTGACGAGATGCGCATCAGCCAGCATTTGTAGATGTGTCTGTGAGGCTGAGACCCGCATCCCGTCAGTGCCCGCTCAGCGCCTGCTATGCGCCAGGCCCTGCCTCTGCCAGGGCTGGAAGCCCACGGCGCCACCCTGTGAAGGTTTCTCTGGGGCACTTCCAGGCCCTCCTGTCCACGTGTGGTCCACGGTTGTTCTTCCACCGTGACGGCAGTCAGGTCCACGTGGCGGAGACCTAGGGACCGCAGAGCCTGAACTGTGTGCTGTCTGAGCCCCACCCCATCCTTCCCGCTTGTTGGGCCGTCCACTGCGGTGAAAGTCCCAACGCTGACCGATGGGTGTGTCTGTGCAGCTCCTTGGGAAGGATTCGTGCAGCGCAGACCTTACGAAGCTCCTGGTGAGAACACTGTGTGCGCCCTCGAGCGTGGGCTTCAACGTCGGGGACTTCCCGGTGATGGACCACCTCCCCAGTGTGTGCGTGGGCCTTCTGAAGGCCCTGAAGACGTCCCCGCACTGCGCTGCGCTGGAGGCATGCCTCAGGGAGGAGGTCACGACACGGAGGTGGGGCTTCCAGGGCAGCCTCGGGGCGGGGTGGGGGTGAGGGCGGGGCACAGAGGCCCCTCCATGGCTTAGCCCTCAGGGCAGCAGACAGCCTGCGGGTGGCACCGAGTGGTCCCTGTGGCATTGGCACGCACCCTAGTTTGCTTAACCTGGGTTTGCTGTCCAGGACCTTGCGGTGGACTGGGGCACCGGGAAGCTAGTAAATACATTGCAGCAGGACGCACACAGTCTTCAGTGTCCTGTAACGTCATGAGACCGGCACTCACCTGGTTTCCTTTTGTTTTCCCTGCACGGCCAGCATTGAGGAGCTCTGCACTGTTGACCTTTATGGCCTGGACGCTCACGCTAGTCGGGCCGAGCTGGCGCCCGTCGTGTCGGCCTGGAAGCAGCTTCACAGGGCTGGCTTTCTGCATGTTATGGCGCCGTCGCAGGTAACTGTGCCAGTTTGTTTTACGTTTCTCTTAGCTCATTATGCCAGTTGTCGATTTATTTATAGCCTTTTTAAAATATCGGTTAACGTACAGAGCATGCCGAGATAGAAATTAGAGAAATACTTGCTCCACACATGGCAGTGTTGCCTAGAGTGTAAATATGACAGTAAGTGTAAAAGTTTATTAATGTAAAATGAAAATAAAGGCCACTTGAATATTTCCAGCACCTTCTGAAGACCTTTAGGCACGAGCTGCTCTTGTGCCTGTGTGGCCGGGAGTCAGAGGTGCGTGAAAGTGTCCCTGACAGTTGGAAGGCAGTGGTCAGTGTTGGTGAGCGTGGATTTGTATTAATGAAAGGTGTGAGATTGTGTTTTTCTATGTCATACCTCACTGTTGGGTATTTCAGTGTTGCTTTATTCTAGTCTGCAGATCAGCCGCATTCTCTCGGCACAAAGCTTCTCTCCCTGGTTTATAAAAGCATCGCACCTGGAGTCGAAGGGCAGTGCCTGCCCTCACTGGACCCCAGCTGCAAGCGGCTCGCCAATGGACTTCTGGAGTTGGCCTTTGCTTGTGGAGGACAGGTAGGAAAAACAGCCGTGTGCACGTGTGCGGTCCCAGTGATGTCGGGCATCACTCACATGCAGCGTCTCTGCAAACGGGAATTTAGCTGGGTAACTTCCTAGCTGCAAAAGGACTTTACCTGATTTACCAGAGATGACTTTCTAAAAGTTTTTTTTTATTTTTAATATAAAAGGAGTAGAATGACCTTCTTAAGCTGAAGTTTTGTCTATCCCAGTTTATTTCCAAAAGGCCTTCAGGCAGAGAGCAATTTGTGACTGCAAAGCCGACCTGTGTTGACACAGTGGCCTCTGCTTCCTCCATCCTGGGCAACTCTTCAGAGGCTGATGTGGGAGAGGCCCTGGAGGAGCATTCCAGACACCCCACAAAGTGCTCAGGGCCTTCTGAGCTGTGCAGGGCTGGCCTCACAGTCTCTCTAGCTGTGGTTCCGCAGTGCACCCACCTCCCCTTCTCGTGCCCCTTTGTCCACTGACTGCAAACAATCCTCAGCCTTCCTAGACTCTCCCCTCAAAGCCACAGCCACGAGATTCTGTGGAGCACTGGGAGACACGTGGGTCAGGGAGAGAGTTCTCGCCCAAAGTAAGACCTGGAAAGTGGAGCCATGTTGAACGCCTACAGTTAGACCAACCCAGGCCTCCCAGGACCAGGCCCCTGCTGACTCTGTTCTCTGCTGTCGGAGCTCACAGCCGCCCGGGGAGTCGTGTGCCACAGCCCTTCTCTTTCCTCTTTACAGTGTGAGCACCTGGTGGGTCTTCTCCTGGACACGGCGGTGGTGTCCATGCCATCCTCAGGAGGGTCCCAGAGGAACATCATCAGCTTCTCTCATGGACAGTATTTCTACAGCTTGTTCTCAGAAACAATCAACATTGAACTGTTGAAAAATCTAGATGTTGCTGTATTGGAGCTCATGAAATCGTCTGTGGATAATCCCAAAATGGTAATGGATTTTTCCTTTTAATACAGTATATTTTCTTTAGTAATGCTTATAAAAGGGTTGCTGTATGCCTGAAATAATACATCAGTAAAACAAAGTGAGGGACTTCCCTGCTGGTCCAGTGGTTAAGACTTCGCATTCAAATGCAGGGGGTACGGGTTCCATCCCTGGAAAGGCCGGCCTGCCTTTTCATTCCCACCGGCCGCGGCTGGTCCTGATGTGCCGCAGTCCTCCCTGTTCATGGCTTCCATGGTCTCGAGGCTGAGTCCTCATTTCCCACGTGTTCCTGCTGTAGTCCCTTTGCCCCCTCAGATTGAACCTGTGCAGATCAATATATTTTTTTAATACATTTATTTATTTATTTATGGCTGTGTTGGGTCTTCATTGCTGTGTGCGGGCTTTCTCTAGTTGTGGTGAGCAGGGGCTACTCTTTGTAGCGGTGCGCGGGCTTCTCATTGCGGTGGCCTCTCTTGTTGCAGAGCACGGGCTCTAGGCCCGTGGGCTTCAGTAGTTGTGGTGCGTGGGCTCCAGTAGTTGTGGCGCGCGGGCTCCAGTAGTTGTGGCGCGCAGGCTCTAGAGCACAGGCTGAGTAGTTGTGGCGCGTGGGCTTAGTTGTTCCGCGGTGTGTGGGATCTTCCTGGACTAGGGCTCGAACCTGTGTCCCCTGCATTGGCTGGCGGATTCTTAACCACTGCGCCAAGGAATTCCAGATCAGTATTTAGTATATAGTTGATTTGTTTGCTAAACACAAAATTTTGAAATTTAACTTGGTCGGTAGACAATCAAAAACGAACTGTTGGAATGATCGTTCTAAGGGAGAGGCATGATGTCCTGCTGAGCTAACAAGCTTTATTGCAAGCAGTGCTGTTGTCTCTTGTGGGGAAGATTTTGTGGATTGTGCTAGAAGTTTGCATTTTTAGAAGTTTGAAATAAAATCGCAGTAGACCCACAACACTCAGGAAATACAGCATTTCGAGCTTGTAAGCTCTTCAGACTTACGGGGAAGAAACCATACTCATTTATCGCCACCTCCTCCCTAGCTCCCTCTACAGTGTGGTTTGTTTTTTTGTTTTTTTGAAAGCACAGTCTTAAAGGATACAGAAAAGGAGAAAAGACAAGAGTGACAACATTTTGGAAGCTAGAAAGCAAAAGGACAAGCAGTAACAGACTTCAGAGTCCGAGAAGGCTGCAGTGAGGCCTTGGTGTGCAGGCGGCCTGGAGCAGTGGGGGAATCGGGTGACTGTTAGCCGGCTCCCGTGGGCTCTCCCTGTCCTTGCGAGGTGCAGGAGGCTGGAGGCGCAGACCCTCTTGTCTGGGGGACCCTGGGCATAGTTGAGGGTAAAGATACCTTTTTTCTAAAGAAACATCTTTAGTGAAGATTAGAATCAAGTATATAACCTAGGTATTTCTTTAAGCAACGTAGTGAAGTTTGAAATGCTTTGAACCATAGCAAAAGCACTGTACTACTCCAGTGGTGAGAATCCCACTTTGTACTTTTATCCCCAAGTTTAACGTTAGTTCCTCAATTCTTCTGATCTTGGTTTCACACTGATTTTTTTTGAGCAGCCAGCGTGTTTCTGGTATATGCCGTAGTTTTGTGTTTTGCCATTTTTCTCTTGGGTTGTATTTTCTTTCTTTTTTTTTTTTTTGCGGTGCGCGGGCCTCTCACTGCTGTGGCCTCTCCCGTTGCGGAGCACGGGCTCCGGACGCGCAGGCTCAGCGGCCATGGCTCACGGGCCCAGCCGCTCCGCGGCATGCGGGATCCTCCCGGACCAGGGCACGAACCCACGTTGCCTGCATTGGCAGGCGGACTCTCAACCACTGCGCCACCAGGGGAGCCCTGTATTTTCTTATTAATTTGTAAAATTTCTGTATACTAAGTGTAGCAGACCTCTGTCTGTCATGTATGCAGAAAGTCCTTTTTCCTACTGACCATTTGTCTTTCTCAGTTGGAGTGTTTATTCCGTACAGAAGTATTTGGTTTTTTATAGTTAAAGAAGATACCAGTCTTCTTTTCAGTTGATCTGTTTTTCATGTCATACTTAGAAAGCCTTTCTCCATGCCAATATTATCCCTAAAATCTATCTGCCCATGTTTTCTTCTGTTACTTTTATAATTTCTTTTTTAAACAAATGGAAGTAATGCAAACAGCACTGTAGAAATATTTTTTCCTAAATAGATATATATTGGACAAACATTCATTCACAAATGGATATTTTCCTCATTAATTCAAGTTTCTAACTTTTTCAGATCCGAATCTCTATACAAATTTAGGTCGGAGGTTGTTTAATTTGTTACTTACCTATCTGTTTTTCAGCCAGTACCACGTTGTTTTAATTTCAGCAATTTTAAAATACACTTTAACATCTGGTAAGGCAGTGTTCCTTCTTAGTATTTTTGTTTTTCAGACTTCTTCAAGCTATACTTACACATTTTCTTTAAAGTGAAATTTAGAATCATTTTGCCAAGTTTCCTACAGCCCTCTCCACAACATACAGGGATTTTGAGTGGTGATACAATGTGTATAGAGCATATTTAAACCAAGGTGACCTCTTTAAAAAAATTAAGCCACGTTTTCTATAGTATGTCTCTCAATTTATCCAAACATTTATTCATGTTCTCAAATCTTTTTGAGAACTATTATGTATTCATACTGTTATGTAGAATGTTATAATTGTATATTGATTTTGTATCCTGTATCTTCACTACATTTTTAGATTAGTTTTAACAGTTTTTTGGTAGTCTTGAGGGTTTTCTATATATCCTATCATCTCCAGATAGAGACTGTTCTGCTTTTTCTGAGTGAAAGGATACCTTTTATTTCTTTTTCTTGTCTGACTGCTATGACTAGAACTTCCAATATTATGTTGAAATTGTGTTGAATGAAAGTGGCGAGAGTGGGCATCCTAGTCTTTTTCCTGATCTTAGGGGAAAAGCTTAACAGCTTTCCACTGTTGAGTATGATGTTAGCTGTGGACTTGTCATATATGGCCTTTATTACGCTGAGGTACATTACCTCTATACCTGTTTGTTGAGAGTTTTTATCATGAATGGACGTTGAGTTTTGTCAAATGCTTTTTCTGCATCTGTTGAGATGATCCGATGATTTTTAACCTCTGTTTTGTTACTGTGGTGTATCACCTTGATTGATTTGCAGACACTGGACCATCCTTGCGTACCTGGGGTAAACCCCGCTTGATCACGGTGTGTGGCCCTTCTAATGTGCTGCGGAATTTGCTTTGCTCACACTCTGTTGAGGATATTTGCGTCTGTGTTCCTCAGGGATATTTCCCTGTAATTTTCTTTTCTTGAGGTGTCCTCGTCTGGTGTTGGTGTCAGGGTGACGCTGGCCATGTAAAATGAGTTTGAAAGTGCTTCCTCCGTGCCCCCCTCCCCGCCCACTTCTTTGGCAGAATTTGAGAAGGTGTTAGTTCTTCTTTGATTGTTTCGGTAGAATTCGCTATTGAAGCCATCTGATTCTGGACTTTTGTTTGTTGGGATGTTTTGATTACTGATTCAGTCTCCTTGCTAGTAATTGGTCTGTTCAGATTATTTCTCCATGATTCTGCCTTGATAGGTTGTTTGTTTCTAGGAATTTATTTGTTTCTTCCAGGTTGTCCAGTTTGTTGGTATATAATTGTTACTAGTGGTCTTTTTATGATCCTTTGTGATGTAAGGATACCTTCTGGGGAATTAAGTGAAAGCCCGTCCAAGTTCTGAACCTTGAGGCGTTAGGCCATTTTCTTCAATTTGGCTCTCAGAACACAGTCAGCTAGATACACCCTCAGGCAGGATTTCAGACTGTGCTGAAAAGCCTAAGAGAAAATCAAGATACCGTTATCCCAGCCCAACTAGATCTACTTCCAGTGTCCTCGCTGCTGGTGAGCCCTGCCCGCTGCTCACGCTTCTGTCCGTTCCTCAGTGGGTACCGACCACTGTGAAGCACCAGGCGCTCCAGGAAAGGGCTTCTGAAAGGACAGGCAGGGAGAAAGCACTTGAAACAGAGATTATTCAGGAAAGGGCTTCTGAAAGGACAGGCAGGGAAAAGGCACTTGAAACAGAGATTATTCAGGACAGGGCTTCTGAAAGGACGGGCAGGGAAAAGGCACCTGAAACAGAGATTATTCAGTGAGATGGGGTGTAAAAAGAAAGAAACTTCAGAGGTGAGAGAAGACACTGTATCCGTGAAACAAGAATCGCTATTGAGAAAGAATATCAGAGAACAAGAAAGAAAATTTGTGAATTAAACATACATATCACAAATTAAGGATGAAGTGGATTTGGAAGATAAAATTCAGGAACTCTCATGGAGAGTAGAGTAAGGTTACAAATCAGAAAATGGAGAAGCGATGAGGAAACTTGGAATCTATCTACAAGGTCCAGCTCCATGGCCTCCACCCCTGACAGAGGACGAGCCAAGTAGAGGCTTCATGGATAACGTTTCAGGAATGACCATTCTGAGTTTCAGATGGAAAAGGCCATCGAATGTCCAGTGCATTGTATGGAAACAGCTCCACACGGAGCACACTTCTTGAAAATTTGAAACCTTAGGGGTTCCCCAGGAGAGAAGATGCTGAAAAGTTTCTACAAGAGAAAAAACCCAAAGGTCTTTCAAAAGGATTAGGAACCTGGATGACGGTTGTGTTTGCAACAGCAGAGTGCAGCCTGGGAGACAGTGAGCCAGATTTCGTGCACAGTTTCGGAAAGAGTACTTCTCACCTGAGTGGGAAGGATTAACGATTATGAGTGAGAGCCGAGTGCAGGTGTTTCAGGTGTGCCAGGTCCCCATGGGGGTCTGTGTCCTGTGCTCCTCTTGCTGGGAAGCTGCCGGGGGAAGTTCTCCACCGAGATGGAGCAGAAGCTGGGAAAAAGGAGGGCGTGGGGTCCGGGAAGTTTGCCGACGAGTCTCCTGGGGGCGGGGGGTGGTGACCTCCACTCAAGACCCGGACTGGTGTCCCTGACCCTCCCGAGGTGGTGCCCCAGAGATGGCTCACAGCCTCCCTGATGCGTTTGCACGTCTAGAGAAGACGTAGTGAATTTGGGAGAGTTTGATGACAACAGTGACAGTCACGTTGAGAACAGCTAAGGGGTGGGGGAGCTGGGGTGCTGTCCCTCTGCCAGGCGAACGTCCACGTACAACTGTCTGTACAGTCGGCCCTCGTGTCCACGGATCCCCCTCCTGCAGACCGCGCGGCGCCGTAGCGCGCGTTTCCACGTTAAGTGCACCCACGCAGTTCAAACCCGAGTTGTTCAAGCGTCAGGTACTCACTTCAGGGAGATCAAAATGTTATGTGAGGAAGGAAATGTGTGCTAGTACTCAGCTCGGATCATCTGTGAGCGGAGCTACCTGTCACAACAGCAGGAATATTGAATTAATCTAACCGAATTTAGGAGATCACTGTTGGGAAGGCAGTAGGACAGGAGATGTGCATGTACCTCCCTGTGCCCTTGTGTGCCCGTGTCCATGTGTCCCTGTGTGCGTGTACATGTGTGTGTTTCACTCTGTGCGTTTCCGTGTGTGCATGTGTGTGTGTGCTGTTTCTAAGCGTGTGTGTGTCCCTGTGTGCGTGCCTGTGTGTGTGTGCATGTATGAGTGCATCTGGTGGTGATGGTGACCAGAGAGAGCTGATTTCCCCTGCCATGGAGAATGGCCCCGACCAAGAAAACAACAGATAGCAGTTTAAGCATTATTTCATAAAGGGGACCACCGTATGCCTTTGTGGGAAAATTTACATGTTAAGGTGCTGTTTTCAGATATGAGGAGTTGTGAAGTAAACAGCTGTTCTAGGAATAGCATCTTCATTTTCCAAGAATAGCTTTGAAAAATGACAGTAAATTCTGTTGCGTGTCTGTCAGCCTTGATGGTAAGAGTTCTTGCTTCACCCCGCGCTGTCTCAGGTGAGCGCCGTTCTGAATGGCCTGTTGGATCAGAGCTTCCGGGACCGAGCCAGTCAGAAGCACCAAGGCCTGGAACTGGTGGGTGCCATCCTGCAGAGCTGGAGGAGCTGCGGCCCGTGGTGGGCCAGGGATGCTGCCCCGGACAGCAAAATGGCCGTGCTGACCTTGCTGGCAAAAATTCTGCAGGTATTCTGAGAGACCTTGAAAATGTAGCTGCGTCTGTCGCTTATGTCTTTAAAAATTCGATGGAGGCTTCTTGAAAAGCTCATTGGTTTGACAAATAAAAAATAACTTGGACAATTGCTGATTACTTTATATTTTATACTTTTCCATTATTTTACGTAATTATCTTTTATTCTCATTTTCATTTCTTATTCTTTATCTTCTCAGTGTAGCTTTACGTGCATTGTCTTAGCAGATAGTTTTAAAATATTTCAGAACAGGAATTGTTGAAATGCTGTTGGCGCCCAAGAACAAATGTATAGGTCATTTCTGAAATTTAAAAACGGAAAAATGTATTAAAGGAAATTAGAGGCATAATGTAGAAATGTGTTTTCATTTTCCCTCCTTTAGATTGATTCATCTGTATCTTTTAATACAAATCACAGTGCGTTCCCAGAAGTTTTTACAACGTATGTTAGTCTACTTGCTGATCCGAATTTGGGTCTACATTTAAAGGTAAGTGGTTGAAAAGATGTTTTTCAGATTATGTTCTCCATTTTTTTTCCTGTTCTGTATTTTTGTGTATTTGTGATATTTTCTGTTTTCTTATTATGGAAAATTTCAGACATATTCAGAAGCAGAGAGACCAGCACAGTGACGCCCGGGTACCCGTCACCAGCTTCTGTGGCCCTCAGTCATCTTTCTGTTAATTAATAACAGAAAATATCTCTCTTACTTTTAGGGTCAAGAACTTAACAGATTTTGTAATTTTAAAGTCCTGTAGTAATTAGATTTTACACTCCAGTAAAGTGTGGCCTTCCTGAAAACCATCTTTGTAGTGGATCATGAGGGTATTTCTTTGGAATTTTCTGCTGTATGTGATTAGTCAGGTTTCACATTTCTCAACATGAGGAGGTCTGGGAACTGACCTGCTACCCAAGGGAGGAAGGAAGCACACCGAGTGCTCTGAAGCCCTGAGTTCCGCAGTCGCCCCGTAGGGTATTCACAATAGTCTTTTCTCACAGAACTCAGGCCGCGCGCTTCTAGTACAGGCTGCGTTTGCAGAGGAGATCCACACGCAGAGTCAGGCTGCCCTGTCCCGGGACAGCCCTGCCTCAGCCCGCGAGCCCGAGAGTGGAAGCCGAGGGCCAGGCCGCGTCTTGCTGGTGGGTTTGACGCTGCCGAGGAGGTGTCCTGAAGTGGGCCCGGAGTGCACACGTGTGGTGCTTTCTTGGCGCAGTCTTTAGAAAGCAGTCGTTGCACTCGTGTGGAATCCCTAAGCCAGTCTCATGTTGCGCTCGCTCTGCAGGGCCAGGCTGTGATTCTGCTCCCATTCTTCACCAGTCTCACTGGAGGCCATCTGCAGGAGCTGAAGCACGTTCTCGGGAAGTTCATTGTTTCTAATTTCCCTATGAAGTCTGAAGAGTTTCCCCCGGGGACTCTGCGATACAATAACTACGCGGACTGTATGAAAAAGGTTAGTTTTTAGTAGTTGCAACTAAAATTAAGCACTGCTTGTTTCCTGTTAACATTTCTTGGTGAAAAGAAGTTAGTGAAATATTCAGAGTCAGAGAGTGTTCTAACTCGAAGGATTCATTTTAACTCATTTTGAAAGCTTGTCTGTGGGGGCCGATGTGTACCTGAATCCTTTGGGGCTAATTTTTCTCCCATTTAAAAATTGTGAAATATTTTATGTGTAATGTATAAGCTTTGAAGAATAATACCGAAGAGAGCTAAGAAATAGAATATCACCTATGGTGCAGTTTCTGAAGTTTAGTTGACTAGTGGTCATTTGAGAAATATCTAGTGGGTATCACTTAGTTAATATACAGCGTAAGTTCCCGAAACACCGGGGGCTTAGCCAAGAAGCTAGGTTCTCTCCCTCCTGTACAGTTCTAGATCCTCTACAGGGACCCTGTCTCCTTTACCTTCTTCTTTTCTGTTGTCCCCCACACGTAGCATCTACCTTGTCCAGGTTGGCTGATCCAGCTCCTATCTTGTCCGTTCTAGCCAACAGGAGGGAGGAGAGGGCAGGAGAGAGCATCCCTTTCCTTTAAGGGCTTAATCCAGACCTTGCACGTATTAATTCTGCTGATAACCCACTTGCCACATACAAGCGAGTGAGACTGTGAATGTTCTTATTTTGGGCAGCAGTATACTCAGCTAAAACTCAGGGGCCAGCCAGCAGGGAAAACGAGAGAATCACCATTGGAGAGAGGGTAGGTGGTGGTCGCCCATACTCGTGATGGACTCAACAATAATAAAGATACTGTCTTGTTTTCAAGGAGCTTATAGTAAAGTAAGGAAGAAACGATGATTAAAACACACTGTAATAAGTGCCAGGGTAGAGATACACATACTCTCCAAGGATGTCTGCACCAGTGTATCCCGTCCACATGTTTTTATGGTGTGACTTTCCGTCACATGGGGAAAAAAGAGACGTCATACATTTTGAGCAACGTAGTCTGATTTTTCTCCTGTTGCATATGGGTTGTCCTTAAGGACTCGCTAGTAACAAGAAAATAATGCAGTGGAAGTGATGCTTGTGATTCTGAGTCTAGCCTTAAAAGGTTTCCAGCTCATTCCTGGGTCTCTGGTCTGTGGGACCCAGTCACCATCCTGTACAGAAGCCACGCAGCCACACGGAAAGGCTGTTTACAAACCACCCATCCACGTGGGTTCTCTCCTCCCTACCCTGATGTGACTTTTTTCTTTCCAACATGCAGAGAAGTTGGAAGAATAGTCAACAAGCATCCATATAACCGCCTCTTGTATTCAGCAGTTAACTCTTTGTCCGGTTTGCTTTGTCTGTGTGTGCGTGTGTGTTCTGACTGAAACGCTTGCGAGTTGGCTGCAGACATCCTGGTGCTTCACTCCTGAATGTTGCAGCAGCCGTTCCTGGGAGGCAGGCACCACGCTGATACCAGGCCCAAGAAAATTCTCGCTGCTCCCAGACCCTGTGCTGTTTCGTGCACGGTCACGTTTCTCCAGATGTCCCTGTGTTTGGCTGGATTTTTCAAACCAGGATCTAATTAACGATTGGCTCGAATGTCATGTCTCTGGTGTCTTTAAATCCAGGACTGCTTCACCCCCATCCCTTTTATTTCTCTGCGACACTGGGTTTTGGAAGTAGCCCGAGCGCGTCTCTCGGATGCTGTCCTGTTTGTCTGATTGCTCCCTTGAGGTGCGTTTTGGCTTTCCTCACCCTCTGTGTTTCCTCTAAACTGGAAGTTAGGCTTCAAGCTTGGCTGTGAGATTCAGGCTAACCCTTCTGGCAACAACCCCACACCTGGAGGCAGGTGTCGTGCACGTCCCCTTGTGAGCGACCTCGCATCTGGTGGCCTGGTTGACGTGGTAACCTCCTCATTTCTCTGTCGAATGGTGTGTTCTTTCTGCACCATCATGCTGGTACCATCTGAGTTTCCTGCTCCCCAGCAATCTGCCAGCAGATGGTTGTCACGTCCACAAAGGTTCTGGGTAGATCTTTAGTACTTTCCCTTAACGTAAATGCAAGTGCAGACAGTCGCGGCACCTTTGAAGAAAGATTCCAGTCTAAGAAAGGTGTAAACCAACAGGAGAAAGGAACTCAGAGGGAGCAGAGGCAACAAGTCGAGATAAGAACGTCGAAGAGACTGTTCAGAGCAGCTTCAGAGAGGAGAGACAGTGTATCAAGTGCATGAACTAGAACAAGAAAGCGCTCTTGGAAATTAAATACACAAAAGAAAAATTTAAAAACCTTCACCAAATGGAAGATAAGATTGCAGCTGTCTCCTAGAGAGTAGAGCAAAAGGACATGGAGATGGAAGATGGGAGGTGAGATGAGAACACTGGACCCACAGCCTGGAGTGTGTGTGCTGTGCAGTGAGGGTGGTGTGAAGGGCGCACGCTGCCGCCCCCAGAGGGCCCAGAGCCGAGGAGAGGCCTTGTGGAGGTGAAGAGAGGGCCCCAAACACGGTTGGAGGAAGAATATCTGCAAAACTTTGAGAGAATCAAAACTCAAATATTTAACGAACATTGTTATATGCCAGGCATTCCATAGCTGCAAAAATGACATATATTAGCATTTGTTAATCTTTGTGAAATTGTTATAATTTGCTTTCCCTTTTTATTTGAACTGTCAAAAAACAAATCCAATGCAATTATTATCATCATCATCGTCATTATTATTGGTGTGTGTTTCTTCTCTAGCTTCTGGATGCATTGGAGTTATCGCAGAGTCCCGTGTTGTTGGAGCTGATGACAGAAATTCTTTGTCGGGAGCAACAGCATGTTATGGAAGAGTTATTTCAATCCACTTTCAGGAAGATAGCCAGAAAGTGAGTCATTCCTCGTCTGGGATTCCAGGAACCATATGTGTTTTATTTCTGTGGGAGATTATCATCTCTGTTCTTGAAAACGATGAGTGCATTATTTCAGTAGATGCAGATAAAGTTTTGACAAAATCCAGTGCTCATTTACTCATCGATGATAAAACTTGCAAAAGATCATCTATGAAAAACCAGTAGCCAACAAAATAGTTAATAGTGAAAGGCTGAATTTTCCTCCAAAGTTGGGAACAAGGCGAGGACGTCTGTTCTTTTCTATCCAACATAGTCCTGGAGGTTCTAGCCATTGCAGTCAGGCAAGCAAAAGAAATAAAAGGCAGTCAATTTGGAAAGAAAGAAGTATAACTGTTTCTACTCACAGATGGCACAAGGCAGAGAATCCTAAAGATCTACAAGAAACTGTTCGAACCAATAAACAATCATAGAAAATTTGTCGGATTCAGAATACATAGTATTCTAATGTCAGTGGTAGTTCTGTTTATGAACAGAGAACGTTTGACACTATAATTACAAATGTAATACCATTCATAATGGCACCAAAAAGAATAAAACACTTGGGAATAAACTTGACACAAGAAGCACAAGACTTGTACAGCAAAAATTACAACCTATTGCTGAAGGAAATTAAAAAATTAAAGATCTAAGTAAATGGAGAGATAGTCCATGCTCATGAGTTGGAAGATGCAATATTGTTAACATGGCAGTTCTATTCAAATTGCTAGGTTTAATGCACTCCATATCCAGATTCCAGCAAGCCTCATTTTTCGGGTACAGGAATTGACTGGCAGTTCCTAATATTTATATGGAAATGCAAAATACCCCTTAACAGCCAAAACAATTTTGAAAAAGAGAGACAAAATTGGAGGATTTTCCACATCCCAGTTCTAAAACTTACTCCAATGCTACAGTTGTCTCTGTGAAAATTAGTTAATATTTTTTAGTTTTAGAACTTTTAAAAACAAAACAAGTAAATTTCAATCAGTGGCAGTTGTTATTTTTTTTTTATGTTCACACCGTTCCCATCTGTGGCAGTGGGAGTCCATGGCGGCCGGCTCCTAGGTTCTTGGGCAGCCTTCCTTAATCTCTGATGTCTTATACATGTCTTCTGGCTCAGCAGATCACCGCAGGCTCACCTTGACCCAGAGTCAAGCTGTTTCTCTAGAGAGCCCCGTGAAACGGCACCTAGAGACCACAGGCTGGGTCCTCGGCGAACTTAGTGCTACTGGGTTATAGCACTACTACTGGTTAGTGCTGTACTGAGGAATAGTTTTGTTTGTATTAAGGAAAAGAAAAATATCCTGATACTTTCCTTTCAATCTTAACGTTATGGGTTTTTTATTACTTTTGTTATTTTTCCCTTACATTGTAGATTTTAATTATTTTCTGTTCAGTGTTGTTTTTAATAACATTTCACCAGTATTTAATTGCTTTATCCTATAATACACATAAAATATTTTCAAAACTAACACTACCAGTATTACTACTAAGAATAATCATAGCTGGAAGAAGTTAACATTTTAAATTTTATTTATAATTTACTTAGAATATATTCTCTGAGGATATACAGTCAAATTTTGTGTTCCAGAATCACTTGAAAGTGTTTTTCAATGTGCAGTTATTATACCAATTCATTAGGTATGCTTTAATTCATTTTCAGATCTTAGAAGTTTTTGTGTTTTTTTTTTGACTTAATTTTCTTATTGAATATGTAAAATACATACGTGATTCGAACGTTAGAAGTACGTAATGCGCTACATTCAGGAGCCTTGCTTCCCTCTCCTATCGTCTTCTGTCCTTTCACCTTTCTTTCTACTTCATGTTTTCTGCAGATCATGCTAAATCAGCACGTAGAGATCTTCTGCTTTCCTTTTTTTTTTTTTTAAACAACTGTGTAATTATTCACTGTGTGGAAGTACCAAGTATTTTGAAGCAGCCCCTACCGATGGGCTTTTGGTCAGTCTTTTGCTGATGAGAGTAATGGCATAGCGAATAGCCCTGTGCACATGTCATGTTGTGTTTTGCCAGTGTAGCTTTGGAGTGGATTTGTAAATGTGAGTGAAAAGGTAAATGCATTTGTGACTTTGCTAGGTATCACCACATCCCCTTTTGGAGGCTGTATTATTTGCATTCCTTCCAGCAGTGGATGAAAGTATGTTTCATCACAGCCTTGCCAATAGAGTATATTGTCAAACATTTGGATTTTCTCCAGCGTTAATAGGGGAGAAAGGATTTCTCAGTGTTGCTCTAATTTGTATTTCTTTTATTATGAGTAAAATGGAACATATATTCATATATTTAATGCTCATTTGCATTTATTTTTCAGTAAACCCATCTGTTGGCCCATTTATGCTCTTTTCCTTTTCCTCCTCTTTCCTTTAGGTTTCTGTGTAAGGGCTGTGCATCTCCACTGTGCTCAAAGCAGGATGCTCCTTGAGAGAATTGAAATCTAGGACAGTGTCCAGATGAATATTGCAGAGCCCATGTAGATCTAGGGGTGTCCTGCAACCTCAAATTTTTGTGACTGAATGACGTTCAAATCCAGTATTTTTGCTCTGGGTCATAGCTAACTTCTGAGCATCGAGATTTTAGAACTGGAAAGGATTTTAATGATCATTCAGTCCTAACCTCTTATTTTTATAGGCGGGGAAGCTAACGCTATTCTTAATTAATAGATGTATAGACGGAATCGTATAGGTGATCATTCATATACCGTGTTACCCAGATGAGAAAACAAAGGGCCAGCTGAATTTTCTCTGCCTGGCAAGTAGGAATGGTGGTTCATTACTGAGGAAGAGGCTGGAATTGTCTGATCAGGATTCATGAGTTTCAGGTTCTGGGATACATGATGGTGTCGAGGCTGAGTCTCTTCCAAAGCCTTCCAGAAAGACCATATTGAAAGTAAATGAAAAAAATTCTTTTTCCTAATGTCTAAATAGGCATGAGGATTTCTGGGGATGAGTAAGATAACATGACCTATGTATAAATGCTTCTTGTATTTCCTGGTTTTTATACATATGATCTTTAAAGGTATTTTTCTGATTCATAGTCATTGGTGTTCACTTTGCTTGGAATGTAGTAGGCCGTCATGAAATATTTGTTGCAAGCCTGAATGTGCATGTAATTTTCTCTTTTTCTTAGGAGTTCATGTGCAGCACAGTTAGGGCTTCTGGATAGTGTGTACGGGATGTTCAGGAGGGATGACCTCCTTCCCAGCGTCACCCGCCAAGCGACTGTGGACCGCGTTCTCCTCACTCTGTTGTGGCACTGTGACTTGAGTGCTTTGAGAGACTTCTTTAGCAGCATTGTGGTGGATGCCATTGATGTGTTGAAGTCCAGATTTGTAAAGGTATCGTAGTCTGTTATTAAATTGAATGTTAATAAGAGTTGACAGGTCTCCATGGTCAGTGTCGTTAGAAACTGCCATGTGTTCAGTCAGGGGCGTCTGCAGCTCAGGGAGCGTCGCCTCCATGTCCTGGTCTCAGCCTGCAGGCACGTGGTGTCTGCGTTAGTTTCCTCAGGCTGCTGTCACAGGGGACCACAGATGTGGCTTAGAGCCACAGGCCTTTATTTTCTCTGGAGAAATAGAAATCAGAACCTGAATAGAAATAGAAATCAGAAAATCTGTATCTTCTCTGGAGACCAGAAATCAGAAACCGTTTCCTGGGGCTGCACTTGCTCCGGAGGCTCTGGGGAGGAGACTGCTCACCCTGCCAACAGCCTCCAGAGGCACCAGCACCCCTTGGCTCGTGGCCACGGTGCCCCTTCCCGTGCTTCTCAGGTCACTTGGCTTCGTCGTCCTCCTCTTCTGTTTTAAACAGTCCGCCATTTTTCTTCTTTTATTGAAGTGTAGTTGACTTACAGTGTTGTGTTAGTTTCAGGTGCACACCAAAGTGTTTCAGTTATACATGTACATGCGTCTATTCTTTTTCAAATTCTTTTCCATTATGGTTTATTGCAAGGTACTGAATGTTTCCTGTGCTATACAGTAGGTCCTTGTTGTTTATCTGTTGTATGTGTAGTGGTTTGTATCTGCTAATCCCAAACTCCCAATTTATCCGCTCCGCCTCCCCTCCCCCTTGGTAACCACCAGCCTGTTCTCTGTGCCTGTGAGTCTGTTTCTGATTTGTAACTAAGTTCATTTGTGTCATACTTTAGATTCCACATATAAGTGATACATATGGTGTTTGTCTTTGTCTGACTTCACTTAGTATGATTATGTCTGGGTCCATCCGTGTTGCTGCAAATGGCATTATTTCATTCTTTTCATGGCTGAGTAGTATTCCATCGTATCTGTGCACCACAGCTTCAGCTTCTCTATCCACTCCTCTGTCGATGGACATTTAGGTGCTTCCAGCTTCCGCAGTTCTGTCTAGTCTCTCTCTGCCTCCTGCCTGTAAATATGATTGCATTTCGGGCCCACTTGGATAATCTTCTCAGAATCCTTTGCTTCATTTCACCTGTCTCATCCCTTCTGTTGTACAAGGTAACAGTCACAGGTCTGAGGCATTGGAATGTGGGTATCTTTTTGGGGCTTTATTCAGCCTGACACAGTCTAAACCCATTACAACATCAACTTATAAGTCCAAAACCTCATCTAAATATTATTAGCACAAAGTCCCAAATCTCATCATCTAAATCATATAAACCAGATATGGGTAGGTTTTGGGTGTGATCCATCTTGGGGCCAACCTCTCTCCATTTTTGGACCTGTGAAACTAGAAAACAGATTATTTGCTTCCAAAACACAGTGGTGGGACAGGCATAGGATGGTAATTATAGACATTCCTGTTCCAAATAGGAGAAATGGAAGGAAGGAGTCTGTTTTCCAAAGCAAGTTTAAAATCCGGCTGGGCAAATCCATTAGGTTTCAAGACCTGGGAATAATGCTCTGTGGCCTGGTGCTCTGCCTTCTGGGCAGAGACTCCATCCTTGGAGTCATTCTTCTTTTTTCTTGAAGGTTAGCAGGTGTTTGCAGCTGAGTAGCTTTGTTTGTTGCCTGTAGAATTTGGGGAGTACAACATCCTTTTTTCCATTTCATTTTGTCTCTGTCCCTTTCAGTTCATCTGGTGTAACATTCTCAGAAACCTTCTGTCTCTTTCATGCTTATTCTGGAGATTCCCTCTGTGAGATAGGAGAGTCCCTTCCCTGTGCGTGGCTTCTGTGAGGTGGCCGAGCGCAGCCGTGAGCCACAGGCTTCGTTTCTTCAGCCATGCCCTCAGGCTTCTCGCCGAAGCATGCTTTCCCAGCAGCCAGTCTCCTGACGCTAGCGTCTTCTGCAGTCTGCACGGGCTGAGAACTTCCCAGGTCATCGAGTTCTGGTTCTTTTTGCTTGGCTGTTTTTGTCTCAAGTAATTTCTCACACCTCACATTCTATTATAAGCGGCAAAGGAGAAGCCAGGCAGTACCTGCAGCAAACTTACTTGGAAATCCTCTCAGCTCAGTGTTCAAGTGCACAGCCTGCAAGTTCTGCCTTCTGCACTGCAGAACACTGTTCAGCTAAGTTTTCTTGTTAGCCGCCTAACAAGGATCCTCTGTCCTCCGGTTTCCAAAAATCTGGTACTTATTTCCTTTTGAGACCTCACCAGCAACTACTTTAATGTCCATATTTCTAATAAAAATATGTTTATGGTGACGGGCATTCCCTAAGACAACATTGGCTTTCTGTTCACTTCCTTCTGAGCCCTCGCCAGCAGTGCCTTTAATGTCGATATTTCCTAACAGTGGTCTCTACAGGGCAAGCTAGGCCTTTTCTGTCATGCATGGCAAATTTTTTCTACCTCTACCCTCTGCTCAATTCCAAAGCCACTTAACGTATTGTTTTCATTTGTTGCAGTAGAGCTCCAGCTCTTGGTACCAAAATGTGTATTAGTTTCCTTAACCTGCCGTAATAAATCACCATAAGCTTGGTGGCCTAGAGCACAAGTTTATCCTCTCACAGCTTTGGAGGCCAGAAGTCCCAAATGAGTTTCACTGAGATGAAGTCAGTACTTGCTGCCACACTAAGTAGAACACATCAACACTTACATCCACGTTTTAGCTCTTGGGCTACCTCTTGTTGAAGTGGTTTAACATCTTTGTTAAAATTATTTTCAATGTAAAGGGCGTTGAGTATTAAATTTCATTTAGTCAGTAAAATACTTTTCATGTTATCTTTTCTTAGCTGAATGAATCTTCCTTTGATACTCAAATCACCAAGAAGATGGGCTACTATAAGCTGCTCGATGTGATGTACTCTCGTCTTCCGAAAGGTGATGTTCACTCCAAGGAATCTAAAATTAATCAGGTGTTCCACGGCTCGCGTGTCCCAGAAGGAAATGAGCTTACAAAGACCCTCATCAAGTAAGGGTTTACTTAATTTCGGATTGTATTTAATTTGTTAATATCTGTGATGCGTATATTTTTATGCATGTATATAATGTGAGTAAATGTTTAAACGAATTTTTATAGTTTTCCTATGTACAGACTACTTAGATGGACGTTAATTCAGCATGTTATTGGGTAACGTTCTATCCTAGACACATCTTCTATGCAGATTAAAGCTTTTTCTTTTACTGTTTTTTCCTACTGTCTTTTCTCCCTCAATAGCTTGATATGTTTCTAGTGGTATGATTCACAGTAAGGAGGGATTTAGTGTATTTTATTTTTTCTGTCATTCAAAATTAAAGGAGTGTCACATACTTCTAAGCAGACGTTTCGTAACGCACAGAGTAGTCAGATCCATTTCCTCCGAAGCCGGCCTTCTGGTGAGGCTCCTCTGAGTGTCGGGCACCGGTGTGCCAGGTCTCTGCAGGCTCACCTTCAGCTCCTCCAACCCTCTCCTCGCATGTCCTCCTCAGTGGGTGACGTTGTCACCATGAGCGTCTTGGGGGTCGTGTTATTTTTCCTTCTGAATCTCTTCAACCTCTGCACACACCCTGCCGGCCCCAGAGCTGGTGGATTATGTCCGCGGGGCTCCTGGAACCAGTGGCTCGTGTGGCACTGGGGTTGCTGGTGAAGCGCCTCAGTGGCCTCCTGCGTAATAAGTCTCCCCACCCCGAGGCCTGCCGCTCTCAGCCCTGCTGCCAGAGTGACCGTCCATATGTTACAGGAACCTGATTGTTTTGTTTCCCAGCCTGAAGCCCTTCAGAGGGACCGTGTCCTAGTAGCAGGGGCCGGCAGGCTTCTCCCCTCGAGGGCTGGGCAGTAACTGCTCCGGCTTCCTGGGCCCCGTGGAGCAGCTGGCAGCAGCGTAGATGTGGGGTGGCCGTGTTCTGACTGCACCGTGCTCACGTGCACACCGTGCTCACGTGCTCACGGTGGCTGGCCGCAGCTGGCAGGGCGAGACCGGGCTCCTGGGTGTGGCAGCCACCCCTGCCTCCGCCGCTGCCACCCCTCCATGCCCTCACAGTGCCCGTATGCTGCTTCCCCAGGGTCAGTTCAGGCCCCGCCTGGTAGAGCCCTTCCTGCCCCTCAGGCTGGGCCACTGCCCACCCGGCTTGTTGCAGCCCCGGTAGGTGTGGGTGTGGGCGCCCGTGGGGCCGGCTCACCCCCCTGGATGGACTGACACTCGCCCGGCTGCCCGCAGGCTGTGCCACGACGCCTTCACGGAGAACATGGCGGGGGAGGCCCAGCTGCTGGAGCGCAGGCGGCTGTACCACTGTGCCGCCTACAACTGCGCCATCGCGGCCATCCGCTGTGTCTTCACCGAGCTCAAGTTTTACCAGGGCTTCCTGTTCAGTGAGAAGCCGGAGAAGGTAGGCCCCTCCCGACTGCCGGCCGGGCTGCCCGGGGTCTGCGCCGCCCGAGCCGCGGTGGGTGTGCTCCTCCAGCCCTGCATGCGGACGCGGAGGGCGGGACCCCGGGGTGGCGTCAGCGCCCGGCATCACCACCTGGCACTCAGGCATCTTCATGTGGGGGTTTGCATTCACAGAACTTGCTCATTTTTGAAAATCTGATAGACCTGAAGCGCTGCTACACGTTTCCCATAGAAGTGGAGGTGAGTGAAAGTTTTCGTGGTGTTTCCAGGCTACGAACACTTAGCAAATGCTTATAGAGAAACACACACATTGCGCTGAACATTAACTGCCCAGTACTCAAGTCTGCTGTACACTGTAAACACTGGCAGCTTCTTACAGTTTGACCGGAGATACAATCTCAGGCAACTACAAAAAATTGGTCATGACTCGGGTTTTCCCTCAACTTGTAAAGGAGAGAAAATGCCACTGAAAGGAGCTCTTAGGACACATCCCTGAAGTTGTTTTCTGAAGTTCCTCTGGTCAGTGATGTTGAGATCCACCCCGATACAGGGTTAGGCCCTAGGGGCCCTGGTGGGAGGGTCGGCACACCTCGGGCGCCGGGAGCAGACGTCTTGCGGGGAAGATGCTCTGGCAAAGGAGCCAAGCTCAGGCTCAGTCGAGCTCAGCAGAGGCTGGGGGGCAGCAGCCTTTCACAGCCCGGTGGGCGGGAGGGTGGGCAGAGCGAGCGGGGCCTGGGGGGCGGGCTGGTGTTCTGGCCTCCGCCCCTCGTAATCTGCCTGGTGGCTCACAGGTTCAGGCCAGTGCTTGCTTCCCGCCTTGAGCCCTTTTGGAACAAGACTGGCAAGTTCTTTCTAGGCCTGTGTTCAAAGAACTAAAGACATGAAATAATAAACACACACGTCCATTAAGCCTTCAGACACTTAACCGTGCATTACTTGTGAACTCCGCCGCAGCCGTGAGGTGCTGTGACCTGTTACGACTGTGCAGTCCAGGGAGCTGAGGCTCATAAGTGCAGACGGTGGGTCCCCAGGCCTGTGGCTGGAGGGGTGCAGCCCACATGGGTCCCAGAGCCCGAGGGGGGCACCAGCTCCTGGCACCCGGCTGGGGTGGGGGGCCTTCCTGAAGGGCGCCCGCCTGTCTTTGTAGGGGGTTTTCAGTGCTTTTAAGTTTGGTTAAAGTTTTTGCTTAAAAGTTAATATTTGTGATTTTTGCCAGATTGCTACTAAAATAGGAAATATGTGACCACGATTCTAAGAAATCTTAAATTGTCTGTTTTTGCCTAATAGGTTCCTATGGAAAGAAAGAAGAGGTACATTGAAATTAGGAGAGAAGCCAGGGAAGCAGCAAATGGGGACTCAGGTAGGACGTTTTTAAAATGATGAGAAAGATTCCAGTAGTTGGTATTTGTTATATAAATAGACAATACTTTAAATACCCCAACGTTGAAACTGAATTTGAAAATTTTTATTTTCAAGTGGCAAATGGAATTGTACTTTGAAAGAAATGCAGTTAGTTAGTTAAACTTTAACAGCACAGAAACATCTCGAGGTGGCCAGAGGGGGCTCAGATGTGGTGCGCTTTTTTAGCAAAAGCAAGATTGACCTGCATTTACTTGCTTGTGTTTGGATTATGTTTGTGTGTTATTTAGATACTTTCAGAACCCTGTGTGAAAGTACAGTCCCATCCTGCCCCTCCTCTCCTCCAAACCTCCCATCGGCTCCCACCTCCCCGCTATACCCATGTCTGCTCCCTGCGCCCCAGGGCGTTTGCTGTGCTGTTCCCCTAGGTGGACTAATCTCGGCCCCAGAGGCCAGCATGGCCCCTTCCTCTGAAGGAAGTTCTCCTAACCTCCCTGTTTAGAATCAACTCTCTCTCCCTCCACACGCTCCTAGTTTCAATTTTTTGCTTCATTTTCTTCATAGCTTTTTTTTTCTTCTTGATTTGAGGATAAAATCTGGACCAGTTAAGTCCCTTGCATACTTTGAATTAGTTAGCTCTCAGCAGCATCTCTTGCAGCGTTTACGTCAGGCTTTGTGGGCAGAGTGCACATCATCAGAATTTTCAGTGCAAGAAGTTCTGTTAGCATCACATCCAAAAACTGGATCTAGTTCGACTTCATGCCTTTGTTTGCCGCAGAGAGTAACTGCTCAGTGGGGACAGAGTGCAAGGAGGTCCCCCCAGGCTCTTTTGCTTGTGGATCCGGGTGGTGAGTGAGAGCCGCAGGTTTGATGAACGCCTTCGGTGCAGGTATCCGGGTATCACTTGAGCGTAGAGAAACCCATTTCTTACTAGTTTGAGTAAATGTAGTTCCTTCTTTTTTTGCTTCAGGCGGCCCGTGTTATATGTCTTCCTTGTCGTATCTGGCAGACAGTAGCCTGAGTGAGGAGATGAGTCAGTTCGACTTTTGTACTGGAGTTCAGAGCTACTCGTATGGCTCCCAAGACCCTCAGTCCACCGCCGGCCGTTTCTGGAGACGGGTGATTACTGAACATTGTTGTCTGGGGGGCAAGGGGAGCCTCGGGGCGGCAGGGCGCCGGCCTCTCGTCCTGGGGTTCAGCGTCTGACCCCGCCAGCATGCAGGGCGGGTTCACGTTAGCCGGGCTCCTCCCGCGGTCAGGTCAGTGTTTGCATCAGAGCTGCGTGAGGCCCTCCCGAGAGAGCTGACCGCGCTGGCTGACTGTTGTCCGTTCCCGCCCCCGGGAGGGGTGTTTGCTGTCAGTGCCCCGGCCTGAGCAGAGCCTCCTCCCTGAAGGGTGGGCTCTGGTGACGGGCAGGGGGTGCACTGGGTCTGACGGCTGCTTTGAGAGGTTGAGCTCAGTCTCTCTTCCGGGGTCCAGCAGCTCGCGGGGTCGTCCACAGCTCACAGAGCCGCTTTTCCGGCACAGCACTCCGTTTCTAGCTTGGGCTGACCTCACGCTGGTCATTCTTTCAGAGGGAACCCTCCCCCCCACCCCACCCCGCCTCCCACCCCCTGCCCCGTGCCAGCTCTGCAGGCAGCCTGCCCCGTGAGCGGCCCCTCGCGTGGCGGTGGCTCTGGCCGCCCACGTGCTGAGTGGGCCCAGGTACGGCCGTCCGTGGCCACGCACTCCTTTCCCGCCTCTCCGGGGGGCTTGCTGGGTGCGCCTGTCTCTCTCATCTCCCGTGACCCTGGTTGTGTGTCGGTTACTGTTCGGTGCTGAGTGAGCCTGCTGTCACTAACCCGTGACACCCCGCCTCTCTCTTCTGCCCCAGTTTGTAGACGTTACCCATCGCCTGGGGCCAGACACCACGGGCACGGAGGTTGTGAGAGGAGTACGTGTCCAGGGCTGTCCGTCTTGGGAGATGTTCTGGAGTAGTTACTGCCACCAGGGCAGACAGAATGACGGAATTCACTAGGGCCTTTTTTATTCCTTTTTCTGCCCACTCTCCACAAGCATTTAGTAGCCTAGGCCGACCTTTATCCAAACTGTGCTCTCAGCGTTTCTTACGCTGTTCTTTCCTGGAAGCGATCTGTGCTAGGAACCACCCAGATCAGTTGTGTGTGTGTGAAATACACCATACGTGTATGTAAAACCTCAGTTCAGCATCACACTTATAAAATGATTATTCCTGCTCTTTTTTCTTAAAAAGGATCAAGAATGTTTTAAAAGTTTTGTTCTATTATTGATTGAAATTTTAGGGCAAATTAAGGAGTTTACAGAGTTTTTCAAAGTACTGAGAAAAATCGGTAAAAATTTATTCTATAATTCTACTTCAGTAGCTCTACTTCCTACATAAAGTGGCAACGAAGAATGATGCAGGCTGCGGCTCTCAAGATGTAGAGGGTCTGGGCCCGTCGGGACTCACACGACTGAACTTGGTCCGAAGCAGCAGTGTCTGCAGTGACACCCTGACCTGAGCGCGAGCCTGGAGGAGAGCCAGTGTGGCCGGGGGCGGGGGGATGGGGTACTTCCCGAGGACACGCGGAGACGTGAGGTCCCCTGCGTGAGAGCTCTTCTCGGAGCAGCGCGCTGTGGGCCTCCACCTCACCGGCCTCTCCCTCCCCAGGAGCGTCCAGACCCCGAGGTCCCAGGCGACGTGCTGGAGCTGGAGATGGACGAGCTAAATCGGCACGAGTGCATGGCCCCCATGGCGGCCCTGGTCCGGCACATGCAGAGGCTGCAGGCCACTCGGCCAGAAGAGGTGCCTGGGCTGAGCCGGGGCTGCAGTGTGGGTTCGCAGGCGCACTGATCTTCCCGGTCTCGCTCACCGCTGCTCGCCCTGTCACGCTGAGAGCGAGCGGTTCACATCGAAGCCTAAACCGGGTTCCGTCTCAGACACGTGATGTCTTGTCACTCGTCTCCTGCCCTGTCATTGTTGTCTCATAGTGTCAAAATACGAAGCTGTTTGGTTCCACTTCCTTACTGAAGTAATTTTTTTTTTTTTTTTAACTGAAGTAATTTTGAGTGTATTATTTCAGGGTTCAGTGCCAAGAAGTCTTCCTCCATGGATGAAATTTCTTCACGACAAACTAGGAAATCCATCAGTATCATTAAATATCCGTCTCTTCTTAGCCAAGCTTGTTATTAATACAGAGGAAGTAAGTAATTTATGATTTCTTTAAAAATTCTTTGCAATTACATGCATCTACTTAAAAAAAATACCCACAGTGAAGAAAGACGTAAAGGGTCAGAGCATGGCGTTATCCTCTGAATCAGTTTGCCAACTTGTGTTATTTGCGCAGCATCATTCTTCTATCATTTTCTTGTAAAACACGTAAATTAACTTCTTTCGAGTTAGAAGTGACCTGTGTTAGGAAGTATATGTGTTGGCAGTTTTCTTATGGCTGCCAGCCTTCCTGGTTTACAGCAGCAAAGAAAGTGGGGAAAGATTCCCGGTAACGCATATCATTGCTGTGTTTATCCGTTGGAGAGGGGGCTGTGCAAAGGCAGAGGGAGCCGCTGAAGGGGGCTGGGAGGAGGGCCCTCCCAGGCAGCAGACGGCAAGGCCCTCAAGGCCCTCAAGCGGAGAAGAGGCCTGGCCTGGGGCTGCAGCAGGGCCCCTCCCTCAGGGTAACACTTGATTTCTAGCTGCGGGGCTCAGGCAACAGAAACCAGGAGCCCATTTGCGCTGGAGCCAGAAGCCCAAGGCCAGGGTGTCGGCTGGGTGGTTGCTGCTGAAGCTGTGACTGGGCCTCTCCCAGCCGCTGGGGGCTGCGGGCATCTCTTGGCCTGTGGGTGGTCGAGAATTCTCCCTCGGTGTGCACACCTGCCTCATGTGTAAAAGTTTCCCTTTTCATAAAGACGCTGTTACTTAGGGTTAAGGCCCACCCTGATGACTTTCTTTTTAACTCGACGATCTTCCAAGACCCCGTTTCTAAATAAGGTCACATTTACAGATACGGGGAGTTAGGAGGACCTCGGCATCCTTTTGGGGCTCACAGTTCAGCCCACAGTACTTGGGGTTCACACATGATTTCCAGCTGGTGCTGCTGTAGGTGCTGACTTGATGGCTGGCAGAAGGGAGCTGGTGTCTGGTTTTTGGTTCGATAAGGGGGCTGCTAGGCTGTGCTTACACGTGTGGCATGGGGTGCCTCTGGAATCACTGCAGGTGGCGCTGCAGCATCGCACACTCCCAGAACTCGGGACCGGCGGGGGGGCCCATTGTCCTGTGGAAGGAAAGATGAGAACTTGTGTTTACAGCTGTTTTTAAAGCTTGAGCCTTAAATTTGTCCTTTTCTTACAGTTTAATAATATAGGAAAGAAGTTTATATTTTAAATTTATAAATAAGCCAGTAGACATACGTGGAGAGTGTAAACTTTTTTTACACCTATGGAGTACATGAGCAGAAACAATTTGCGACCACACAGATTTAAGCTGTGAGAGCAGATGAGAAAACATTTGGAAAAAGAAGGTGGCAGAGGGGAAGAAGGTTGCTAGTCTGAGTTACGCTTCAGTCTGCAATTTCTGAAATAGATTAAATGGAATTGAGTGTATGGAGACGCTTAGGATCTCAGAGATCTTGGGCGTGTGTAGGATGTAGCAGAACGACTTCTACAGCATGGGAAGAAATGAAAAAACAAATTAGCCTCATGCACCTAATTTTTATATTCTCCTTTCTAATTTACCCTGTGCATTTGCAGCTGGTAAAAGTCGGATCCTCCAGGGCTGCATGTTGCTCAGATGGGGAGAGGTTGGTGTAGAATGCCTTCGTTTTTATTTCTCCGAGCGTAGGTATAGCAGAAGGGTTTTAAGCAAAGAGCAGATCTGTAAGACTCCATTTCCTTTGAGCTGTGCTTTCAGGACCCATGAGGAAAGGCTTCAGCTGAGAATCTAATCAAATTCAGCAGCATACTTGTTGGCATTTGCACCTGTTTTGAATTTAGGTCGAGTCGTAACGTAGAGTGATGTTCCTGAACTCACGTCTTGGTTACTCAGGGCATTCCTGTGACATGTGACCTTTGAACTCTCACCTAGGTCTTCCGGCCTCACGCGAAGCACTGGATCGGCCCCCTGCTGCAGCTGGTGGTCTCTGAAAACAACGTTGGGGGCGGGATCCACTACATGGTGGTTGAGATCGTGGCCACGGTTCTTTCATGGACGGGAGTAGCAACTCCTGTGGTGAGAGCAGATGCGTCTTTGGTGTCCTCTCCCAGAGCAGCGCTGGGTGTGATCCAGGCTCCTGTCCGTCCTCGGTGTTTCCAGCCTGGGTCATGCCCGTCTGCGCTGCTGCTGTCCCAGGCGGCTTCGTTTTACTGCCTCAGTTGTGTCTTGTTTGGTCGGCTTTCGTTAATTCCTCCAGCCTTGGTTTTAGTTTTAAACTATCAGGTATTTGTGCTGTTTTGCTCATTGCTTTAACTTGCTAGGAACTTGGAAACTGATCATTGGTTTATTAAAAGTACGTGTAAAATAAACGTCTGTAGACCCTGAGTGTGAGGTTCTGAAAACGCCTCCTCTGACTGAGGTCATGAGCCTCTGGCATTCGTCTTGCCAGCCTCCCTACTCCCAGAGTGTGACGGTGGCCTGTGATGGCTGAGATTGCTAAGGAGGTGCCCCTGGAGAAGGGCACCGGCCAGTCCTGGCGCAGTGTGGGTCTGTGTGCTGGAGCTCTGCCCGCTGGCTTAAAGACATCAGCACTAATAGTGTCCAGAGTCCTCATGGAAAGATGTCTTGGAATGGCCCTAATTAAACATAACGTGTGTCCACGGAGCTGTCCCACGTGTTTGTGTCGGGATGTGCCCGTCTCATTTCGCAGCAAACCAAGTCTAACTGAGGAGCCATTGAAAGAGGTTGATTCAGACGTCAGGCGTTCAGCTGGGCTAGGAGAGTGAGCTGCCAGGTGTCAGGATAACTGATTAGAGCACCAGCCAGGGTGAAAGTCACAGTGAACCTTTCACCACTCGTTGCAGTAGTCTGAGCAAGAGGCTGAAACCAGAGGAAGCGCGTCTTCCCTCCCCACGACACCCATTCCCTGTACCCCATGGAACAGCCTCCCCGGTCAAGGGTCAGGGGGCCAGCACAGATGTGGGTGTCATCTCATGGTAGAGGGAGCCCCAGCGGAAAGGCTCCAGCAGTTTGGTGGGACCCTGGGGTTGGGAGGAACGCAGTGGGTGGGTGGGGGGCATCTTCCCCATAGGGAGGTCCCAGCAGAGGCCCTGGGGAGGGTACGAGTGTCTGGTGGGGGCAGGGGTGCTGCAGGGCCCTGGTGGCCTCTCCGCCTGCTGGGTGGAGGCCCGCTAGGTAAAGCCTTCGAGTTACAGTCGCACAGGTGGCTTTTAACCATGAAGCAGACTCCTCGTTGAATGCCAGCTTTCTTTTATAAATCGACTTTCGGGTCAAAAAATGCTTTCCCAGAATGCAGTGCTATGTATTTACATAGAATTTCTATACCTTTTTAGGGGGTCCCCAAAGATGAAGTGTTAGCAAATCGATTGCTTCATTTTCTAATGAAACACGTTTTTCATCAAAAAAGAGCTGTGTTTCGACATAACCTTGAAATTATAAAGACGCTTGTTGAGTGCTGGAAGGATTGTTTATCCATCCCTTACAGGTATAAATCTACTAGATTTTGCAGTGTCGTTTAAAGATCTTTTACACCTAGCACGTTGTGCGCGATGATTACAGTGAAAATTACTTGAATGGGTAGAAGGAGGAATGTGATCCGAAGTGGAATCTACAGGTAGGTGGAATGTTGCCACTAATGAATGCAGGCTCCGCGTTCCTTACTAGAAGCACCTCTGGGCGGCCATCGTCTGCAGGTGTGGGGTTTACCCTGCCCTTCACTGCCCCCCAGGGGTGATTCCTGCCGGCACAACCTGGGGCAAACTAAAACTGCCAAACTAAAACTGCCGAAAGGTGTCAACCGAGGGGAGATTAGGACCAGTAATTAGATGGTAATTAGTACTTAGTGCCTGTGTTGCAAAGGCAGAGTAACCTGGGTGTGAACAAAGAGGGTGGGAAAAGGAGTATTTCTTACCCTGAAAATTAGCCACAGAAAGTTTTATGTTTGTCTTCCGGCTTCTTATGTGTGACGAGTTATACTGTTCCTTTATGCTCATGTTTCAGGTTAATGTTTGAAAAGTTTTCCAGTAAAGACCCTAATTCTAAAGACAATTCCATAGGAATTCAGTTATTAGGAATTGTAATGGCCAATGACTTGCCTCCATACGACCCAAAATGTGGCATAGAAAGTGTAAAGTAAGTATTGTGTTTTCGGCTTGTTTTTTTTTTTGGTTAGAGTGTACCTGAATCAGACTGGAGACTGGAATATTGTTTAATGTTGGTAAATTTAAGGACTCGGACCCATGTTAAAAATATTTTGAAGAAATATGTTAGTGGAGTGAATGAGGGAAGTGAGTTTTCAACAATGAGTGTAATTTTTTCCCGCAGTTTTGGCAGACACGGTGTTAGCTCTTTCTGTTACTTTCTAAAGCGACATTTTCCCCCTTGATTCCTGAAAGCAGCATGAGCTCTGGAGAGCTTCACGTCAGGGTCATGGCCGCGAAGCCGGTGGCCGGGCCCTGCTGCCCTTCGCTGTGGCTCTGCCACCGCTGCAGCCTCCGGCCCCTCATCGCCCGGGGGGTCCACGTGGAGGGGCTTTAGCGGGACAGTCCTAACTGCACAGAGAGGAGCTGGCTGCTTGGTCGAGTTCCTGTCTGCCGACGTTTCCCGTCTCTTTGGAAGTTCTTGCTCTCTCATTGGTGCTCCAGGGTCAGCCTCTGCGGCACTGGGGGCGCCAGTCGCCTGGTGTCACGGATGGACGTGTGGCCCAACACAGGGTCAACGGGAAGTGGTTAACTTTTTGGACAAGTGACTTCTCTGAGTTCACGTCCTGCTGTCATGAGGCTGGGGAGCATCCCCCCACCCCCGAGTCTCTGCATGTCCTTCTCCTGTGGTATAGACACTTCTAACGGGGTCAGATCTCAGGTCGCAGCTGATTTCACTGCAGGCCCGGCAGGCCGAGCCTCCACGGCCGTGTCAGAGCTTCTATGCCTCTGCACCTGGAGCCGCACAGGTGTTCTGGGCCCGCTGTTCAGGTGCCATTCATCTCTGGGCGTGGGGAGTGAAGTCGTGATACGCTTCTGTCAGACAACGGGATGGGTGGTGGTATGCTTACTTACTTTCTACATTTGTCGTAGATACTTCCAACCTTTGGTCAATAACATGTCCTTTGTCAAATATAAAGAGGTGTACGCGGCAGCAGCAGAAGTTCTGGGACTTATTCTTCGATACCTTACCGGGAAAGAAAAGGTGAGTGTGTTGTGCACTTTTATATAAATACTTGTTTTTCAGTTTTGACTTGACATGGCCCTTGATACTTGTAGCCTCTACACTAGGAAACCAAAGTGGGCATTCTGGATTTATTATGATTTTACTCTCTTTCCTACTGTGTACAGTGCTCAGTTTTTTAAAAAGACGTGATTTTTTTTTATTTTGGACTCTTGGAAACTTGGCAAAGCATGTGAAGGTGGTAACTTTCTTTTTATTGTAAAAATCAGGATATGAGTATGTAAGCAGCTTTCACTCCTCTGAACTTGGCCTCAGGAGTCCCTTTTGGAGAAACTGCCCTGGTAGAGCCTTGCTGTGGTTCAGGCGAAGTAAACGGGTAGAGCCCTCCCCTTGTACTTTTGGACGTAATGTAGCTGTTGGGTAGGAGAGGGCTTCTCAGGGAAGGGCTCTCCATCTCTGCCCTGCCCACTCTGCACGACTGTGGGAAGGGCCTGGTTGCGTCTCTAAGCACGGCACACATTCTCCATAAGTTATCATGAAGACGTGCGTAGAACCGCATGGGCCGTGTATGGAAATGGCAGGCTGTGACTTACTACCGTGTGTCTGTCCCCCGTGGCTTAGCATGCTGGGCCTGCAGAGCTGTCCCCCACGGTGACAGGACGCCGGGTTGCAGCCTGCCCAGGACGGCACGCTGGACCAGTCCTCGGCCCTTTGTCACTGCCTGCAGGACACTCTGCCCTCTCCTTCGCTGCCGTGTCTGCTCCCCCGGCCTCACGGCTTGAGAACTGCCTTTGCTCGTGGTCCCCAAATTCCTGTCTCCAGTCCCCTCCCCTCCTGCAAGGAGCCAGGGCGAGGAGCGACCTGGGAGAAGCCAGGGCGTCCCGAGGGCACCAAGGCCGCCCACAGTATATTGGACCCCTGCCCATTTCACCAGTAAGGCATTTATTTGGATTTAGAACATTTAGCAAAATTAAATTAAGCTAAAAGGAAATAGAACGCCCTCCCCCCACCAAGAAAATCAAACTTCACTTATAATTTATTTTGGGGACTACTAGCTATTTTTGTAAAATAAAAACGTATTCAAATTCACAATCTTGTAACGATAAGATTCTAATGTCCTTTAATGGTGGGTTTCAATTTACATAATACGCTTAATTTTCACCATGGGTGGAGCACATTACGGCAGAGTCCAGGCTTGATCTCTCATGACTTAAATTTCAACTTAATGGGAATGATAAACCCTCTTGTTTTACATAGTTCTTTTCTGAATATAAAATGGCATCATTTGATTTAGTGTAGAAGTTTGGAAAGCAGAGTGGAACACAGAAGTAGGGGTCACTCGTGTTCTGACCACTGACCAGCCTGGCCCCTGGACCGTGGGCTCCGGTCCCGAGCACCCCTTGTGCTCCCTCGTTGTTCCATGCCGTCAGGGTGCCGTGTTCTATGGCTGGGCACTTGCTCCCTGGTGGGCACAGGCTGTGGGGGAGCCGGGGACCTGTGGCGGGGGAAGGCAGGTGCAGGGGGATGGGCAGGGCGCGTGCAGCTCGAGTTCTCTGAAACTGGTTTGACCAGAGACGTGAACACTAAGCACCGTTGAGTCACTGGTTTTCATTCAGCTTCTCAAATGACTTGCTGGCAGCGTTCTGGTGTCAGAAGGAAGTATAATCTTGATCGTTCTGATGCCTGGCATGTGGCCACAGCCCCCTAGCCTCTGGAGGTGCCCAGTGCTCAGAGCCCCCCGGGGCCTCCACCTTGTGCCGCTGTACTTAACCGAAGTTCCCACCTGGTGTGTATTTGAGACAAAGCTTAATCTTTCAGACGCTGGAGGAGTCTGTGTGTGAAATGGTGGTAAAGCAGTTGAAGCGGCATCAGCACACAGCGGAGGACAAATTTATCGTGTGCTTGAACAGAGCCGCCAAGAACTTCCCTCCTCTTGCCGACAGGTGGGGGTCAGCGCCGCCTCCCTGCTCCTGCCTCAGGGCGGGGGGGTATGGGGGGTGGTGGTGGGGGTCAGCGCCACCTCTCCTCACCGACCTTGCCCGCTGCCCAGGTTCATGAGCTCCGTGCTTCTCCTGCTGCCGCGGGCCCACGGCGTGATGAAGACGCTCTGCCTGGAGGTGGTGCTGTGTCGTGCAGACGAGAGGGCGGACCTGTACCTGCAGTTAGAGAGCAGGGGTTTCGCGCAGCTCATGAGGCACAGGTGAGTGCGTCCTCGGATGCAGCTGGCTCGTAAAACGTCCCTTTGCTCAGCCGTTCCCCTCCACTCAAGGCACTTGTAGGTTGTCGCTACGTGGGTGTGTGTTCCCTCTGCATCTGCGTCTTTTCTCGTCTTGCCTGTGTGCACGTTTTTACATAGTGATGAACCGTGTCGTTGTGTCCTGATTTTCTCCATTCAGTGCTTGCTAAGTATCTGCTGTGTATAGAGCATTCAGCTGGTGCTTATTTAAGCAGGAAGACACACGAGGAAGCAGGTGTGCACCCCGTCAGGACCCAGGCTGCACTTAACCCCCTGCTTGACACGCCAATGCGTGACTAGCACTTGAAGCCATTTTTTAAAGTCATAACATCCTTTCTGTTTAGCTTATTTTGTTTGACATCGCCGGGTTTTTGAAAATGAACTTTTTATTTTGGAATAATTTTATTTTTACAGAAAAGGTAAGAGATAGTACGTAGGATTCCCACACACCTTTCACCAGGTTCCCCATCTTACATAATCACGGTGAGTTTGTCACAACCAAGGAGTTAACGTTAGTACATATCTGTGAACAAGGCTGGACTTTATTTGCATTCAGCAGTTTCCTCACTGACGCCCTTTTTCTATTCTAGGATCCAGGCAAGATACCATGTTGTTAATTCACTTTTAATAATCTAGCCCGCGATAATTATTTTCAAGAATGTAATTTTTATATAAGTGTAGTATTACCTATAATATATATATTTTTGTTTGTTTTTTTGCGGTACGCGGGCCTCTCACTGTTGTGGCCTCTCCCGTTGCGGAGCACAGGCTCCGGACGTGCAGGCTCAGCGGCCATGGCTCACGGGCCCAGCCGCTCCGCGGCATGTGGGATCTTCCCGGACCAGGGCACAAACCCGCGTCCCCTGCATTGGCAGGCGGGCTCTCAACCACTGTGCCACCAGGGAAGCCCTAATATCATATTTTGAAACACAGAACATCACAAAAAAGAAAAAGTTACCTGTCATATCTGAAAGTCTAGTAATAACAACTGTCGAATTTGTGTGTTTTTAAAAATCCCTCTTACCGTAGAGACGACGAGAGACAGAAAGTGTGTTTGGACATAATTTACAAGCTGATGGCAAGATTGAAGCCCGTGGAGCTCCGGGGACTCCTGAGCCCTGTGGCGGAGTTCCTGTCTCACCCCTCCGCTCTGTGCCGGGAGCAGATGTACAGTATCCTCATGTGGGTTCACGACAACTACCGGTGAGCTCCGCTCTGACAGTTTACGGCGCTGTCTTTGGGGGACCGTTTGGGTGCCTTTAGCAGTCTGGAACGATTAAGATGAATGATAAAGTATTTAAAAATATGTCATTAATAACTGAAACAAGTTTAGTGTATTGAAATATATCCTTACCTTAATTGATTTTGTGTTATCTGTGGGAAATGTTCAGAGCGTGGCATTATGGGTTGAGCTGAAAGTGTAACTTGTTTCCATAGTTATCCCTTTACAGTCTGACAAGATTAAGGAAAGGGGCTGCTGGGATGTTTCCTCCTTTGGGGCTGCGACCACGCCATTCCTCATGGGGTCTCTGTGGCCCTGTTCCCCCAGCCGCACCAAGGGCCCGTGTCAGGGTGCAGGTGCTGGAGGGTGGGTTTGGAAGTTCGCGGGAAGAGGCAGGTTTTGTTTCTTCAATTCTGGACAGTGCTCTTGGGGTTGAACAAAAGCAACAGAAGGAGCATCAATGGATTTGTCGTTTTGTTACTTTTCTCAGAGATCCAGAGAGCCAGGCAGATGATGACTCCCAAGAAGTATTCAAGTTGGCGAAAGACGTGTTGATCCAAGGATTGACCGACGAGAATCCCGGCCTTCAGTATGTGCCCCTCCTGCAACAGCTGGGCTGGGCGGGCGTACTCAGGGGGTCTCGTTCTTGGCCAGTGTGGGGTCTTTCAGAGGTGTTGGAAGCACATTTGCAGTATCAGCGTTTTCTCTGCCTCTTGCTTCCATAATGTGTAATAAAAATGTATTTCAAATCATATTAAGACCTAAAAATCCTGACACGTTACTTTAACATAAAAGCCTTGAAAAAGTGGCATGGGTTCACACTCTCTCTGCTGTGCCGTGACATACAGCATTTCAAGATGAGAAATCTGTAATAAAAAGTGGGTTATTGTTTCCCGTTTAACCCAGAGTGAGATCTCACTGTATGTATCAGTATCGGATGACATGTTTGAAACCTTGGAGATTGGAGGATGCTACAGTGTAATCACACGTGGAGAGAGGGCGGTTGTTCTCCCCGAGGGCTAATTACATTACATTGCACAAGGAGCAGTGTAGACTTTTTTGTATGATTCTGTATATCAACTGACTTTTAACTGTGTTGGAATTTTTAATTCATTAAAAATTGTATTTGGATTTCTTAAACCTTCACAAATTATAAAGCCTAATCTGGTTTTTAACCAGAATGGTTTGAATATTTTATATTCATATTATGTTTTGAATATTGTATAGCGCTGACTTTTGGAGTGAATTGTCTTATTAGCAAGGCAATGAAGGACTATATATGTAATTTCTTTCAATGTTTTCTCAGTTTCAATATATCTAATGTTGTATTCTCATCTTTGAAAACTTCCCAGGTAAGAGAGATGAGAATAACATCACCTAGTCTCACCTCTTGCTAAATAATGCTAACATTTTGGAATATTTCTCCCCTTCAGCACATACATTGTTTGTAAGTCAGCTTACCCTGTTGACACAGTTTTGCCTATGGTTGCCCTGCGTTGAGCTCTGGCGGGGGCGGGGGGGGGGCGGCGGGAGATGCCTTCCCTGCCGGGCACACGTACAGGCCTCCTTCTCTTCTTTCCTCTCTGCCCTTCAGATTAATGATTCGGAACTTCTGGAGCCATGAAACTAGGTTGCCGTCAAACACCTTGGACCGCTTGCTGGCCCTAAATTCCTTATATTCTCCGAAGATAGAAGTGCGCTTCTTAAGTTTAGCGACAGATTTTCTGCTTGAAATGACCAGCGTGAGCCCCGACTTCCGCAGTCCCGTGTTCGAGCACCCTCTGTCGGAGTGTGAGTTTCAGGTGAGCTCTCACCCCTGTGATCTGAGCTTTCCCTGCCTGTTGCTCAGCAGACATTGTCCACTAGTGTTAAACGTCTTTCTCTTTTCTTTAATTGAGGTATAAATGAAGTATAGCATTGGATTAGTTTCAGGTGTATGTGGTAATGATTCGGTGCTTCTATGTATTACAAAGTCATCACCACAATAAATCCAGTTAACATCCGTCACCTCCCAGTTACACATTTTCTTCTTGTGATGAGAACTTGCAAGCTCTCCTCTCTCAGCAGCTTTCAAATACGCAGCACAGTGTTGTTAACAGTAGTCACCATGTGTGCATCGCACCCTAGGACTTCCTTCTTTTATAACTGGAGGTTTGTATCTTTTGACCCCCTTTACCCATTTCTCCCACCCCCTACCCTTCACCACCACCAGTCTGCTCTCTGTTTTTATAAGCTTGGTTTGTTTTTTGTTCCAGATTCTACATATGAATAAGACCATACAGTATTTGTCTTTCTCTCTGACTTATTTCGTGTAGCCTTCAAGGTCCATCCATGTTGTTGACAAATGGCAGGATGTCATTGTTTTTCAGGGCTGAGCAGTATTCCATTTTGTGTGCGTGTCTGTGTGTGCGTGTGTGTGTGTGTGTGTACGTACACCACATCTTCTTTATCCATTCATCTGGCGATGGACCCTTAGGTTGTTCCCATGTCTAGGCTATTGTAAATAGTGCTGCTATGAACGTTAGGGTGCCTGTATCTTTTTTTTTTTTTTTTTTTTTTTTTTTTTGCTGCGTTGGGTCTTTGTTGCCACACGCAGTCTTTCTCTAATTGCGGTGAGTGGGGCCTACTCTTTGTTGTGGTGCGCGGGCTTCTCATTGCGGTGGTGTCTCGTTGCGGAGCACGGGCTCTAGGCCCGCGGGCTTCAGTAGTTGTGGCACACGGACTCAGTAGCTGTGGCTCGCGGGCTTAGTTGCTCCACGGCATGTGGGGTCTTCCCGGACCAGGGCTCAAACCCGTGTTCCCTGCACTGGCCGGCGGATTCTTAACCACTGTGCCACCAGGGAAGTCCTAGGGTGCCTGTATCTTTTCAAATTAGTGTTTTTGTTCTCTTTGGATAAATACACAGGCGTGGAATTGCTGGATCGTATGGTAGTTGTATTTTTAGTTTCCTGAGGAAGCTCCACACTGTTTTCCACGGTGGCTGCACCAGCTTACAGCCCCAACAGCAGTGCACAGGGCCCCCTTCTGATGACAGCCATCCTGACAGGTGCAAGGTGATGTCTCGCTGTGCTTTGGTCAGCGTTGCCCTGACGACCAGCGTGCTGGCTTCCTGGTGTTATTTGGAATCCACGCACGTTCTTCCTGAGACACCGCCTGTGCGTCACCCTGCGCGCGGCGCACCCTCGTCCCTTCAGCCTCCACGTAGCTGTTCCTCTCTCCCCTCCCGCCACCCCCGTAGATGCCCGTTGGCGCCTCGGCCCAGCAGCCCCGGTGGCGATTTGCACGTTGACTCAGAGCTCCTGGAGCAGAGCCCGCCCTGCCACCCCCGTGTCCCCAGTGCCTGGCGGTCTGGGCGCCGGGTCGGGTCTGGGTGCTCAGAGGAGCTGAGGCGTTTCCCGAGGGTGGGAGTGAGCCTCTGGATGCAGAGTGCGGAGGAGTAGGAAAGGGTTTTTTCCTCCCCAGTGCTGATGGGCTTGTCTAGTTGGCAGATAACTGTTCCGTTAAAACTCAGTTTGAAAAGGTTCTTAAGCTACTTCTCACGGAGACACACGAAGTTATAGTACGTATGTGCTGATGGGACCATTAGATTTTAAATAAAGCATTTGAGTGTTGCTGAGAAGGGCCACTGCTTCACCTGAAACTCTCGTGTGCAGGAGTATTCTGTTGATCCCGACTGGCGCTGTCGGAGCGCGGTCCTCACTCCGATGTTCCTGGAGACCCAGGCCTCCCAGAGTGCGCTCCAGACCCGGACGCAGGATGGGCCCCTCTCGGCTCGGCGGGGGCTGGCCGGGCAGGTCCGGGCCACCCAGCAGCAGCTCGACTTCACACCCACACAGAGTGCAGGTAACGCGTCTGCCGCGGGGTGCCGGCCGTCGGGGCAGCAGGGCCCCCCCAGAAGACGTGAAGGAGGAGGGGGGCTGAGTTCCTGAGGGCAGACTCGGGGGGTGGGCGGGGGCAGGAGTCCCGTGGGGACAGTCCTGGGGGTGGAGGTGGGGACGGCTGCTCAGCCAGCAGGCATGCTGGGCGCTTGGAAGCGTGGAGTCCGATGGCCGTCCTGTGTCCACCACAGCCAAGAAAGGGAAGAAAAGGGTTATTTCTGATTGGAGAAAGCAGGAAAAGTCTTAGTACATATACGTTTTGGTTTCGTTCAGTGCATCATGTTTAAAACCCCTTATTACCTCAGAAGCAAAGCAGAGCTGAACCAAATTCATCTACTGTGTTTGTAGTTCATTAAACTTTCCTTTCTCAAATGAGTCAGCTGGTTCCTTTGATCAGCAGAGTACAAGTTGTAGAGTGAAATCCCCAAGTGGTTTTATGTAAATTCTTCAGTGCTTTTCCTTCATGGGATTTCTTCACATTCTGTTGGCTCTAGAAATAGGAGTGATTTGGACAGTTAGTGTGGAACTTTTACGACACTGATGCTAGAAATCACGGACCTTAGTACCTTGTCGCAGACACAGTATCATTCTTAGGAGCAGGTGACATGTCTCCCGCTTCTCACGTTGAGGACACGGGAGCCCGCCGCCCGGGTCTTCCCGCGGGGACCTGGCCGGCTCCCGTCTTGGTCGCTGCTGCCAGGCGGCGGCCTCTGCTCTCGAGCGGCATGTCCCCGGCGTGTCCCCGCTGCCCTGACGTGCCTGTCACGCCTGTTTGCAGGGGGAAGAGGCTCCTGCCACTGGCTGACGGGGGGCAGCATTGACCCGCTGGGGGACGGCTCGGCCCCCGCCACCGAGTCATCGCCCTCGTCCTCGTCCTTGCTGTTTGCCCACAAGAGGCCTGAGGGGTTGCGCGGGGCAGCCCCGAAGTCAGTGGGACCCGACTTCGGGAAGAAAAGGCTGTGCCTCCCAGGGGACGAGGTGGACAACGGAGCAAAAGGTAGGCGGTCGCCGAGGTGTGTTGAAACGCGCGCCTCCGTGAGCCTATGGCTGTCCCCGCGTCCCGGCCCCCGCGTGGCGCCCAGCACTGTGGAAGCACGGTTCGGGGTCCAGAAAGTGGTTGAGTAAAGTGGGCACAGCTCCGTCGCTTAGTGACTTTCTGGAAGTTTAGGGGTCACAAGAGGAGGTAGGGTGTAGAGGCTGAGCCTCAGAGAGTTGAGGTCCGGGTGGGGTGGAGAGGGGTCAGGCCAGGCCTGGGCGGTGGGGAGTGAGGACACAGGCGGTCGGCTCGGGGCCGGGGCGGGGGCAGGTAAGGAGGCTGACGGGGTGGGCTGGGGGCCCTGGGAGGAGCCCCGGCTCAGGCGGGGAGCCAGCAGACAGGCCAGCCGCCCCAGACTCGCGGGAAGCGATGGCATCCGCCCTCGGTCAGGTCTCTCGTGCGGCTTCTACAGCTCCGGTTGGCGTTTTTATTGCCCCTTTCCTTTGGGTCTCAGTCACTCTCTCTGGCTCTGCGTCCCCAGCCCTTGCCCGCCCCGCACCCACTTGTGGGAAGCGCGTGCCCTAGCCCTGGGCTCACGCACGTGCCTGAGCAGTTCACGCCTGAGCTGGGGTCACGTGGGCCTGTTTTCCTTTCTTGTGCAGTAATTTTTCCTGGGTATTAATGGCTACTTTCTTTCTTTCTTTCTTTCTTTTTTATTGAAGTGTAGTTGATTTACAGTGTTGCACCGGTCTCTGCTGTACGGCACAGTGACTCGCTTACACACACAGAGATGCTCTTTTTTTATATTCTTTTCCGTTATGGCCTATCACAGGGTATTGAGTGTATGACTGTTTTCTTTTTCTTTTTTTACTTCTACCAACTTTATTTGCCAGGTGTCAGCCATTCAGGTTTCTAAACCAACAGACTTCTTTTCATATTTATATTTTTATAATTATGAAATATTTCAGATATAGACAAAATAAAAATAATATATTTGACATCCCTGTATCCACAGCCAGGCTTTACCAAATTTAACTTTTGCCACAATTACTTCAGTTAAAAAAAAAACCCTAAAGAAAAACTCTCCCAAATTGTATTTCACTCCCCTCCATAATCTTCCCAGAGGTAATCTTCAATCCTGAATTTTGTGTAGCTCATTTCCACAGATAATTTATGTACTTTTATTCATAACTTATATTCATAAAAAAGTAAGGCATTGCTCTGCATGTTTTATAAAATATTATAAAATGTTTCTATTTTCTACATGCACACTTTTTGTTCAGTATTGTTTATCCATATTGATACACATGGCACAAGTTTATTTTAAATCATTGCATAGGATTCAGTAGAATGAATATGCAAGAGACTGTCAATACTCTGTTTATGGACATTTAGGGTTTTTTTTTGTCTTTTCTTCCCCTTTCCTTTTTTTTTCTTTTCTTTTTTTCCTTTAGCTCATTATTTCAAACAAAGTTACAGGAGCAGCTTCTTGTGTACATGACTGTTTTCTTTAGATGTTTGGCTTTCTACATATTTGTCCCCTAGTGTCCTCTGAGTGGCACAGCTGTTGTCTATGTGAAATCTCCCTTGAGCCTCCGAGTACTGCGTCCAGGCTGCTGGCCCCGGACTGTCCTTCCTCGGTCTGGTCCTCCTGGGGGGCACCTCCCCGGAGACCTTCCAGGGTAGGGGTCAGCACGGTGGCTCTTGTGACGCGATGCTATTCACTGCTTTGCAGGCACTGGTGCTTGTGGGGACAGAGCTCTGGGCTCTGAGGAGCCTGGTGTGGCTTCGTCATGGTCCTTTGTGAGGACAGGATATTTACTCTGGAGATGCTCTCAGGATCTTCTCTTTAAGACCAGTTTTAGGAAACGTCACAAAAGGGTCCTTAGGTGCAGGTCTGTTTTAGTCCATTTTCCTGGGCTGAGGAAGGCCCTTTCAGGCTGCTAACTCCTGTTTCCGGTTCTGGAATGTTTTTGCTTGGGTGATTTTTTTTGTTTGTTTTGTTTTTGTTTTTCATTGCTCTAGACATTTTATTTATTTTTTAAAAAAATTTATTGAAGTATAGTTGATTTACAACGTTGCATTAATTTCTACTGTACAGCAGAGTGATTCAGTTACGCATGTATAAGTATGTATATGCGTTCTTTTTCGTGTTCTTTTCCATTATGAAAAGGGTTCCGTCCTCTCCCGTGGATGATTTTGATGATGATTTCCAAGTGTCAGTCAGTCTCTTTTTGGGATTCTGTTTGACTATCAGACCTAATGGATTATCTAATTTTCTGTTTTTACCCTTTTTAAAAAATATATTTTATTTATTTATTTATTTTTAAATTTTGGCTGCGTTGGGTCTTGGTTGTGGCATGTGGGACGTTGAGGCACACGGGATCTCTTGTTGAGGCGCGTGGGCTTAGTTGCCCACCCCCCCGCCCCGACATGTAGGATCTTAGTTCCCCGACCAGGGATCGAACCTGCGTCCCCTGCCATGGAAGGTGGATTCTTTACCACTGGACCACCAGGGAAGTCCCTGTTTTTACCCTTTTCGTTCTGTATTCTGGGGCATGTCTTTAACCTTATCTTCTAACCTATACTTTCAAGTGATGACATCCTGTTTTTAGTTTCCATGAGCCTTTTTGGTCTCTGAACATCCCATCGGTCCACTGTTGCAATATGTACTCTTTCTGATAAATGATCATTTTTTGAATTTCTTTCCTAGACGGCCTGCTTTCAGCTTTTGCTGTTTTGCTATAGTTTGGTTCTGTTTTTCCTATTTGAAGCTTTCCTCAAGCGACTGGTGACTTTCGGCTTTTTGCTGTGTTCCAGCCAGGGCGATAAACAGTGTCTGGAGTGGTAGCTGCATGTTGGGTGTGTGCTGACTGGCCTCCACCATGGCGCAGAAGCCCCCCTTTTGTGCTGGTTGGTTCCCTAGAGGCCAGATCTCCGCCCTCCTGCCTGCAGGCCCAGGGCCTGGTGCCGGGGCGGCCCCGGGTTCCAGGAGTCCTCACAGCCCCCAGGGTTTCTGCCCCAGCCTTGCGTCCCCGAGCCCCCTCCGCTGTCCCCGGGTGCTGTCTGGCCTCTGCCGGTTCTCTCCGCACGGCCCTCGGTCGGCACCGAGGCGGCACGACTTGCTGTTCGCCAGCTTCCCGAAGTGGTCAGCGGTTTCCTGTGCGGCTTTGTTTTGAGAACAAAACTAAGGGGAGGTAAAAGATGGAGCTCAGAGACAGCCTCGCTTTTGTGTCAGGGATTCTGGGGAGGAGGACAAAGTCGGCCGCGAATAACCAGCCTGTTTTCTGTTCTTCAGGTCCAGACAATCGGGCAGAAATATTGCGATTACGCAGACGGTTTCTAAAGGACCGAGAAAAACTGAGTTTGATTTATGCCAGGAAAGGTGTGGCTGAGCAAAAGCGAGAGAAGGTTTGTGTCTCTTTCTAGCATTTGATCAGAAATGGCTGTTGTCTGTCAGAGGACGTGTGCCAAGGACACAGGCTCCCTGTCGGTCTAGAGTCCGACTGTGGCGGCAGCCCACTGGGGGTCCCCTGAGCTGCTCCGGTCTGCCCTCCCCTCGGGGGCTGCTCTCTCTGGACAGACGGGCTTTCTCCTCACGGGACCGCCCGTCCCCCTGGGGTCCCGCCTCCCAGCTTCAGCCCCTCTCGACGCCGAGGCCGGAGCCCTGACCCAGCTCGGGACCAGCAAGCCGTTGTGAGCAGGGGGTGTGCTGCTAGAGGTGCCACGGGGGTGGGCGAGGAGAAGGGCTGGGGCTGAGCTGCCCGCTGCAGCCACGCGTGTGGCACGAACTGGTGGCTGGACGTTCCTCAAAATGTGGATGTGACGGGAGAGTTTGTAGCCCTGGCTCCAGTGCGAGATACAGATCAGTGATGATGCCCAGCTGTTACAGGGCCAGATTGTGAGTGAAAGCCCTGTCTTGTTCTAACTCAGCTTAAATCCTCAGCCACTTAACTTCCAAATTTGAGCACGGGGTGGTCGAATGGTTCCCCTGGGTCTCCTGTGGAAAGAAAACGTGCTTTCACCTCCCTCTCATCCCTGTAACTGTGGCAACCAGCGCAACTAATGCAACACTTCAGGCCTGTCGCCAACCCCATTCCACTGGAGGCGTTTGAGCTGCGAGCCCCTCGTTCAGTCTGAATCCTGCCTGGGCTTCTGGGGAGCCAGGAGCGGGCTTGGGGGCATAGGCACTGGGCTGACCCCCGAGGGTCTCAGGGAGAGGGTGGGGATGACCCGCGCTCGGTGTTGGGCGCGCTCGCCAGCTGGGGGCGTGTCACCTGAGTGCTTGATGGCAGAGCTGTGGTCCGGTGCGTACAGCAGACAGAAAGCAGGGGCAGCACCGGAAACTAACCAGGAGATGAGCACGCTGGGGAGCCTGTTAAAGAGGCCGGGGCGGGGGGCTCCGCAGAGACGGTCCCTGCGGAGGGAGCAGCTGCAGAGGTGCGTTCCCGGCAGCGTCGCGTGGGCCCCGTGTGGGGAGAGCAGGGCCGGCAGGGTGGGGCTCATCGCGAGGTTTGTCAGACTGGAAACACAGCCTCTCGTTTATGGCTTTAAAAAGTTTTAAATCAAGTTCTCTGATTTCAGAGAAACTCAGATTTCTTTGTAATAAATATTTAAATAATCTTCACTGTTCATCTGACAGTGGTTTTTGTTCTGGATTTATCATTTGCCAGACTGGTAAAGCGTAGTGACTAAACCGTCTTGGTTAGAAATTGTCATTGATTCACTTTTTTTTTTTTGGCAAGAGATTTTTTGATGAGGACCATTTTTAAAGTCTTTATTGAATTCATTACAATATTGCTTCTGTTTTCTGTTTTGGTTTTTTGGCCACGAGGCATGTGGGACCAGGGATCGAACCTGCACCCCCTGCATTGGAAGGCAAAGTCTTAACCGCTGGACCGCCAGGGAAGTCCCTGATTCACTTTTCTGTTAGTGGTGGGCGCTGACAGTTTCATAGCTCACACGCTACTGGTATTCTTTTTTTTTTTGCGGTATGCGGGCCTCTCACTTCTGTGGCCTCTCCCGTTGCGGAGCACAGCCTCCGGACGTGCAGGCTCAGCGGCCATGGCTCACGGGCCCAGCCGCTCTGCGGCATGTGGGATCTTCCCGGACCGGGGCACGAACCCGCGTCCCCTGCATCGGCAGGCGGACTCCCAACCACTGCGCCACCAGGGAAGCCGGCTACTGGTATTCTTAACTGAGAATTCTAATCCTCCTCCGTTGCTAACGACTATAGGAGATGAAGAGTGAGTTAAAAATGAAGCACGAGGCCCACGTCATCCTGTACAGAAGTTACCGTCGTGGAGACCTTCCTGACATCCAGATTCCGCACAGCAGCCTTATCACCCCCTTGCAGGCAGTGGCCCAGGTCGGTGCTGGAACCCACCTCATGCTCGCAGGGCTGCCTCTGTGCAGGGCAGAGGTGCTGATTTGTCCCACACGGTGGGCTCAGTGAAGGGCCTTGTCCCGAGTCATGGCTCTGCCGCTTCCTAGCTCTGTGAGACCCTGACACGGGGTACCATCGAGACACTTTGCTCTGGGCCCAGTGTCTCTGTGTGCCAGTCACACACTGAGTCTGTTTTTCTCACCAGTAATGTCAGTGGGAATGAAACAGTGTGTAAGTTGCTAAGTCACTTAAATCATTGATTATACAAAATCCTCTTTCGGGGGAGGATCGAGAGAGCGACAGTGGGATCAGTATCCTTCTCTGGTAATTCTCTTATTAGCCGGGGACAGGGAGTACTTTTCTCAGACATTAGGGGATAAGTGTACTGGGAGTGAGTGAAGTTTTCTCACTGAATTCTCTGACAGAAGCAGGATATTTATCCCTGCAAAGTCTGATTAAGGTTTCTTTGACTTTAATTGAAGTACTGTTTATAATCGAAGGGTATCATATATATCATGTAATATATGACTATGCTATAGGTGCTGAAACATGATGCCTTAGCACTTAACTGGCAGCACTAATGTTGATGATAGTGATAGATTATGTCTGTGTAGCCCATTACTGCTTGGTAAGATTTTTGTTTAAATAATTACAGAGTGACAGGAATTTGCAAAAATAGCCCAAGTCCTGCGTCCCCTCCCCCAGCTTCCCTCCGTGGGGACGGCTCACGTCACCGGAGCACCTGAGTGAACCCCCAGTGTGACCAGATCACAGACGCGCGAGTCCCACCACTTCGCTGCAGCACTGTTGTGTGTGTGTGTGTGAGGTTCTGGGCCGCTTGTCCCACGTGCAGATTCACGTGTAGAGGAAGGAATTTGTGCACAAGAGTCAGTGGGTGTAGACGTGGAAGCCCCCTGACAGACTAAGTGGACCCCACGTAGCAGAGTGAGAGGCCCACCTGGCAGTAACCGTCTCTGTGGAGTGTAACGACGGGCAATATTTATTTTCTTCTTGTTTCCTGATGCGTATTTTCTAAAATTTTATATAAGAACCATTATGACTTTTTATAAGACAAATACATTACCTAAAATAGAGTAATGACCAACATAAAATAAAGAAAAATCAAATTATAGTTTTTATTCAGAAACAGCTTTTACCAAACAAAATAATTTTAAAATTTTATTTATTCTTGCTTTCATGCCTTCATTTTAAAAATGTAGACGCTGCCTGCTGGGAGCCGTTCTCAGCACTGGGGTCTGTGCCCGGGAACAGCGGGAGGGACGGGCTGTGTCCGTCAGTCTGGCCACCCACCACGCAGGACGGAGGCGGCTCCTGCTGGCGTCAAGGGATTAAATGGCCACGGTGACGGGGCTCTGGCCTGTCGTCTAAGCTCAGGGCCGTTTTCCAATGTCTCCAGGCTGCTGTCAGTCCCCAGGGACAGCCCTATGTCCCCCTGGCCCGGGGCAGGGACCCGCAGGTCCAGACTCACGCAGGACTTGAGCCAGCTTCTGAGTCTGTACTCTGGGTCCGGAATCCGTGCCATCGTGCCTTTTATAAGACGTGTCAAACAGATGTGCTGGGTTAAGTTCCGAATCCTCCCCGTCGACGGCTGCGGCTGTCGGCGTGGCCGTGTGGGCAGCGGCTTGTGTGTTTGGGTTCGGCTCCGGTGCTGTGGGTGAGTCACCCCGGTCTGTGCTCCTCCGGAATGTCCTACAGAGGGATCCGCTCGTCGCGAAGCAGCTCTTCAGCAGCCTGTGCTCCGGGATCCTGAAGGAGACGGACAAGCATAGGACCGCGTCTGAGAGGCGTGGCGCCACGCAGAAGCTGCTGCAGGACTTCACTCACTTGCTCAGCACCACCTTCCTCTTCTTCCCTCCGCTTGTGTCCTGTATCCAGGTGAGGCCGCACGCGCACTGTCTCCCGCCCTTCACACGCCGGCATCTAGCGACTCCGTTGGCTTCTTAGTTGAAACGAGGGTTTTAACAGAGCACGTGTCCTGTGATGGGGCCGCTTCCTCCCAGATGGTTAGACGCAATTTATTTGTATTAAAAAAAGAACTTACATATGATGGAGTGATGAAATCAAACTTGACATAAAATTGTTCAGGTCTTAAACCAGCCAGTCCCCTCAGTGTTCTGCTCGCACCTGCGTGTCGCGCGGCGCCCAGTCCTCCTGCCGGCCTCTGGGGACATGGGTGCAGCCCGTGCCTGGCTGTGGGCAGGGGACGGAGGCACAGGCGGGCTCGGGCCAGGCGGTAAACAGGCAGAGGCGGAAGGGCACGAGGGCCAAGTGATGCAGAAGCCCGGGGTGGTGCAGGCTGAGGAGAGGCAGGTCGGCAGGCCGCCTCTCGGCCGGGGTGGGCTGTGCACTGTCATGGGCGCTGTGAGGCCGCCCTCAGAGAAGGCTTTGAAGGCTGTGCTCTTCGAGCAGAGAACTAGTGTAGACAGACTTTTGTAGGACTAAACACACTTACTGGAAGATTACTCTTTCATGTAAGAAATGTTTTCTTTGCTGTTCAAACCATGGATCGTTACAAAAGTCCCTAATAGAAAATCCGTTGGATTCATTTCAGTATTTTTGTAACTAGTTACCTCCCTGGAGTAATTTAAAAATTACATTCTTTAGTGTTATTTATCAGTAGCTTTGGTTTGCAAACTGATTGGGTAATAAATCCGGAGATGAAGTACTTAGTATTCTTACTTCGTACTTTTTTGTTGTAGCGTGAAACTGTTAATACAGTTTGTTTTTATATACTCTATTTTTATTGGTTTATAATTTACAAGTAGAATTCCTTCATTGGTTTTCTCCTGGTGATGCCAAAGACAAGACTTGAGAAGTTATATTGAATCAGCCGGTATTTCAAAATAAGTTTCTCTTTACATTTTATCCCGAAGCAATTTTGATTTTTAAAGATTTAATTTTATTTATTTTTTGCTGTGTTGGGTCTTCGTTGCTGCGTGCGGGCTGTCTCAAGTTGCGGCGAGCGGGGAGCTACTCTTGGTTGAGGTGCACGGGCTGCTCATTGCGGTGGCTTCTCTTGTTGTGGAGCACGGGCTCTAGGTGCGCGGGCTTCAGTAGTTGTGGTGAGTGGGCTCAGTAGTTGTGGTGCGCGGGCTCAGTAGTTGTGGCGTGCAGGCTCTAGAGCGCAGGCTCAGTAGTTGTGGTGCGTGGGCTTCTCATTGCAGTGGCTTCTCTTGTTGCGGAGCACAGGCTGTAGGCGTGCAGGCTTCAGTAGTTGCAGCACGCGGGCCCTGGAGCACACAGGCTTCAGTAGTTGTGGCTCACGGGCTCTAGAGCGCAGGCTGAGTAGTTGTGGTGCACGGACTTAGTTGCTCCGTGGCACGTGGGATCCTCCCGGACCAGGGCTCGAACCCGTGTCCCCTGCATTGGCAGGCGGATTCTTAACCACTGCGCCAGCAGGGAAGTCCTGCTGTGTTGTTCATGGAAATAGAATTTTGTTTGGATTTTCTTTCCTGTACCACTAGCTCCTGCTAAGAGTGACAAGCATTTTTGTTTGTTTGCTTGCTTTGGAGAATCTGTGTTCTTCCAAGACCCCTGGTGTTGAATGCAAGTTGGGTCGGTGGTAGCCGGTCAGTCTCAGTGAGGGTTCCGGGCCCAGCAGCTTCGCAGGGCGGGAGGCAGGTGCCCTTCCACATGTCCATGCAGACGCAGGTCTGTCGTCATGAGATGCTGTCCTACTAGCCATACTGTTCTCTCTATTGGTTTGGGGCTCACTTTTCGTTATTTTTGCGTATACAGAACTCTGAAATTGAGAGTTACAAAGTAAAGGTCAACATGATAATTCCCGAAGCCCTCCATTCCGTGTTGCTGAGCACGTGAGCCCCCGGGGTGGGGAGACGTGAGGAGGCTGCCAGCTAGTGGGGGTGAGTGCACCTACTCTCCAGTGACTGGGTGTGCGATCTTTGTGTCTCAGATGCTCTCCTCGTCTCTCCAGGGTATACGTTCCGGGAAGCTGCGGTTGTGGTCTGGACATACAGCAAATGTGTAAAACTCTCACTGTCCGCTAGTGACATTGTTGCTCTCAATTAATCCTGGATTGGAAGTGTGCAGTAAGGAGAGATCATTTCCTCCTCTGAGCAAGCGGGGGAAGGCTTAACAGAATCACACAGAGGAGCTTGTGCTTTCTCCACCACGAATGTCAGACCTTCGTGCTTAGCAGAACGAGGTCCTCGCTGGCAGAGGTGGCTGGGGAGCCGTGGGCTAGAGGGCTGCTGTGTCTGTCTTCGCAGGAGGTCAGCTGCAGACACACCGACCTGCTGAGCCTGGACCCGGCCGTGGTCGGCAGCGCCGGCCTGGCGGGCCTGCAGCAGCCGGGGGCCATCCACCTGCTGGAGGAAGCGCTGCTGCACCTGCTGCCCCAGGAGCCTCCTGCCAAGCGTGCTCGGGGCAGGCCCGGCCTCTCCCCCACCGTCGGCAGATGGATGGAGCTCGCCAGGTACGCCTGGGCCCCGACCCCGCTGGGGCCGAGGCCGATATGTCTGATACAGTTACTTCGTTTATTTGGGAAAAACAAATTCTGTTTCGGTTACGTGAGGCTTTATCATAAGAAAGCCAGTGCCTAATTCTGAGGATGCTGGATTCGGGTGAAATTTCACTTGCGCTTCTTTTCTGTAACACTGGTTTTTAGGTCTTCGGGTTCTGGGTGTAAGAGTGGAAGTGAGAGCGGGGTTTCTTGCCTCGCCGCTGTTGCATGGTCGCTCCTGTCTCTCTGAACTGAGTGCCGTGGTGGGTAGCGAGGCGCTGCGCCGGGTGCCGGCAGCAGCACAGCGCGGGTTAGACACCGCCAGCGGCGCGGGCGGCACCCTGGGCAGGAGGAAGGGCCTCTGCGGGGGCTGCTTCTGCCCGTGGGCGTTCTTACCCTCTTGTGTCTGGCATGGCCATGGGCAGTAGTGACGCCTTGTGCGCTTGGGAATTTCAGGGGGCAGAGTCTCGGGTCTTGGGTGTTGTCTGGATAAACGAAGCACACAGCTTTTAAGGGCCTAAACTTTTAAACATTTTTTTTCTAGCTTTATTAATGCTTCCTCACACTTTTTATATTATGTTTGTGCATTCCTTTCAAACAGAATTTTTTTTTTAATATTTATTTACTTTTAATGGTTCATTTGGCTGTGCCGGCTCTTCGTTGTAGTGTGCGGGATCTTTAGTTGTGGCATGCGAACCCGCTCTTAGTTGCGACATGCATGTGGGATCTAGTTCCCAGACCAGGGGTTGAACACGGGCCCCGTGCATTGGGAGCACGGGGTCTTTGCCACTGGACCACCAGGGAAGTCCCACATCATTGTTTTGACCACGGTACAGCGTATGTGGTCCAGGGACCGGGGGCCAGTGTAGGGTGGACCTAAGGCTGGTGTGTTTTCTGAATTCCTGGAGAATGCTGGTAGCTTCGTCTCCTCTTGGACTCCTGGGCCGTGGGCTATTTTCCCACCTCCCTACCTCTGCCTCTGATTTGTTACCTTTACCTCCCCATGAGCAGGGCAGTAAGAGAGCTATAGCTATTAGATTTTTTTGGTCTAAATTTGGAGTCAGTGGGCTCTGAAAGAGAACCCGTGGGGCTTTTTTGATGTAATAAACACGTGAAATTTCATACCCAGGGAAGCACCAAACTCAGGAAGACCAGGAGGGGAGTGGTCCTCAGCTCGGTGGTCAGGCGACTGCAGGGTTAGGAAGAGAGGACATTTGTGTGGAGACTCAGAAGGTGGGAAGAAGTCTCTAGAGAGAAGGGAACGAACTTACTGAACACTTGAGACTACCTTAAAGGGGGAGCTTGGCTGACGGACCAGCAGGTTTGTGTTAACGGCAGAGATGAATGCTCTAGCCCGTGTCCAGGCTGTCAGTAGAATCGAGAAGACCATAGAACGTGGAGTAAAACGTGGCATCTCTAGGACCAGGACTAATTTACCTGCTTTGGGGTTCTTAACTACATTCCAAATTTTAGGACTAGACAAGGATTCCAGATAGGTTACCACAGATAAGAGCAGTGTCTCAGCAATGAATTAACACAGAACAGGCGCATTTAATGAGTCAACTTACGCATTGTAAAGCTGTAATTTTCAGATTTTACTTTAAATGCGCTGTAGAATAACTCCTGCCTTCAGTACGGCTAAAGTAGTAAAACTTAATGGTAACTTCAAAACTTTTAAGATTTCATATTTTTACAAAACAAGAATAACGTATCTTTTTTGGTTAATTATAACATATGACATCTTGATTTAATATCATTTCATTAGAGTAAAGACTTAAAAAATACTGGGACATTCATTGATTTGGACTTTTTTTCTTCTTTCGGTTTGTTTTATAGGCTGTACAGGTCGATTGGAGAGTATGACACCCTCCGTGGTATTTTCAGCAGTGAGATAGGAACAAAGCAGATCACACAGGACGCGTTACTAGCAGAAGCGAGAAGTGATTATTCTGAAGCTGCGCGGCTGTATAACGAGGTAGAGTTGGTCTCTAGCAAGTGCTAGTTGCTTAAACACTTTCGTTCTCTGAATGGAAAAATTGTTAGCTTTAGAATTTAGAGCTTCAAGTATTCCAGCTTTTATTCCTTAGAATTTACACAAAGATTAGCGTCAGAAAATGGCTTCATAATAACCGCATGTGAGCTAAGTATTGTTATCCCTTACTCTTTTTAAGAAAGCATCACTGAATAAAAGAAAGCATGTTTTACCAAGTACGATAAAATTGTAAGATGTTACTTCAGTATCTGGTATTATGTAATTGCCATTTGAGTAGATTGTGTTCATTCAGGAAGTAAAAAATTTATAAAGAGGTAGGTAAGAGTTGGTTTTGGGAACATGACTGAAGTTCAGGTTTGTGTTTGAGCTACCGGTGGCCGAGTGTGGATGTGTAGCAGGTACATACTTGGAGTTCAGGTCTGCGGCCTGTGCGAGAGATCCAGGTGGTGGAATCTTCTGCAATTTTCTGTAAACGTCTTATTTTCTAATTTCCATTCTAAGAACTCTGTAAGTAGTAAATAATCTACAGTATTTACATCAAATTATGGGTCATTTAAAGTCTTCAGCTTATTCACTGGCTTCATTGTTAAGTTTCCCAGAGACGTGGTTCCCTCTTGGCTGGGGTTTTTAATACTCATTTGACTATTAGATTCCACTCAAGTTACTCTGTTTTCCCTTTTTTCTCCTCTTGTCATAAATCTGAAAATGGTTGTTCTTAGTACGAATGTTACACAGCCTACAGTGCAAATGTTTTCATTTGTACTGTTTGCAACTTTGTAAAATAATCTTACCAGGCCCTCAATAAACAAGAGTGGGCAGACGGTGAGCCCACGGAAGCCGAGAAGGACTTCTGGGAACTTGCATCCCTCGAGTGTTACAACCAGCTTGCCGAATGGAAATCGCTGGCGTACTGCTCCACGGCCAGTGCTGACGGCGAGGGTGCCCCAGATCTCAGCAGGATGTGGAGTGAACCCTTCTATCAGGTGTGTGGGGTCATGTCTGAGGTCACGGAAATAAATGTTTTAGATGGTCAGGTGTGCTCTCATTAGTCAGGTTGTTTAGAAGTGTTCAAAAACAGGGCAGTAGTTGTGCAGCATTAGGGTATTTATACGACCAGACACCCCCCAAACTGCATAATAAACTGCTCACCGCTTTTAGCTCAGCCTTTCAGAGTGAGCGGAGGCCTTTAAAAATGAACGTCAGCATCCCTGGCGTGACCACCAGGAGAACATTTCCTGTTGTGTCTGCGCGGCATTGCAGTCTCGCTGGGCCCGCCTGCCCGTCCGCACTGCTCTCCTCGGCTGTGCCTGGAGGTCCCTCTCTTCGTACCAGACGTCCGGTTGTCTTTCAGCTACGAGTAGCTGCCATTTTCTGCAGACCGTGTTCCTGTGTGTTCTGTGGTTATAAAATGAACCACTTTAGATGAGCTTGTTTTAAAGTTTGTAGCCTTAGGTGCTTTAACATTTGACGCATTCAGCACCGTCAGTTCGGCACCTGGACCCATAAAATGACACCAGAGATGCCGTGGTGATGAGATTCTTGCTCCTCAGGAGACCTGCCTGCCACACATGATCCGCAGCAGGCTCAAGGCCCTGCTCCGTGGGGAGGGTGACCAGGCCCTGCTGACCTTCGTGGACGAGGCGGTGACCTCGGAGCTGCGGAGGGCCCTGCTCGAGCTCCGCTACAGCCAGGAGCTGAGTCTCCTCTACCTCCTGCAAGATGACGTCGACAGGGCCGAGTATTACATCAGAAACTGCATTCAGATGTTTTTGCAGGTAATATGACATCCCAGCCGGGGGTGTGCCACCTCTGTGACCTTTCTGACATCGGTAAACTCCTGGGTGGGAATCACAGCAGCAGGTTCCCCTGACCGACCGCGCGACGGGCCCACCCTCCTCGCGTCCTTGTTCCCCTGAGGCCTGTGCACACCGGCCTTGGTGCTGGGGCCTTTTAGTGCCTTTCTCTGTTTTAGAAAGTTCCGCGTCTTGTGTCCCCGTGGGGTTTCCTTTCTCTGTGGACGAGCGCCTGAGAGCAGAGGCCCCGCCAGTCCCGGCTCTGTGTTCTCCTTTGGTGTCGGCTCGTTCTGTTGTGAAAGCCGTGTCTTGTGTAGAGTCTGTGAACATCTGTCGTTGCCATATATGGACGGTCACTGTCTTTATTCTACTTTTCAAATGTGTTTGAGGTTGAGTAGTACACTCGAAGTTTATCGAAGAAGAAAGATTGGCTTCTGTAGTTGGCAGTTTTACATTATAGGATGTTGTGATTTTTAAGAATTGGTGGCAAATAGAGGCAGCAGTACCCGATTGTATTACTTTTATTGATTTTGTTGAACTGAAATGCAGTTGAAAACCTAAATTAAAAAAGAAAATTACACCACTTGTTAATTGCTCCCATGACCTAATTATTAACCACTCCGAGACGTCCTGTGTAACTGATGTGTTTATAGGGTAGCTGCTGTTTCATGTTGAGAACTGTGTTAAAATCTAACGCAGTAAGTTGACTTGTAACCAGTGCTAACTACCTTCTTTCAGAATTATGCTAGTATTGATGTCCTCTTACACAGAAGTAGACTCACCAAGTTGCAGTCTGTGCAGACGTTCATAGAAATCCAGGAGTTCATCAGCTTTGTTAGCAAACAAGGTAACGTTCAGTTTATACCTACCTTGGTTTTCTTTTATAATTTCGGAAGAGCTTTGGCTTCTGATCTGTTTGCCTAGTGATAGTACATGTTTCTTACTGTATGGGTTAGAAACTGCGTTGGGTTTATTTTACAAATGTACGTATTTGGGATTGTTGAGGTAAGTGTTTAACATGGTCAAGCGCGATTCTGGGCACTGGAGAAGCTTCCAAGGAGTAGTGGTCTGACGCATGGCACCCACAGAGACAGAGGCAGGTCCAGGGCCCCATGAGAAACTGGGGTGACAGCACCCGGCCGGCAGGACCCCGAGTTGGGCGTGGTCGGGAGAGAGGAGCTCGCAGAGGACCGGCCTGACCCTGAGGTGCCAGAGCTTCTGTCCTGGGTGCCAGCTGGTACGGTGAGGCCGAGGGCGGCAATGCCCGGACCTGGAAGGCCTTTGTGCCGCCGACGAGTAGGTTTTATCCTGGTGCTGATGGGAGGCCACCCAGAGTCAGAGGTAACGTCTTGACTGTAAATCTGAATTTCAGTTTTGTAGGCTTTTCAGAGTACTAATAAGAATTGGTATTCAGAACTATCTACCTAGCTGTTCTCTGTTTTAAATTTGGAGAATGATGTTTCAAGTACACTATTATTAACAATGTACTATCCCAGGAGCTACGCTGATCTCTTTTCTCTACATTTTCTAGTTTTTATAACAGCCTTATGAGATGTAGATCCTTTCTTCTCGTTTTGTAGGGCATCAGAGATTAAATAACTTGCCTAAGCTAATACATGAAGGATCCAGATTCTGAGCTCAGGACTGTGATTTAAGCTGAAAGAAAACCAAAGCTTTAAACATTAGCAGTGTGAAATTTAAATTTCATGAGGGTTATCATGAATCCCTTTACCGAAGCCCTCGAGGCCAGGTCTTTTGGGGGTTATCTCCAGCGACCTAGTGTGCATACTGGGTTGGGCCTTGTGTGCAGCGGCCCGTCAGCCCACGACTGATGGCTGTCCACCGCCTGGGTGGGTGTCGCCACGAGTGGCGTAAACAGACTGTAAGTTGCCCTGTGATGATTCAGATCAGATTTTGCACACAGGAAAATTGGCTGCAACTCTGTGAAAAACATGTCAGTTTTCAGTGCTTTTTAGATTTTGGAATCGTGGATGGAGGATTGTGGAGCTGTGCTAAATGTAAAAATTGTGTATGTTTATTTCCTCATCTTCCCTCTATGGCCCGAAGAAATTGAGTTTTAATGCCAGAATATTTAAAATATGGTAGCTTTTGCTCCTGTTGTGAAAGATAAGACAAAACGTTTAAATTTGGACAAGAAACTTGACAGCTGCGCTTTGTAAGGTGGACTGGTCACTGAGCCGTGGACATAGTCACACTCTGATATTATTTTTAGGCAATTTGTCATCTCACCTTCCCCTTAAGAGGCTTCTAAAAACCTGGACAAGCAGATACCCGGATGCTAAAATGGACCCCATGAACGTCTGGGATGACATCATCACGAATCGGTGAGATGCTGAGCCTTCTGAGTTGAAGGTGGTTTCTTTTTTGAAGTTGCCAGAATAGCTTTTCTCCCAAACTGTGGTTTAGACAAATGTGGGGTCTGAGCCTTGTGGGCCAGTTTGCACTGAGGTTGTCCTGGCAGTACTCTCCGTGCGTCTTTGTGCCCTGGTCCATTCCGTGCTGGGCGGGGAGAGAAGGCAGGGGCGTCCCCTCTGCTCCTGTCTCAGGGCTGAATGTGGGCGAGTGACATGGCGGCAAAGAAGATACTGCTTAACAACTTCTTGTTATTCTGTTATTATAACCCGGACTTTTGACACTCCCACCTCCTACCTCCCAGCTCTGTTACGTGCTGTATTCATCACTTCGCCGGATCTGAGATTCTTTTCCTCACCTGTAACGGCCCTGGTTAATCCTAGGCAGGTATTAACTATATGTGTCGGAGAAGAGGTAATAGAGCCAGAGCGGTTGTGAGTTATTTTATTCAAAAACACACAGTCAGTAGGACTGAAGGACTGTGATCCCACGTTTGGCATTCTTGCCGTTGGACCCTGTTTCCTCTGATACTACAGCTTTTTAAAATTTTACTTTTTATACTTTTTATTTTTCAAATTTTTTACTTTTTATTTTGAGACAAGTTCTTACCTATAAAAAAGGTTACAAGAAAAGTAGAACTCTCCTGTGTACCTTTTACCCAGATACACTTTTTTTTTTTTTAACATTTTTTAACATGTTGCCGCGTTAGCATTTTTTTCTTTCTCTCCACATACATATATTTATTTTCGGAACCATTTGAGGGTAAGTTGCATACATCTGTTTCTTTACCTCTTTGTTTATCGGTGTACCTTTCCTAAGAAGAAGAGTATATTCTTAGAACCACAGTGCGGTAGTAGCTTCTCTGTTTTCATTTTAATCCACAGCCTCAATTTCAGTTCTGTCAGTTGTCCCATTAACGTCCTTTAAAGCAATTTGTCTTTAAGGCAGGATCCAGCGCAGAGTCATGTACACATCTAGTTGATGTATCTTTTTGGTCTCCCCTAATCTGGACAGGCCCTCATGACACTGGCACTTCTGGGGAATCTTCTTCAGTTTGGGTTTGGCTGTGTGTCCTCCTGATTATCTTCAGCTGAAATGCCCATGGCCAGAATGCCGCTGACGTGGAGTGTTCGTCCTGCGGTTTCACATCTGGAAGCGCAGAGTGTCCACCTGCCTTTTACTGGTGGTAGCGGTGTTGATTGCCTGGTTAATACTATGTCTGGTCTTGCTGGTGTACAAGCCCTGTTTTCTCCTCTGCAACTAACAAGCAGTGTGGGAGATGTTTTGAGACATGCCTGTATCCTGCTTCTGATGAGACCTACTCCTCCGTGTTCTGTGTCTGTGGATGACTTTAGCCCAGACCAGCCTTGTGCCGGGTCTTATTGCGGCAGGTGGGCTCCTTAGTTGTGGCTTTCCAGCTCCTTAGTTGCAGCATGCATGTGGGATCTAGTTCCCTGACCAGGGATCAAACCCCGAGCCCCCTGCATTGGGAGCACGGGGTCTTAACCACTGTGCCACCAGGGAAGTCCCTCCAGGCTCATCTTGCAAAATTATCCTCCTGTGTTTCCTTCTAGAAATGTTGTAGTTTTAGTTCTTACATTTAGGTCTATGATCCAGTGGAAGATTTTTTTTTTTTTTGCGGTACGCGGGACTCTCACCATTGCGCCCTCTCCCGTTGCGGAGCACAGGCTCTGGACGCGCAGGCCCAGCGGCCATGGCTCACGGGCCCAGCCGCTCCGCAGCATGTGGGATCCTCCCGGACCGGGGCATGAACCCGCGTCCCCTGCATCGGCAGGTGGACTCTCAACCACTGCGCCACCAGGGAAGCCCCACGTGGAAGATAATTCTTGTAGATGGTATGAGGTAGGGATCCATGTTCACTTTTTCCATATGGACAGCTAGTTGTCCAGTCCCGTTTGTTCAGAAGTCTTACTTTGTGTCACTGAATTGCCTTGGCACCTTTTCTGGAAGTCAGTGACGGTTATGTCTGTGGGTCTGTTTGAATGCTCTGTTCTGTTCCTTGATTTATATGCATATCTGTTCACAGTATCACACTGTCTTCATTACTGATGCTTTATAGTAAGTCTTAAATCAGATAGGGTGAGTTCTCCAACTTTGTTTCCTTTATGAAAACTGCTTTATTTATTTTAGGTTGCTTACATTTTTATATACATTTGAGTATCTGCTTATCAATTTCTACCAGAGAAAAAAGAAAAACAGAGTTTGGGATTTTGTTGCCTCTAGATCAACTTTGGGAATTGCTGTCTTAACAGTGTAGAGTTCTCCAATTCATGAATATGGTATGTCTCTCCGTTTATTTAGGTCCTCTTTAATTTCAGAGATTTGTATTTTTTCCATCTGGAGATCTTAGCTGTCTTTTGTTAGATTTGCTCCTGAGTATGTATGTATTTTCAGCACTGTTGTGAACGGAGGGTTGTTTTTTGCATTGTATTTTCTGGTTATTTGCTGTTCATATACTGATTTTCTGAAAGTTTTGTTTTATCATGAATGGTGTTGAATTTTGCCAAATGCTTTTTCTGCATCTATTTAACTGATCATGTTGTTTTTCTGTTTTATTGTGTGTGTGTGTCTATAATATTGTTCAAATCTGCTATTTCCTTATTGATTTTCTGTCTGGGTGATCTGTCCATTGTTGACAGTGGTATTAAAACCCCCAACTATTGTTGTATTGCTGTTTATTTCTCCTTTTAGCTCTATTAGTATTTGCCCTATATACCTAGGTACTTCGTTGTTTGGTGCATAAATATTTACAATCGTTGTATTTTCTTGACAGATTGGCAGTTGGCCCCTTTATCATCATGTAATTACCTTCCTTGTATCTTTTTACCATTGTTAGCTTAAAATCTATTTTGTCTGGTATAGTATAGCTACCCCTGCTTTTTTTAGGTTACCATTTGCTTGAAATATCTCTCCCACTCTTGTCAGTGTGTCTTCAGAGCGAAAGTGAGTGTATTGTAGGCAGCATATCGTTGGAGATCTTTTTTTTTTCTTTTTTCTTCCGGCCCCGTGCCTCATGGCCTGTGGGATCTTTGTTCCTGACCAGGGATTGAACCTGGGCTACGGCAGTGAAAGTGCTGGGGGTCCTAACCACTGGACCGAGACGTAACTCCCTGGATCTTGTTTTTTTTAATCGCTTGGAGAATCTAAACCATTTACATTTGAAGTAATTATCAGTAGGTAAGGCTTACTGTTGCTATTTTTGTTGTTAATTGTTCTCTGACAGTTTTGTGGGTTCATTACCCCTTGTTGCTTACCCTGTTCTCTTTTTGTGTGATTTGATGGATGACTTTTTGTTTGGTGTGCTTTGACTTCTTTATCGTGATCTTTTGTGTGACTACTATAGTTTTTTCCTGTGTTTACCACAAGGCTCACGTAAACTATCTTGTAACACCTGATTTTAAGCTGATAACAACTTAACTGTGGTGACATTCTTAAACTTTATTATGCTTTTGTGTCCTCTTACATTTTAGGATATTGATGTTACAGTCTACATATTTTTATATCATGCGTCCAATACCAGATTATTGAAGTTATGGTTATATTTAATACATTTGTTTTTTAAGTTTTAAATTAGAGTTGTCAGTGAATTACATACCACCACTGCCATATTAGAGAATTCGACTTTGGTTTTATATTTGCCATTACCAGTGACTTATATACTAACTTCATATGTTTCTGTGATGTTAATTAACATCACAGTTCTGCTTGAAGAACTCCCTTTAGCTTTCTTGTAAGGCAGGCAGGTCTGGTAATGGACTCCCTCAGCTTTTGTTTATCTCTTCTTCATTTCTGAAGGACAGCTTTGCCAGATACAGTATTCTTGGTTGACAATTCTTTCTTTCTTTCAATATTTTGAATGTATCACCCCATTCTCTCCTGTCCTGAAATGTTTCTTTTGAGGACTTTGCCTATAGTCTTACTGGGTGGAGGGTGGGAGGGTTCCCTTGTGTGACATGTCGCCTTTCTCTTGCTGCTTCCAAAAGTCTTTGTCTTGGACTTTGGACACTTCAGTTGTAATGTGTCTCGGTGTACCCCTGTTTGGATTCAACCTAGTTGGGTTCTTTTTTTTTTCCCCTCCAAATATTTATTTATTTATTTGGTTGCACTGAGTCTTCGTTGCAGCAGGTGGGCTCCTTAGTTGCGGCAGGTGGGCTCCTTAGTTGCGGCAGGCAGGCTCCTTAGTTACGGCAGGCAGGCTTCTTAGTTGCAGCTCGAGGGCTCCTTAGTGGCAGCATGTGGGCTCCTTAGTTGTGGCTCGCGAACTCTTAATTGCCACAAGCATGTGGGACCTAGTTCCCTGACCAGGGATCGAACCCTGGCCCCCTGCATTGTTGGGGTCTTTTGGGATTCAAGGATGTGGGTGTCCATATCTCTCCTCAGGTTAGGGAAGTTTTCAACCATTATTGCTTTAAATGTACTTTGTCTTTTTCTTTATCTCTTCTCCTTCTGGGATTTTTATAATGGGTGTGTTGTTTCTCTTACGCGCTGCTACACTCTTTTTCATTCTGTTTTCTTTTGCTCCCCTGACTGGATAATTTCATTGAATCTGCTGCATGGTTGAATCTGCTTTTGAAGCTCTCTGTTGAATTCTTCAGTTCCAGGATTCCTGTTTCTGTTTTTTGATGGTTTTTGTCTTTTTGTTAAACTCTCGTTTTGTTCATGCATTGTTTTCCTAATGGCACGTAGTCGTCTGTGCTTTCCTGTAGCTCACTAGCTTCTGTAAGTGGGTTATTCTGAACTCTTGTCCACAGCTCACAGAGCTCCATTCTTTAGGGTCAGGTACGGAGCTTCGTTAGTCTCCTTGGGTGGCATCACAGTTAGCTGATTTTTCGTGATCCTTGGTTCCCTACGTTGGTATCTACGCATCTGAGTAAATGGTCTTGTTCAGACTTTGCAGAGATAGTCTTTCACCAGTCAGCTCAGCCTGGGGCTCTGGACGTGCCAGCTGGTAGCTTCCTTGGGCAGGTGGGACCTGCTGTTGTGTATTTGGGGTGAGGCTGCTGCCTGAGCTCTGAGGTTGGGGGTCGGGGTGCCGCTGGCCCAGGACAGTTGGGTAGGACTGGGGTCCTGCCCCAGCGCAGCTGTAGCATGGCTCTGTGTTGCCTGCATTCTCTGGTCAGGCTTCCTAGGTGGCCGGGACTGGGTGCTATGCTCAGCAGTAGGTGGGGTACTGCCCCGGGGGTTCGGGGGAGGCAGCCAAGCTGGCCCCAGGGCCAGCATAACTCATCGTTTGGGGACCCAGATCAGGCGGGACCGCACAGCGAATTCCCTGGCTAGGCAGGCCACCGGTTTGACTCTGCAGACGGGAAGGGAGAGGCTCCAGCACCACTGTACACTGGGCTGTGGGGTTTCCCCACATGCTCTGGTGAGGTTCCCCGGCTAGGCGAGCTGAAGGCTCTTCGGCAGGTTGGTTTCCCTGCCCGTGCGCGAGGGGCCACCATGCAGGCCCCCGGCTGGCCAGACTCTTGTTTGGGAACCAAATGGAGCAGAACCGTGAGCCAAGCTCCCTGGACTGCTGGGCCGGAGTCCTGGCTGTGTCCACCGGCAGGCGCTCTGAGCACGTGCTGCTGTGAGCAGGGTCGCAGGGTGGGCTATGCAGGTACCCCGAGCTCCGGCTGGGTTTCCCAGTCAGGTGGGTGGGGCTGTGAATTAGCTCCCTGCCCAGGCAGAGGGCAGAACACGCTGCAGGCCAGCAAGGCTCGTTGTTTGGGTCCTGAATCGGGCAGACGCGCGTCCTGCCCAGCTCCCTGGTCAGACTGGGCCACCGTGTCGGCTCAGGCACGTGAAGCCACTGGTCAGCATTTCTGCTCGGGCTCTGCTGGGACTGCCTGGTAGGATCCCAGCCCTGGTAGCTGTAAGCCCCACCCCGTCTTCTGTCATACCCTGAGCCCCGCGATGCCTGGGAGGTGAGACCCACAGCCCTGGGCTTTCCTCTTCCCACTGGAGAAACCGTAGACTCGGGGGCCCTGGCTGCGGTCCCAGTGCGGCTTCTCGCACCCTTCAAGTGGGGTCCCTCCCAGTCCCTGGGGTGTGGGGCTGTTTTCACCTCATCCCCATGTTGTGGGATTTTCCCAGTGCTGTCTTGTCCTTGAGAGTTGTTGGTTGGTTTTCCTGTGAGGGGGACCGAGGTCGAGAATGACCTGTGTCACGATCTGGATGGTGTCACTTATCTTTGCTGTTTGTGGTGTGGTGACATCACTTGTCTTTGCTGTGTTCATGATGTAATATGTTGCTTTTTTTAAAAATTTATTTATTTTTGGCTGTGTTGGGTCTTTGTTGCTGTGCACAGGCTTTCTCTAGTTGTGGCGAGCGGGGGCTACTCTTCGTTGTGGTGCGCGGGCTTCTCATTGCAGTGGCTTCTCCTAGTGGCTTCAGTAGATGTGGCTTGCAGGCTCTAGAGCGCAGGCTCAGTAGTTGTGGCACACGGTTTTTGATCCATGAAATAGTTAGAAGTGAGTTTTCTGTGTCTCTTATTTATTGATTTCTGAATTAACTCCTTGTGGTTATAAACACACACTGTATGGTTTCAGCCTTTTTAAATTTATTGAGACTTGTTTTATGACCAAGTGTATGGTCTACTTTAGTAAATATACCATGTGCACTTGAAAATCCTCTGTATTCTGCAGTTCTTGGACTGCAGAATGTTTATAATTTTCATTTAGATCGAGGTGGTCAATTGTGTTTTTCAGGTCTTCCATGTCTTTAGTGATTTTTTTGTTTAGTTCCATCTGCTGTTGAGATTGGGATTTCAAAACCTCCTACTGTGATTGTAGAATTGTCTGTTTGCCTAATAATCAGTTATTAGGCACATACATGTTGATAATTGCTGTGTCTTCCTGATGAAATGTGCACTTTAGCTTATGTTGCAGTAAAGACATATTGACGTGTGTACTTCATGTGTATATGTGTGTATATGTGTGTGTATATATATATATACTTCATGTGTATATGTGTGTGTGTATATATATATATATACTTCATGTGTATATGTGTGTATATATATATATACATGAAGTAACAGTGAAAATATTAACAGATAATATATTTTTGCTCTAAATAGTCTAACATGATTCAGAACTTACAAGGAACAGTCTTTTATACTCACCATTTCTTTTTCTTTCTTTCTCTCTCTCTCTCTTTCTTTTTTCCTTTCCTTTCCTTTCCTTTTTTTTTTTTGCGGACGGGCCATGCTGCATGGCATGTGGGATCTTAGTTCCCCAACCAGGATTGAACCCGTGCCCCCTGCAGTGGAAGGGCGGAGTCTTAACCACTGGACCACCAGGGAAGGCCCTGCACTCACCATTTTTGATGCTTATCATTTGTTCCTGAAGATCCAAGTTTTCCTCTAATATTTCCCTTCAGCTGAAGATTTTCCTTTAGCAGTTCTTGGAATTCAGGTCTGCCTGTGATGAATTCTCTTGCTTTTCCTTTGCCTGAGATGTCTTTATTTCACTTCATTCCTGAAGAATATTTTCTCGGGGTATAGAGTACTGGGGGATCATTTGTCCTCTATGTTTCAAAAGGGAAGGTCATGCTTGTTCAAATGGTTATTCCCCAATATGTAATGTGTCATATTTGGGGGCCAGTGTCAAGATTGTTTTTTTAATTGTTGGTTATCAGTTTAATTATGATGTGTCTGTGTATGGTTTTCTTTGAATTTATCCAGTTTGAGCTTCACCAAGCTTCTTGAATCTGTACATATATGTCACCAAATTTGGGAAATTTTCTGTTATTGTTTCTTCAAGTATTTTTTTTGCCCCAATTTTTCTTGTTTGTGGGATGCCAATTACACATATATTAGACCTTTTGGCATTGTCCCACAGGTTCACTTTCATTCAATCTTTTTTCTCTTTATTCTTCAGATTAGATCATTTCTATTGATCTGTCTTCAAACTCACTGTCGTTTCCTCTTTTAATTCTGTCTAGTGAATGTTTTATTCCAGGTACTTTTCAGTAAAATTTCTATTTGGCTCTTTTTACACTCCCTCTCTGCTGAGATACCTACTTTTCGTTTATTCCATGTGTATTTTTCTAGACCCCTTAGAGATGGTTAAAATAGCTGTTTAAAGGTCCTTGTATGACCTTTGCCGACCTATTGGTTATCTCAGAGTCGACATCTGCTTACTGTCCTTGTCACTGAAAACAGGCACATTTTCTTGGGTTCTTTGGATTTCGGTGAATTTTGGCTTGTGTCCTAGAAAGTGTGTAGACTGAGCCCCTTTACAGCTCCCAGGGGACGTGGGCTGTTCTGACCCTGCAGCAGCCAGCCCCTTAGACTTGCACCTGGGCTCTCGCTTTCTCCTGGCTCAGGTTTCAGTTCAGCTCTCAAGTCAGTCCTGCACACGTGCCCGTCGCGGGGTAGCCACGGCCCACGCGGCTTCTTGTTTGGAGCTAGAGGCTCCCTTGTCCACTCTCTCCCCTGCAGGGTTCCCTTTGCAGCCTTTGGTTCCTCCGGGCACAACACAACAGGGCTTGCTTCTTTCAGAGTCTTCGTACTCAGGCTGCCACGCTCCACGTTGTGGTTGTCCTTGTGGCAGAACTGGGAGAAGACAGAGAAAAGCAGGACACTCACCACGGTGGCAGAACCTTCTCCTGGTCTCCGCGTCCTTGAAGGTGGCCGTCTCTTGCTGACCCTCAGACCCCTGGGTGGTTGTGATTGCATACTACCCCGTTTCTAGCCGTCACCAGCGGAAGGGCGGCTGTGGCGCCTCCTGTGGCCTCACCAGAGCCAGGGCTCTGTCACTTTTACCAAGATGGCTCTTTCCGGGCTCCTTCCTCCAAGGGCTGACACAAGAGCATGGCGGATACCACCTTTGTTTCACCTGTGCCCTCCCTCTGGGACTTCCTGGCTACTCTGCCTCGTGGAGTGGAATGCACTCTTCTCGCTGGTGACGGCATGTCCTTGTCCCCTGCTGCCCCACTTTCTGGGAGCCCAGGCCCTCGTTCACGCCGCAGGGTGACATTCCTGTTCACGCGTTGCTTCTCCAGCTGTTTACCCAGCACCCAGGGTCCACCACCTTTGCTTGTTTAGCTCTTGGGAAGGAAGTGGGCACTTGCGTGGTGGTCATGGGGTCAGGAGCACAGGAGCAGATCCGTGGCTGGGGAGGCTGCTTGTTGGGAAAAAATGAAAAAAACAAGCAAGAGAGGTGTGAGACTTGCTAGTTTATCTGGCTACAGTGTTTCTAAGAAATTGAAATTAGTCCGCAGATGCACAGAAAGTTAGTTGATTATTAATTGGGGTGAATTTTTTCTTTTTTTTTTTTTTTGCGGTACGCGGGCCTCTCACCGCTGTGGCCTCTCCCGTCGCGGAGAACAGGCTCCGGACGCGCAGGCTCAGCGGCCATGGCTCACAGGCGCAGCCGCTCCGCGGCATGTGGGATCTTCCCGAACCGGGGCACGAACCCGCGTCCCCTGCATTGGCAGGCGGACTCTCAACCACTGCGCCACCAGGGAAGCCCAATTGGGGTGAATTTTGTATGTTCAGGTCCTTTGTCCGTGTTACTGACAATGAAAATAATGAAACTAGAATCATGGGAACCAAGTCAAATATGTAAATCATGATACAAATAAGAATAACCTTCTGGCCGTCCATGTGATACAGCCGTTGTTCTCGGTGGTGGTAACCTGCCCGCTGCTTGACACTGTCCACGTATGTGACGAAGACTTTAGATTCAGAGATGAAAGGAGAAAAATGGTGTTGACTCAACACGGGGTGTGCTGTCCATTTGTTAAGAGAGCAGGTTGCGAGTGTGACTACTTTACTTTGTGGAGGTGGAAGCAGTAGATGCTGTCTGGAAAATTGTGTTGAAATACCCTCAGTGATCTTCCAAGAGCTGGTTAATTAAAATGGGGGTTAAGTCCAGTTCTGAGAGTGTATATTTATAGTCTAAAAAATGAGCAAAATTTTAACAACTGTAGAATTTCTGTCTGAATGCTGTCCGGCAGCTTCCTGAATGTCAGAGATTTCTTTTATGAGTCCGGCATTAATTCTTATTTTTCTTTGTTTCATGTAGATGTTTCTTTCTCAGCAAAATAGAGGAGAAGCTCACTCTCCTTCCGGACGATGGTGGTGTGAGTGAGGATGCGGACGGGACGGGCGTGCAGGCTCCGGAGGAAGCTGCTCGGTCTCTGATCGCCAGCTGCAGGTTCTCCATGAGGCTGCAGATGGTGGAGAGCGCACGGAAGCAGGTGGGCGCGCCCGGGTCACGGACGATCCAAAACTGGCGTTCTTTAAACTTAGCTTTTCTTTAAAATCTGAAGCTTAGAGATAGTTGAGTAGTTAGTATTTTTTTTTCTCTATAAGGAAGTACACTTGAAGAAATACTTACTTAAAAATTTCCAGAAAGCCTCTAAAGTTTATTATACACTTGTTAATCATTTCAAAATGATTATTCTCTGCTTCACTTATAAAGAAAAGGTTTTCTCTTGTTTAACAAAATGAATGCTTGCCAGGTAGTAACAAATTATATTTAGGTTTAGTTTGTGGAAATCTATCGTTTGATAATAAGGTCCGTTCTTGATAAAAGTGTGGTTTGCTTAAAAGTCGCATATAAGCATTTCAACTGTATTAAATTATATTTTTCATGTAATTAAATCATATTTGGATATACTAGGGGAGCTTGCTGCTTTAATGACCCTATATTGATTGCTATTATAAAGCAAAGAATATTATTCTAGTACAAATAATTAATATTTGTTTTGTGGGTTTAAAGGCTCATTTATAGGTGTTTCTTTGAGATGGGTCTTGTATCAGGAATTTTTATATTTCCCATAACAGCAGCCTAAGTGAATAAAGGAAGTAATAACTCTGTCAGTTCCCTGCGTTCAGTTCTGGACGAGCTGGCCTTCAGATGCTCTCAGATACTCCACCGAGGAGGCCCTGCCCCCTCGCCTGGTCTCCCCAGGCTCTCCCCTTGAAGTTGTGGATGCTGTGGGTGTCTCAAGTCGTGCCCCCTCCCCACTTTCTGGACTCAGGTAGTGTCTTCCCTCACTGTTTCCTGCAGAGAAAAAGGAGATGCTGTTTTTCCAGCAGGCCCTGGCCATTTCGCCCTCCATCCCCTCAGCTCCGGGTGCAGCAGGGAGTGGCCGGGGCCCGGGGCTGAGGTGGTGCATGTGGCCTCTCAGCAGGAAGTGAGGGGCGCATCCCGGGGCGGGGGTGCAGTGGGTGCTCCCCGCTGCTGGGGGCAGGGCACGAGAAGAGGGGGCAGGAGGGCCCCATGGGGGGGGGCATTTGGGGGTGGTAGGAGAGGAAGGTACGGAGATACGTTTAAACAGAATCCCAAGGGGAGAAACTGGGAATTGTGGACGCCGCCGTGGGCGGACGGCTTGTCTCGTGATGCTGGTTTGAGGTGGGTTGTAGAGCATGTGGCCCAGAACTAGGGACTGGAGACTAGGAGGTCATCGAACGTCTTGGACGTGCTGGTGGGGATGAGAACTGTGTGAAGTGTACACTCTTATACGCAGATGTAATAAGGCCAGAGACTGCAGGAATGACAAGGGTGGCTGGACTTTTGGCCTGAGTGGTTGGAAGGGTCGTAACAAGGACGCATAGGACTGATGTCAGTGTCCTTGAAGCTCAGCAGAGAATTAGATGTAAAAGACATCCCCAAACAACCAACTAAATAAAAAACAGAAACGTATATTAAAACTAAAAACTTCTGTGCCTCAAATGGCACACTCAAGAAAGTGAAGAGAGAACCCATATGATGGGAAAAAATATTTGGAAATCATGTATCTGGTAAGGGTCCGCTTATCCAGAATACATAAATAACTCTTTACAACCAAACAACACAAAGTCAAACAACCCAGTGAGAAAACAGGCAAAGGATCTGAATAGACATTTCTCACAAGAAGACACACAAGTGGCCAGTACGCACATGAAAAGACACTCAGGGCACTTCGCTGGCGGTCCAGTGGTTAGGACTCCGCACTTCCACTGCAGGGGGCACGGGTTCGATCCCTGGTTGGGGAACTTAAGATCCCGCAAGCCGTGTGGCATGGCGAAAGAAAGAAAGAAAGAGAGGGAGAGAGGGAGAAAGAAGGAAAGAAAAGACACTCAGCACCACGAGTCATCAGGAGGATGTAGGTCAAACCACAGCCAGGTCCCGCCGCACACCCACAGGACGGCTGGAGTAGAGGGACGGCCCTCCGTGCAGGGAGGTGAGCAGTGCAGCCACCGTGGAAATCAGTCTGGCAGCTCCTCCAAAAGCCAGAGGGTTACCGTTTGACTCAGCAGTGCCCCTCCTCGGTATATACCCAAGAGAAATGAAAACTTAACGTCCACACAGAAATCTGTATACAGATCCTTTATGTTCATTGAAATTAGAAAAAAGAGCATTATTCAGAATAGCCAAAAGGTGGCAACAATGCGAAGGTTGATCAGTAGATAAGCAGATAAATAAACTGTGGTTTATGCATGCAGTAGCGTGTTACGCAGCCACAGCAAGGGGTGAAGTTCTGATACACACCACCAGGCGCAAAGTCAGAGCACAGCTGACTCCCTGGGTAGGAAGTGTCCAGAATGGGCAGACCCGGGGCAGAAGGCTGTAGTCTCTGGGGGCTGGGGGAGGGGAGCAGATGCCTGTGGATGGAGGGTTTCTTGGCGGACGACAGAGTCCCGGAATCAGACGGCAGCCGTGGGTGCCCCGCTGCGTGAGTGTCCCGGAGACTCTGGACTGTGTATCTGTCCCCACGATAAAGCTAAGGTGATGGGTCACTGCGGGCCAGCGAGAAGCTCCTCTCGTAGAGCGACTTGACTTCTCATCATCCTCCTGTGTCATCTTTCTGCTTTCTCTCTTCCGCCGTGTAGAATAATTTCTCGCTTGCCTTGAAACTGCTGAAGGAGCTGCACAGAGAGTCAAAAACACGGGAGGACTGGCTCGTGAAGTGGGTGCAGAGCTACTGCCGGCTCAGCCACGGCCGGGCCCGGGCCCAGCGCCCGCCCGAGCAGCTCTGCGCGGCGCTGAAGACGGTGCCCCTGCTGGGTACGAGGCTCTTCTCCTCCCACAGTTTGTGTTGTGGCTGTGTGTCTTCTCGCAGTATCCTTTGTGCTGCTTTATCTGACAGTTGGGAATTAAATTTGTAAAACTTCTATTAAGTATTTATTGAACATGCGGCGCCAAGGTGCCGTGTGTCCAGTAATGCTACCGCATGGGACTCCTGGAGCTTTTGTTTCTTCATCTGTAAACTGAAGTTGACGTTCTAAAATGTTCTCTTTAAGACTTAGCCAAATTCTGGGTGTAACAGTTTAATTATTTTGAAAACTTTATGTTTACATACAAGAACTGCCTCAAACAATTAGCCATGAGAGCCTTTTTCCTCCTCAGTTCTTCTGTCTGTGATGACGTGGCCTGTAAGGCTGAGCGGGAACCCCGTGTGTGGGTCCCGGCTCTCGTGTGCACGTCCCAGGTGCACGGCAGGGCTTTCCTGCGGCCTCCCGCTGGTCCCGAGCCCGACTCGTGGGCAGGATGGGGAAGCATTTTCCACGTTGATCCCAGGATCGGAAAATGACGCCGTGACTGCTCAGCTCTTTTTATAGGCTTTTCTGGGGGGGGCAGGAGGAGTTTGCTGCCGTGAAGACGGCACTCGGTTCTCGTGATAATGACTGGCTGCCGTCGGTCACGGCCCTGTGAAGTAAGCGTCTCCTGGAGGGGCAGGTGGTGTGCCTGCAGGACTTGCCGGGTGACGGCCCTTTCTCTTCTCGACCTCTGCACGCTGTAGGCTTGCCCAGAGCCACACGGCCGGACATAGTACTAGACCTTGGACTGCGGTGGTCTCTGTTGCTTTGTCAGCTGTAGGTCACAGCATCAGTTTAGAAATCAGCGTTATTGATGTACGTGCACGAATGCATTAGAAAGCACACTTTCTGTTCTCTGTTAACACAAAGAAGTGCTTGGACAAAATGCAGAAGGGTGATGCTTGAATGAAAGTTTATTTGGTGTTTTAATTGTTGAGCCTCGGTGGGCCGTGGTCGCTGGTGACAAAGAACATTGTTCGTTAATGTGAGTTCAAGAGATTCTCGAGTCAACGTTTGAAGTCAGTTTCTTATACCTTTAAGATTTCTTTTAGTTTCTTAATAGAAAACAACCTTTGAACACTATGAATATCTTCTTTGTAACTTACGTCACTCACTCAGTTCTCAAAAAATCCTGTGTGCGTGTGTGTAACCCAGCAGGTGAGAACACATCAAGCTACTTGAGCAGAAACGTCGTGGCGTCCCGTGACCATTACATTCTCGTGGGCACAGCGTACAAGATCATGGCCGACGCTCTTAGTAGTGAGCCCACCTGCCTCGCTGGGATCGAGGAGAGCAAGGCCAGGAGCGTCGTGGAGCTCTCGGGATCCAGTTCAGAGGATGCAGAGAAGGTAGTGACGCTGGGAGCCTGAGCGCTTCGTGCCGTGTGTTTGTCTCGACCGCGCAGGCTCCGCTACATGAAAGAAATGACAAGTCTCGCTTTGTGTTTTCAAGACACATTTGACAGTTACACGCAGTCAGGTTTCTTATTGGAAAAATGACCTACTCCCCGTGTTTCCTGTTGATTTGAACGACACCCTTCTTTTAGTGTTAATAGTGAGAAGTCTGTGTTGGCTCGATGTGGACGGTTCTCCCGTGAATCTTGTTAGTGGAATCTCACCACCGGCCGCCATTCAGACGCCCCGCCAGCTTATGGGCAGAACCAGCTTTTCTGCTTTTTTGTGTAGCACCTGCTTTGTTGGCACTGCTCAGGTGGTTCTGTGTGTTTGTGAGTTCCCACGTGCTCCCCGCGCCACTTGTGTCCCCAGCCTCCAGCCCTTCCTGAGCCACGCCCTGCGTGTTGGTGTTCAGGCGCCGAGATGGCGTAGGGCCGGCGTCTCTTTCCCGGTCCAGGCAGACCTGGCTCTGCCCTCGAGCGGCTTTCTGTTTACCGGTGGCTGACGGGTCCCAGGGGGGCAGGGTCTTCAGGAAGCTTGGTCTCGCTCACAGCCTGCCGGGGTCTCTGCGTTCCAGGTTGCGGCAGGCCTGTACCAGGGAGCGTTCTACCACCTTTCTGAGGCCGTGCGGACGGCAGCACAGGAGGAGGCCGGGTGCTCGGCGCGGGGCCAGGAGCCTGCATGCGGGCTGGTGGCGGCTTACCTGGCGCTGGTGGAGTTCTGTGACCAGCGGCTCCGCAAGCAGGAGGAGGGCCCCCCCGGTGAGCCCCGCTCATGCCCGCCGGAGATGTAGGGTCTTGCGGGTCCTGTGCTCTCCTGTGTGTTTTTCAATGGCATGTGTTCTAAGAGACGGCTTGTCTGTTTAAGAGGCTGTGACATGGCCATGCCCCACGGCCGGTGTGGGACCGGAGTTGGGCGTCTCCGTCCCTCCCTCCCTCTGCTTCCCTGGTGCGTGTCTGACCAGCTCCTGTGGCCACCCCTCGTGTTCCAGCCCAGGAAGCAAACTACTTCACCCGGTAGCAGAGGTCAGCGTCAGAGAGGAGCTCTTTTTTTTTTTTTTTTGCGGTACACGGGCCTCTCACTGTTGCGGCCTCTTCCGTTGCGGAGCGCAGGCTCACGGGCCCAGCCGCTCCGCGGCATGTGGGATCTTCCTGGACCGCACGAACCTGTGTCTCCTGCATCGGCAGGCAGACTCTCAACCACTGCGCCACCAGGGAAGCCCCAGAGAGGAGCTCTTACGTGCAGTCCGAGACCGTCTGCTGAGCTGCAGTAGTTGTTAGAAAGGAAGCCCGGGGGAGAGCAGCCAGCGCTGAGCATGCCACTCGTGTCTATGTGTGGGTAGTGACCACGTCTCTCCTCTCCTGTCCCCGGTAGTCCTGGACGCTGCAGAACTGCGCACGTATCCGGCCCTCGTGGTGGACAAGATGCTGAAAGCTCTGAAGTTACACTCCAGCGAGGCCAGGCTGAAGTTCCCCAGACTCCTCCAGATCGTTGAGCTGTATCCAGAGGAGACCCTGAGCCTCATGACCAGAGAGGTCGGTGTCTTCCTTCTGGCGGAGGGGACTTGACCGAACTAACAGATGTGTTGTGTGGGGTGCGTGTGTTAATGGCTTTTCATAACCACTGAGTTTTGCTCCATCCCAACAACATGTGTCATTGAAAACCGTGTAAAGGAGTGTTCCCATGCACCCACTTTGCTCTGTGGGTGTTGACGTGAAGGCCGCGTCTGAACGAGGACCGAGACGGGAGGAGGTGAGCCCTCCACCCGGAGCTGGCTGCCCCTCAGGGCTGAGCTGCGTCTGTACGTCCAGGGGCCTTATGCTCAGGTCACTGTTCAGCAGCAAGAAAAGGGGGACGTTTCAGGTGCCATCCCCCGACGCTCCACATCTCGGGAACCCCCAGGGCTCCTGCCCCACGTCCCGCTTGCCCGCTCTCACCCCATCCCGGCCTCTCCACTGGGGCTGCATTGGGGAAAAAGGGGAGGGTTATCAGAAAGCCTCCTTAGCGACTTCGTGGATGTTTAACTGGAAGACAGGGCCAGGCTTTGAGTTGATGACGTAATAGCTCGGAAGGGGTGCACAGCAGGTCTGTAGACGGTGCTGGTCGCCGAGCCCGCAGTCAGTTCTCTGTGTGCTTGGACAGGTGAGGGTTTTCAGTAGGTCCTACACAGGAGATTAAAGTAAATTCGGTATGAAATGCGGTACACATGCATTTTCGTCAAAGATAAGTAAAGAAATATTTCAGTAAGTTATGGTTCTTTTCTTCCCCCAAATCATACTTGTATATGATAAAGATAGCATTTTGAGTTTGTGTGGAAACGAACGGAGTGGTGGGTTGATGTTGTCATGACCCTTGAGATGGGCAGCTGGCCTTGCACTGAGGGCCCCCAAGCCTCCCGTCCTTCCTGGCTTTATACCAGCATTCCAAGTGCAGCAGAGTTTATCTTGAAATAAACACCTGGAAAAGCATTAGAGGAAAACCTGAGCAAAATCTGAAAATGGTCTTGGAGTTACGAGACAAAACCCAGGAGCTATAGAGGAAAATAACTTGACGCTTCTATTGTTAAAAAAATGCTATATACAAAGTTAAGAAAAAAAACTGGGAGAAAAAATTTGCAACACATACTGGAGATGGAGAGCAGGCGTCTCCGCTGTCTGCAACAGACAGACTTGTAGCAAGGGGCGTCGCACGTGTGGTTAAAGCACGTAATGCAGGTAAACGCTGACTGCCCAGCCTCGCTAGTGATGAGACGCGCAAGTTAAAGTCAGGTGTCTTTCACTTCTCAGATTGAAAATAGATTTTAAAAATGGATCACGTCAAGTGTCGGAAAGGATTTTGGAAAGTAGTCGATCTACTACGCTTTTAGAAGTGGAAATTTGAAAAATCTTCTTGGAGGGAAGTTTAGCAATGTTTTTTACAGTTGTTAAGGTTCACATTAAAAGTAAAAAGGAATTTAGGAACTCATTTAGGAATTTCTCCTATGGGTATATAGCACAAGTACAAAGAGATAAACATAGGGTTGTGCATTGTAGTATCTGGATAGCAAAAATTGCAGATACCCTAAAAGTTCATCATAGAGCCCTTGTGAAATGAAGCAGAATATGGTACAGCTGTTAAAAGGAGTGAGGCAGACCTAAGAAAAGCCAGCAACAGCGAGTCTCCTCCAGGTCCATTCTTCTGAAGAAAGGGTCCACGTGCACACGCCCTGAAAAGGCCCAGAAGAATCGATGGTTCCCAGTGGGTCGGAACCGAGAGGGCTGAGAAGACTTTCTGTCTACACGTCTGTCGGTTTTTATAGTGCCGGTAGCAGGTACAGCTGTGCTTTGATACTGGACACAGCGCACTTCTGTAAGGGAGGGCGCTGCATGTGCCGCTCATCACTCACTTCTCTCCGTTTCAGATTTCTTCCATTCCTTGCTGGCACTTCATCGGCTGGGTCAGCCACATGGTGGCCTTGCTAGACAAGGAGGAGGGGGTCGCCGTCCAGCGCACCGTAGCGGACATCGCCGACCACTACCCGCAGGCCATCGTGTACCCGTTCATGATAAGCAGTGAAAGCTATGCCTTCAGAGACACTTCTGCTGGCCATAAGAACAAGGACTTTGTGGCCAGGTGACACAAGAAAAATTAGGTCCATCCAACACTGAAAGGTTATCGAAACGTCTGTGGTCAAAGCAGACACAGGGACACTTATGTGTGTCCTGAGATGAATTAGAGCTGCCGTGGAGGGCAGGAGGCCTAGATGTCTGTCTGTTGGGTGCATCTGCCCTGGTGTGTTATTTGCTGTAGAATTTATTTCCTTTTGTAAACACAGTTCATCTTAAAATGTTATTCATGAGATGGTTGTGCTAACCATTAGTAATCTGTTGGTTGAGACGGACTAGATGAGATGCTTTTTGGAATCAGTTCCTGAAATTGTTCTGTAATTTAAAATCTCCGGGAAGCCCCCCCTTCTTCGTTAAGTCAGTAAACTGCCCAGGTGTCCTTTTCGCTTCTTCAGTTGATTTGTAAGTGAGGACAGTTGCCAGAGCCGGCAGCAGTGTTTTACTTCAGAAAGAATCCTTGGTAAATGCACGGCATTTTAGTTGCCCTTCTCTGTCAAGAGCTGATTTGCCTCATTATTTAGAGTGGGACAAGGCTGGGGGGGCACAGCCCTCATCCCGGCTCGCCGATGGGCCAGCCGTGCAACCCACCCACCCTGTGGTGCCCTCCTGTGTCTCAGCAGAGGCAGCTGCCGCGTGATCGCTTCCTTAGAAAGAAAGAAAGCAAAGAGAAATGTTGAAAGTTTGTTGAGAAGCGGGGCCTTTTGAACTTGAGATCGTGGGCGCCAAAATGTTGAGAATTTGCTTTCATCTCATCTCTTGATACAGGACACACTTTGTGCTTCATCTGTTTTGGAGATAATTTTTAAATTGCTCCTTGCCTAGACTGTGTGGTTGGTTATGTATTGTTTTATATATAAATATAATTATATATGCATAAAAATTATAGGCCTTGATCTTTGGAAGATGTTTGAGCACCTAAACCTGGTCATTTTTTGTAGGATTAAAGCTAAGTTAGATCGAGAAGGAGTGGTTCAGGACTTCATTAACGCCCTGGAGCAGCTCTCCAGCCCTGAGATGCTCTTTAAGGTAGCGTTAACAGCTTCCCGCACGTAAGACACGGGCTCAGTGCAACCTGCCTGCAGTCCAACTTGACGTGTCTTTTTTTCTGCACAGGACTGGACGGAGGACGTCAAGCTTGAACTAGAAAAGAACCCTGTAAATAAGAAGAACCTTGAGAAGATGTATGAGAGAATGTACGCAGCCTTGGGAGACCCACAGGCTCCAGGTCTCGGGAGTTTTCGAAGGAGGTTTATCCAGGTGCGGGGGGGCGGCAGCCGCTTGGTGATTACAGTCTTTATGAAGACGAGGGCTTCTATTTGCTGGTGTGTTAATACTTCTGGTTTTAAAATGTCTGTTGAATTTGTAAACTTCCCTTAGATTTGTGTCTGTTAGATATTGATGGCGTGTGTTAGGTCAGACAGTGGCGAGTGGGGCACAGGTAAAACCTCAGGGTTTCTGTTACATTCTGTTCTTCATGGCCAGATTCTTAGATATGAAGGTTATGTGTAGTTTAATGTTTTTAATCCTCAGAGTGATTTGGGTATCGGACCAGGAAAACGTTTGTATTTGCCGCAGGTTGTAACCATTTTGTGAGCACTTAGTTCTGTCCAAGGCTCGGAGAGTTCACGGGGCCACCTGACACGTGCTGTGTGGACAGAGCTGTGGCGTCAGCGTGAGCTCCAGTTTCAGAGTTGCTCCAGACTTGGAAGGGAGAGAACGCACGCGGTGCTCCCCGCCTGCCCCCGTCTGGCCCCTCCCCCCCCCACCCCCGGGACGGGGGTGGGCCTCCTCCGTCTGCACCTGTGTGCACCTCTCCTGCGTTTGTCACGCTGAGTTCGCTTTGACAATTTGGTGAAACCGCTTCTGTTCACGAAACCTCAAGAAGCTTTAGAGCGTGTAGGAGCCCCGGTGCTCACCAGTCGCGCGTCTCTGGTGCAGAGGAGCGTCTCTGTCCCTTGGGGGTGTACCAAGTGCTTCAGCGAGACATAGGTCACACGCCCTGTCGCGCGTGCAGTCAGTGTGCGATGCCCGAGGGTTCGCTGTTTTCCCGCCGCTCCCTGCTCTGCCGGCCCCCGGGGGCTCGCCTGCCCAACCTTCCACGTGGACAAGTCCCGCGGGGCCCGGCTTCTTTCACTCGGCGCCACGCGTGCTGCAGCCTGTGTCGGTGCCTCCCCTCTGGGTGCTGGGGGTTGCTCCACAGCCTGTGTGTCCCTCGTCCACTGAGCGATGCTCCTGTGCAGTAGGCACGGTGACTCCGGGGCGCCCTCCTGAGTCAGACTCGGGGGCAGGGCTGACTCCACTCACCTCTGCCCGCGGAGCCCACCTCTGCCGTCTCTGTCTGGATACGCGGGCGGGGGACGGTTCTGACCTCCAGAGGGAGGGCTGGGGGAGTCGTCCCTGCTTCGGGGAGCTTCCCTTAACTGTCTGAATGTGGGAACAGACAGGACTACCTGCTGCCTAATGTGTCCCGGGCTGTGTCTCAAGTGACAGTAAAACCCTAAACCTCGGCACGTACTGCATTTTATGACGCGTGTTCGACCCCATGTCCTATCAGGTCAGCCTCACAGCACTGCTGCCCAGTGACTGCAGGTCCCCAGCGGGCAACCCACGTCCCGAGAAGGTACTGAAGGGCGGCGGGCCCGCGGCCACAGCGGGAACCGTCGATGGGAAGGCGCTTGCGTCCGCCCTATCCCCAGCTGGGGCCGCGCCAGCCTCTGTGGTCACAGCGCAGGAGCAGCCGCGGCGGGCAGCGGGCGGGCAGCAGGGATGGCGGCCTCAACAGGCTTGACGTGTGAAATCGGCCAGGGTCTGGGGCTCGCCAGGCCTTGTTCTGAGCCACGCCGCTTGTGCTAAGCACGTGGCCGGCCCAGGGCCAACCGAGAGGGCGGCAGAGGGGTCGCCGTGAGCTTCCTGCGGAGAGGGGGTGGGGGCCTGCCTGTTGGCCCCACCCTGGAAACCGCAGCCTGGCGGGCTTCGTCCCGGCCAAGCTCAGCCCTCCGCGCGCCCAGCAGGGCCGAGCCCGGCAGAAGCGCCCCCACAGCTGCAGCCACGGTTTGTCCAGAGCTTGCTTCCTAGTACCTGGGACAGTCCATCTGGAACTTTCTGCTTCGCACCACATCAGCACACAGTTTGCATCGGTTAATTAAAATATTAATCCGCTAAAGCAGAACTGCCTCAGGTTTCAGTCTAGGGGGCCCTTAGGGGTGTTGTGCCGTCTGGATCAGTGCTGGTGCTGGTTATGCTGGGAAATGCGGATTGATCTTTCCCTTCATTCTAAGGATTGCAGACTGTTTCTATACTTTCAGTCCATTTATAGACCAAGGAAGAACTGTGTTTTATATATGTTAATTTTCCTGTAGTGGATTGTCTAAAACAGAGCTTATATTTCATTTATCCCAGGCTCATGATGTGGGGTTAGTTCTACATTTGGGAAAACATTTCTAATTAAAGATGATCAGGTGAATCTTGACACCTTAGGTCACTGTTAGTAATACTCTTGTTTCTTGTTTTTTAAATTTTGATATCAGGGTTATAATTTAAATAAATATTTGAGTAGAAACTAATACAAAGAATGATTTGATATATTTCAGGATAGGGAACTTCTAATAATAATCGCTTCTAGAAATACAACTTACCCAAATGCTATTTATACTGGTTCTTGATCCAAAATAATGGCTTGAAAGACCCTCACTAAGGGAAAGTGTTTTTTTCTTATGTTTTTCTCTTTGCTGTGAGGAAGAACTTTGGGCTGTTCATTTTTTAAAAATTTGTTTATTTGTTTTTGGCTGTGTTTGGGTCTTTGTTGTTGCGCGCGGGCTTTCTCGAGTTGTCGTGAGCGGGCGCTGCTCTTTGTTGCGGTGCGCGGGCTTTTCATTGCGGTGGCTTCTCTTGTTGTGGAGCACGGGCTCTAGAGTGCAGGCTCAGTAGTGGTGGTGCACGGGCTTAGTTGCTCCGCGGCATGTGGGATCTTCCCGGACCAGGGCTCGAACCCGTGTCCCCTGCATCAGCAGGCGGATTCTTAACCACCGCGCCAGCAGGGCAGTCCCTGGGCTGTTCATTTCCATTGAATTATGTCCTTTATTTTGTACTTTGTTCCTACTTACTCCCATTGTCATGATGGTGCAGATCAGCAGCTGTACAACGGACACAGAGGTGAAAGGATTTCCCCATGTGTTTAAAGCCCTTATTAAGAATTTATGCTCAGAAGTCACCGCTGACTGTCATCCTTTCCATCTTCTCAAAGGCGCACAAAGACAAAAACAAAGGCAGCCTACTGTGCTTTAAGAGTGTTGAAACATTCAAGGAGAGTGAAACTGTCAGTTAAAAGTGCAGGAAAAAACCCAGTACAACTTGAGCACCTGTTTATTATGAAGATTCGTGAGCCTGGAACTTTTTCAGAAGTTCAGCTAAACATTAATATTTCAGGTAAATTATCATTAATTTCAGGCTTTTGGGAAAGAATTTGATGACCACTTCGGCAGAGGAGGCTCTAAGCTCCCTGGCATGAGGCTCCAGGACTTCCGCAGCATCACCAGCTCGCTGCTTGGGAGGATGAGCAGGGCCTCGAAGGCGCCAGGGAACCTGAAGGAGTGCTCGCCCTGGATGAGCAGCTTCAGGGCGGAGTTCCTGAGGGCCGAGCTAGAGGTTCCTGGTGAGTTCACCGCGCGGCGGGGGTGGGCAGGAGGGTGCTTGGAGGAGAGTCGTGCTGCAGCCGGCACTTTTGATTCTGAGATGGTGAAATCGGGATCTTGACAGTTTTCTTTCTTTAAAAAGAATTTTAAATTCCACATATTTTTCATCATTAGGAAAATCTATAATTACTGTGAGTAGTACGCTTATTAAACGTCTAGTCATATTCCTGGTTAAGACAAGTGCTCAGACGTCCACCTACTAATAACGGTAGCTGGTAATGTCCTCTGAACCTACCCGCGCATGGTAGGAACTGCAGCATCTGAGAAGTGCAGTAAAACGCGGTGTGCCTGCACACGGCTTTGTGGGGTGTGAAGCAGCGAGATGATGGTACACGACGTGCCGGCAGGAGGGACGCTAGAGTGGCACTGAGGACCCGCCCTGTCTTCACCGTGGAATTTGCCAGACCGAGTGTTTCACTGTGGTCACTTAGGTCCTTATTCCAGTGGGGAGAAAGGGATTTGGAGAAACAGTTTCCTTTGTTATTATTAACAGCTGCGCATCACGTACCATGAGTTTCAAAAAAACCACCGAAAACAGAGCCTCCTGACATGCAGCTTGACTCCGCTGGAAACAGCACGGGTGTTCGCCCGGGGCGCTGCCGTCCCTGTTTGCCTTTGTCTGCTCCACCTGAACGGGAAGCGGCGTCCACTAGCCTGTCAAACTGAGAAATGGCAGCATTTAAAAAAATACGTCCAGTGAAAACTTGGAGTTCAAACTCCCCTCCTGTTAGACCAGTGGGTGTGTTTTAAATGCAGGGTGCAGCCTCTGAGTCAGGCTTCTGTGGTTTGTCCCAGGTCAGTACGACGGCAGAGGGAAGCCGATGCCCGAGTACCACGCCCGCATCGCCGGCTTCGACGAGCGGGTAGGTGCTGGGCGTCAGCTCCTCAGGTTCCAGGAGAGGCAGCTCACTCCCCATGTCGGTCTCAAGCGCACGGGGTTCTCTGAGGGTTGTGTTACAAGTTTTCTGATGGGAATTTACTGACCTTAATGTTTCCAGTCTTTCAACATCAGTCATGTTGAAGGACCTAGTGAACTCGAAGAATAAACTCTGTGTGTGTGTGTGTGTGTGTGTGTGTGTGTGTGTGACAAACGTACGAGTCTTAAGTGCCTGTAGCGAGTGGACATGTCGTGTGTGGCTTGTCCCCGAGGACGCGTGTCTATAAGCTCTTCACTTGTCACCGGGAACCTGGCACCTCTTGGCACTGCAGCCGGGCAGGAACAGGGACCAGGAGACTCAGTGCCCTCGCTTGTCCTTTGCTCTGTTGCCCTCCTGTGTCCCTGGAGGGCGTGCCCCAGGCCTCGTCTCCCCTCTGGTGATGAGACCCGGGCCCATCTGAAAACGCTGTTTCGTTTGACCTTTAAAGGTGAAAGTGATGGCCTCGCTCAGGAGACCAATGCGCATCGTGGTCCGCGGGCACGACGAGCGCGAGTACGCCTTCCTGGTGAAGGGCGGGGAGGACCTGCGGCAGGACCAGCGCGTCTGCCAGCTGCTGCAGGTCATGAACGGGGTGCTCGCCCGCGACGCCGCCTGTGGCCAGAGGGGCCTGCAGGTGACCACCTACCGCGTGGTGCCCATGACCTCCAGGTGCGCAGAGCCCCCTGCGGGCGATGGGGGCGCAGGGGGCACAGGACCGGAAGGGGTTTTGTTGGGAAGGGGAGGAGGGGGTCCCGTGACGGTTCGGGTTCTAGGTGTCACGGGACAGAGGCCAACAGCACAGACGCTGCTCAGCCCATGATGTTCATCCTCGTGGAGAAAGGGAAGAACTGTGTTCTAGAGAAGCGAGGGCAGGGGTGTTCATGACTGTTCTCTCCTTTCAGGTTGGGGCTAATTGAATGGATCGAAAGCACCTGCACCTTGAAGGAACTCCTTCTGAGCAGCATGTCACGGGAGGAGAAGGCGGCCTACACCAGGTGACCTGGAGTCCCAGGGCCCTGCCCCGGCCCTGCCCGGCCGCCCCAGCCCACAGGTCACCTCCACCCCGCCTCCAGGGACCTGAATTTTCAGGCCCTTTCATTGGCGCCCTTGGCCGCCACCTGGCCTGTACTTTAATCTGCCTCTCCATGGGTGAACAAAGGAAATGGAGTCCAGGGTTCTAAACAGTAGTTGCATATATTTTATCACAATTTTTAAAAAAGGATTAACTTTGGGGAAGAAGACTCTTTGAGGAAAATAAAACAGTAAGGTTAGCAGCTAACATTTAATTATACATTTTCTGTGGCACTAGTCTCAGTTCTTAATGTGTATGAAGTCATTTATTTCTTACAAAAAGCAAGAAGGTGAGTATCGTTGTCACCTTTGTACAGACGAGGCAGCTGAGGCTGGAGAGGCGAGGCTGCCCCGGCCTGTGGGGGGCGCAGGTGGGCGAGTAGGTCCAGGTCATGAATCAGGTGCTTTTTCTGTTTTCCTTTATCCTTTTTTATTTTCCAGGTTTGCTACGATGAGCATGTTATTTTTCAATCAGGAAGTTTTTAAAAAAATTTGTTCCTTGTTTCTGTAAAGAAAACTAAGGACAGCATGGCTTACAGCCGTTTTGAAGCAAGGGTTGGCACGTTTGGGGGACCAGCGTTAGGCTGGCGGGCGAGGAGATTCTCCTTACTGGACCCCTGCCCCTTCCTGAGAGCGCCTGCGCGGGTTCTCATCGGTCACGCTCTCGTTCCTGGACAGTCGTTGCTACGTGGGGCAGTGTTTACCGTTACTTCCATTCACTTGAGCCTTTTGCCTAAAGTTGCTCCTGCTGCCCCTGCAGCACCGGCACCCTGGGGCCAGGAGTCCCCGCTCTCGCTTGTGCTTGTGCTGACGCCCAGGGGGCCCGAGCCACTCGCACAAGTGACCTTCCCGGTTCCCACGGCCCCCGCCCCCCGCCTCCCACTTGTAAGATGGGAGAGAGTGAAAGGCATCCGGTAAACACAGGTGTCCAAGGAGTATAAAGTGCTTTTCACATATGGAATTGTATACATTACTTCCCACTACCTTTTTAAAACAAGGCACTTCAAGCCCCCATTCCTAAGATCATTGCTGTTTTTTTCTTAATTTACATGTTGCAGTTTTCCAACCTAAAGACTTTTATCCGGTTGAAACTAGGAGAGAATTTAGATGGAAATGGAGTGGTCTCTGTGAAATTAACATAGTAGCAACTCAGAAAAGATTCACCTTAAGGGATTTAACTACTAAGTAAACATATTGTGAAGTTGTTCTGTCTTTAGTGATTATTATTATTTTTTTTTTTTAAGGAAAACTTGTTAAAACTTTTGATGCAAACGCAAAAGTGGCTAAACATACAAGTAACACAGTGTTTCCACCTGTCCCCACACTGCCTTTTGCCTGTGAAACATTATTGCAAACAAGCTTTTCAAATTCAATTCAAACCCATCGTCATTTAAGAAGATACTTTTTGGCACTCACTGTGGATTTTGTCTGTGTCTGCATACTGGAAATGGTTTAAAAGAAAAAACAAGCGTGGCAGTGTTTAATGACAGAAGCAGACAGGCTGTCTTCAACAAGTAGCTTGTGGTCATTTTGCTTCTTTAGTGATTTACGTGCTTTAAACAAGTTGCACGTGGTGCTGTCCTGCTGCGAGGGGTCCCGCCCAGGGTCAGGCGTGTGGGACCCTATGCCTGCGTCGTCAGCTCATCTTGTTCCTGTGTGTGAAGTGGGACGTTCATTGTATCTGGTGGTTCTGCGCCTGAACTTTTGCACAGGAGATAGCCATGGTTCTTGAGGAGTGATTAAGAATGGATAATGGTGTGTGGAAATCCTAGACCCAGAGTAGCTGGAGTTCAGTGCTAATATTAAATATGATTAAAGTCACGTTTATTTTCCCTGACTCTTCACTACTTTTCAGTGAATTCCTGGTGATGTTTGCCTCTGAAATCAGCAACCCTGGACATCTTCCTAATGCTGATTTCTCTTCCCTACTTGTTAGTGACGCCCGGGCACCAGCGTCTGAGTATAGAGACTGGCTGAGGAGGATGTCGGGAAGGTGTGACCCTGGGGCCTACGCGCTCATGTTCAAGTATGTGTTGCACCGACCAGTTCACCCTTCTCAAAGTTGCGAATTCACTTTTGTTTCTTAGCAAGTGTTGCCTCAGATCATCAAAATCTAGCTGTTATCTGATATTCGAGCTTCAATATAACAAAGAGGTTTAAATTTCAAGTCATGAGACGTTCTAATCGGACATTTCCTATTATTAAATCATAGGGGAGCTAGTCGCACTGAAACAGTCACATCTTTTAGAAAAAGAGAAAGTAAAGTGCCGGCCGATCTCTTAAAGTAAGAGTATTCCCGACTTTGCTCACGGGGGCTGGGGGCGGGGGCAGAGGGCAGAGGCCACACGGCTGTCCCCCTGCAGGCGGGCCTTCCTGAAGATGAGCACCGGCCCCGAGGCCTTCCTGGCTCTCCGCAACCACTTTGCCAGCTCCCACGCGCTCCTGTGCGTCAGCCACTGGATCTTGGGCATCGGAGACAGGCACCTGAACAACTTCATGGTGAGCTTGGAGACGGGCGGCGTGATCGGGATCGACTTCGGACATGCTTTCGGATCAGCCACCCAGGTGAGTGTGCCCTTCTCCGCTCTGGGCTGGAGTTGCCCTTGGGCTTTGCGACCGCTCTGCATACAGTCGGTTTGCATGGTCGTTGACGTCATTCTTGTGGAAGGGGAAAATCTCAGCTGTGTTTCAGCCTTGTGCAGACAGGTTGTGGAAGGTGTGCTGATAGATTAGATAATCGGAGCTAAGAGAAACGTGATCCTGTAAAAAGGGAGGAGGTTCTATGAAGCCCCGTCATGGAAACATCCTGCGTGGATGTGAAGCACACCCTCCCTGACATCAAGCTCCGAGTCTCCGTCTCCATGGCCGTGTCATTGCTCGTGGGCACAGTGACTTCACATCCGTGTGGCAGGAGCTGGTGTGCTCCCCACGCGTGAGCGACAGCCGTGGAAGGGCCCTCCCTCGCATCCACTGCTTCTCACACGTCCTTTTCTCTGTAGTTTCTGCCGGTTCCTGAGCTGATGCCTTTCCGTCTGACTCGCCAGTTTATCACCCTGATGCTACCACTGAAAGAAACGGGGCTCGTGGGCAGCACCATGGTGTGTGCGCTGAGGGCTTTCCGCTCGCGCCCAGACCTGCTCACCACCGCCATGGACGTGTTTGTGAAGGAGCCGTCCTTTGACTGGAAGGTGCGGTGGTCTCTTCGCACTTTGTGCCTTTGTTACAGCGTGCCTGTGATTGACCCACATCTCCTGTTACCTGGTGGGAATGTGTCGCGTTGTGTTTATTACTAAAATACTTACTGTTTTGTACAGCACTTTCTCAGAAGGAACACTTGGGATCATTGGCTTGGCTTGAAAAGCAGATGAGACGTTCCTTTTGTTTGGAGGAAACTGACTTGAGAGTATTTTTAACCCTTTGGTGATGGTGGGTTTGGTTTCTCTGAGACAAGTTTTAGTTTAAAATCTGTTCCACACAAAGTCCTCCTTGATCATAAAGACAGATCGTGCTTTCTTAAATCTCAAGGGTTCTTCACGATACTGCCCCCCAAAAGGGAGCACAGCAATGGCACCCTCCACAGGGAGGGATCCTTTAAGCCTAAGGGTAAGACCCTCACGGTCATGGTCACTGTTATCTGTGCTGCCGTGAGAGTTTGCGTAAAAAGCTGCGGCGCCCTCCCCAGTCAGAGATTCTGTTTATTTTAAGATCGTTACTTGTTGAATCTGTGTGAATGTGATCATGTATACTGTTAAGCAGAGAAAAAAAAATCATGTTCCTTTCCTTTAGAATTTTGAACAGAAAATGCTAAGAAAAGGAGGATCATGGATTCAAGAAATAAATGTAACTGAAAAAAACTGGTATCCCCGGCAGAAGATACATCATGCTAAGAGAAAGTTAGCAGGTGCCAATCCAGCAGTTATTACCTGGTAAGACGTTATTTGTGGAAGAAACAAACACACACCAACACGCTGGCGTTTCCAGAAGAATCAGTGAACACCATATGTTTATCCTCGGCCTGTGGTGTCGGCACTGACAGACGGAGGGCCACGGCCTGAGGAGGCCAGCCTCTCCACCGCCCTGCAAGGTCCTAACTCTGGAGCCCTTCCCAGTCTGCCTGGGGTCCCTGCACCGCATTCCTAGACTGTTGCATGAATATCTTTACCTGCCCGAGGAGATTTAGGTTTTAAACTTACTCTTGGGCTTCCCTGGTGGCGCAGTGGTTGAGAGTCCGCCTGCCAATGCAGGGGACGCGGGTTCGTGCCCCGGTCCGGGAAGATCCCACGTGCCGCGGAGCGGCTGGGTCCGTGAGCCATGGCCGCTGAGCCTGCGCATCCGGAACCTGTGCTCCGCAACGGGAGAGGCCACAACAGCGAGAGGCCCGTGTACCACAAAAAAAAAAAAAAAAAAAAAAAAAAAAAAGCAAGAATAAACTTACTCTTGTCCTTTCTCAGGACAAATGGGACCCTGGCGGCATAGCCCCGAGGTGCGGAGAGCACGGTGGCGGCTCACTAACAAGTGTGCAAATCGGGTTACCTTTGACACAGCTTTCACATTTTTCTGGTTGAGGTCTAAAACAAACAGGAATTTGTAGAAATGATTCACAAGAAGGAAAAAGAGTTGGACTTTCCCATTTAATTAACAATAAAAGGCTGTCTGTGGTCAGTTGTTTTTCGACAAAGGTGCCGAGACCATTCGGTGGTCTTTCCAACAAATGGCAAAGGAATGAAGGTGGAACCTCCACCTCCCACCACATACAAAGTTAATTCAAAGTGGATCAAAGAGCTAACTGTAAGAGCTAAAACTGTAAAATACTTAGGAAGAAACACGGGTAAATCTTTAGGACCTGGGATTTGGCAGTGACAATTTGGCACTCTTAAGTATAACAGGAAAAGCACAAACAAGAAAAGGAAAAAACAGATAAACTAATCAAAATTGAAAACTTTAGTGCTTACCATCAGGAAAGTAAAAATACAGCCCACAGAATGGGAGAAAACATTTGAAAGTCATACAGCTGCTAAGGGACTTGTGTACAGAATACATAAAAAGCCCTTACGCTGAATAATAAAAAGACCACCCAGTTAAAAAATGACCACAGTACCTGAACGGACGTTGCTCTAAAGAAGACACACAGATGGCCAGCAAGCACATGGCAAGATGCTGACCATCATCAGTCATCAGATAAATGCAGTGGGATTCCACTTCACACCCACTAGAACTGTTGGAATCAAAAAATGGAACATAGCGAGTTGTTGTGAGGGCTGGAGAAGTCGAAGCCCTCGGTGTTTCTGCTGGGAAGGTAAAATGCTGCAGCCACTGTGGGGAGGTGTGGCAGTTCCTCAAAGAGTTAAACGTGGGGTACCATAGGACCCTGCGTTCCATTCTGGGTACTAACCCAAGCGAAGTAAAAGTGAGTCCACACAGACACGTGAAGACAGGCGTTCCCAGCATCTATCATGTTCTGGTTTCCTGCAGATCGAATCTCTTGGCTTTAAGGTTATGAGCAACAAAATATTCTGCGTGGTGAGAGGGAATGTCTGGTTTGGACAGGAAAAATCATATGTGGTTTGTGTCTTCATGTTTGTTTAATCTTTTTTCCAGTGATGAGTTACTTCTGGGCCATGAGAAGGTGCCTGCCTTTGAGCATTACATCGCTGTAGCGCAAGGAAGCAGAGATCACAACATCCGTGCCCAGGAGCCAGGCAGTGGACTTTCAGAAGAGGCCCAGGTGAAGTGCTTGATTGACCAGGCAACGGACCCCAACATCCTTGGCAGAACTTGGGAAGGGTGGGAGCCCTGGATGTGAGGTCCTGGGGAGTCAGCAGAGAAGGGGCATGCGTGTGGAGAGAGTGTCCTAAACTTTGATCCAGGCAATCGGTGGGCTCATCGTCCCGAAGCACCAGAGTTGTATCCCGAGTTTAATCCAGGTCATGATGAAGTGAATGCTGGCATGGGTGAATGACTAGGCCATAATCATAGATCAGGTTAGGGTTAAAATGGATGTAGAAGGGCAGACTTGTGCAGAGCACGGAATCAAGACCGGAGCAGATCGCGAGTGCTGTGAGCGGACCAAGAGCTGTGGTAGTTCATTGTGCACGTGAGCGTTCTGCGACCTGCCTCACGGCGCCATGGAAATCACACCCGGAAGACTTCGTCCCGGAGACTCTGAGAGAGTCATATTAGCAGCACAGGAATAAGGTCAGGCTATGATTATGGCTTATTACATTTAGAAATGATTGTATTTGACATTTTAGGATATTTTTGTAGGTTTTTCCCTTTCACATTTTTCTCTTCTATTTTTGACATTTTATGACAGAACTGTTCTCTAGAAGGGAAAGTGTTTAGGAGAGGGAAAAACCTTGGTCTCAGCACTCACTTTTGCTACTCTGATCACAACGGGAAGGTGGATGAAAGAGCTTTGCATCCCAGACTCAGGAAAGCTTCAGAAATTCCAAGTATGAAAGTAGGGATAGCACTAAGCATTTGGGTTCTAGGAAAATAAAAGAAATCCCTGTTTGAAATGAATCCTTATTTGGAGATAACACATGCGTTCTAGAGCAGCCAGACCAAGTTACAGAAGCAGCTTCCTCTGCACTTGAAGGGCCTCTGTCCTCACCCGGAGCCGATTTCAGGTGGGCTTTGAGCTTTTTGTTACTGTTTTTTCAAACATTTCTAGTTAGAAACTCTTGTATGATTTTGGGAAATAGTAAATCTTAAGACTAAGGAACATTAAAAGTTTTTTTCCCAAAGTAGTGTATAGCTTTTATGCAGTTTCACAAGCAAACACTTCATCTCATAATTATTTCATTGTATTACTTGACAAACTTATTTTGATAGATACAGGTTGAATGCATTATGGCATTAATAAGAAACGTTTATGGGGACTTCCCCAGTGGTCCAGTGGTTAAGACTCCGTGCTTCCACTGCAGGGGGCTTGGGTTCGATCCCTGGTCGGGGAACTGAGACGTCCAGCATGCTGCGCAGCGTGCCTGAAACATTTAAAGAAAAAAAAACAAAAAAATTCCAAGTTCCCTTAGGACGGGACGCCTACACACAGCTTCCAATCGACAAAATAAAATCGTGGAGAAAGAGTAAAGATGTAAACTGTAAACACTTTCTAAAATAAAAATTATTTCATCAACTTGCAAGAATTTTTGAAGTGCTGTTGATTAATGACCAGTAACTTCCACTAAGATAGGTGTTTGTGAACTTTGAAATATTGTCTGTATATTGAAGTGACAGCACAGCTGTGGGGTTTGTACGTATTCTCTTTGAACATCATGAAATTGAAGAATTTAAGGACTGGCTTTTCAAAAAAGCAAAGGCCATTGGAATTTTGATAGGGATTGCACTGAATCTGTAGGTGGCTTTAGGTAGTTTTGCTATTTAACAATATTAAGGCTTCCAGTCCATGAACACAGTGTCTTTCCTTTTATTTGTCTTTAATTTCTTTCAGCAGTGTTTTGTCATTTTTACTGGTTTTTGATGTTTCTACTTTTCAGTTTCCTTGTTTAAATTTATTCTTAGTATTCTTTTGGATGCTGCTGTATATTTGTAGATATTATGTATTTACAGAGTTTCCCAGTTTCCTTTTTGGATTGTCATTGCTGGTGTAGAGGAACACAGCTGCCTTTGTGTGGTGATCTTTTCTCTTGAAACTTTGCTGGATTAATTTATTAGCTCTAGTACTTATTCTCTGTTATCTTTGGGACGTCTCGTATACAGGATCATGTTGTCTATGATAGAGACGGTTTTACTTCTGCTTTTCCAATTGGAATATTTTTTCTTTTTTTCTTGCCTGATTGCTCTGGCTAGAACATCCAGTACAGTGTTGAATAGCAGTGGTGAAAGAGGGCATCCTTGTCTTGTTTCTGATCTCAGGGGAACGTTTTCACCTTTCACCAGTGAGTGTGATGTCATCTGTGGGTTTTCAGCAATGTCCTTTGTTGTGCTGAAGAAGTTCTCTTCTAGTCTTAGTTTGCTGTGTGTTTTTATCGTGAAATGGTGTTGAATTTTGTCAAATACTTTTTTTGCATCAGTTGAGATGAACCTGTGTTTTTTCTCCTTTGTTAAAAGTTGTATATTACAACATTCGATACTAGATTTTCTTTTTAATTTAATTTTTGGCCGCGTTGGGTCTTCGTTGCTGCACGCGGGCTTTTCTCTGGTTGTGGCGAGCAGGGGCTACTCTTTGTTGCGGAGCACGGGCTCTAGGTGCATGGGCTCAGTAGTTGTGGCTCGTGGGCTCTAGAGCGCAGGCTCAGTAGTTGTGGCGCAGGGGCTTAGTTGCTCCGTGGCATGTTGGATCTTTCCAGGCCAGGGCTCGAACCCGCGTCCCCTGCATTGGCAGGCAGATTCTTAACTGCTGCGCCACCAGGGAAGCCTGATGCTAGATGTTGAATCACCCTTGCAGTGCTGGGACAAATCCCACCTGGCCATGGTGAGAAATCCTTTTACTCTGAGGTTGGAGTCCATTTCCTCGTATTTTGTTGAGGATCTTTGCATCAGTGCCCATAAGGGTTATTAGTCTATAATTCTGTTACGGAGCCTGTCTGTCTGGCTTTGGTATCAGGGTAATGCTGGGTTCATAGAACGAGTTCGGGAGTGTTCCCTTCTCTGATATTTTCTGGAAGAGTTTGAGAAGGATTGGTGTTAATTCTTTCAGGGTTTGGTACAATTCACCAGTAAAGCCATCCTTTTGTTTTGGGGAGGTTTTTTCTATTACTGATGAAGTCTCTTGTTGCAGATCTCTTCAAATTTTCTATTACTTGAGACAGTTTTGGTGATTTATGTTTGTAGGAACTTTTGATAAGTTGGCATTTTTATTTCTGTAAGGTAGATGATGTCCCCACTTTTTTCTTTTTTTTTTTTTTTTGGTGGTATGCGGGCCTCTCACCGTTGTGGCCTCTCCCGTTGCAGAGCACAGGCTCCAGACGCGCAGGCTCAGCGGCCATGGCTCACGGGCCCAGCCGCTCCGCGGCATGTGGGATCTTCCCGGACTGGGGCACGAACCCATGTCCCCTGCATCAGCAGGCAGACTCTCAACCACTGCGCCACCAGGGAAGCCCCCCACTTTCATTTTTGATATTAGTTATTTGAGTTTTTTTTTTTTCCTTTTTTTTCTGAATCAGTCTGGAAAGAGGTGTGTCAATTTTGTTGAGCTCTTCCAGGTACCAATGTTTGGTTTTGTTGCATCTCTTTTTCTGTGCTCTGTTTTATCTGTGCTTCTAATCTTGACTATTTTCTCAGTTTACTGGCATTGAGTTGAGTTTGCTCTTCCTTTCCTTAGTTCCTAAAGGAGTAGCGTTAGGTTACTCATTTGCAATCTTTCTTTTTTAATGTAGGCACTAAAGTGTGGTGAAATGAAATTTATATTTTAAGGCAGGACAAGAAAGATGTAAAAATTCTTCTTGTGTGTGTGTCCGGGTCTCCTCCATGCCCCCCTGATGTGCAGTGTGTGTCGCATTGCACATTAACCAGAGCTCCTCAAAGGCGGAGCGGCCGCTCAACCACAAAGATCACTGTTCCTTTCCTTCTGATGCTAGCAGTGTAACTTCTCGAAAGAATAGCACTCTTTCCGAGCTCTGTTGGGGTCACGGTGACACGCTGCTCCTTTGTACGTGCTTACCTGGACTATGTATTGTGGTGACGTTTCTATAAAATACCAGTATGTCATTGTTATATACACGATCCTTCGTTTCAAAAATGTCTGACTGTGCCTTGGATTTCTAAACAGGTGGAACAGTTCTCAGAATCCTCAGTTTGGCTTGAATAAAATTCCCTTTTTTCTTTCTTCATTTGATTGTTGATTGAATTTTTGTCAACAAGTCTGACCATTGTTTTTGCTACATTCCTTAAATTTTGGTATGCTGTGTTTTTGTTTTCCTTTGTCTCAAAGTGTTTTCTAATTTTCCTCGTGATTTCATTTTTGATTTGGTTGTCTTAAGACTATGTTGTTTAATTTCCACATATTTGGAATCTTTCACTTTTCCTTCTTTATGGATCTCTAGCTTTATTGCATTTGGTTAGAGAAGATATTTCGTAAGATTTTAATCTTTCTTAATTTATGGAGACTTGTTTGGTGGCCTAACATGTGGTCTATCCTGGAGAATGTTCCAGTGCACTGAGAGGAGTGTGCTCTGTGGTCGTGGGTGGAGAGTTCTGTGCGTGTCTGTTAGGTCTGGCTGGTATGTGGGGTTCAGGTCCTCTGTTTCCTTATTCTTCTGTCTAGATGTTCTGTGTGCCCAGTATTGAAATTGGGGTGTTGAGGTCTTCAGCTGTTAATGTAGGTCTGTTTCTCCCTTCAGTTCTGTCAAGCTTTGCTTCCTGGATTTGGGTGGGGGTGGGTCCTGCTGTTTGGTGTGTGTATCTTTATAATTGCGATGTCTTTTTGATGGATTGACTTTATCAGTATATAATGCCCCTTTTTGGTCTCCTGTAACAGGTTGTGACTTAAGAGTCTATTTCCTGATACTAGTAGCCATGCCAGCTTTCTTTTTTTGTTTTGTTTTCATTTTATTTTATTAGTTTTTTAAACATCTTTATTAGAGTATAATTGCTTTACAATGGTGTGTGTTTGTTAGTTTCTGCTGTATAACAGTGAATCAGCTATATACATATCATGCCAGCTTTCTACTGGTTATTAATGTGTGGAAAACATGTTTCCGTACTTTCAATCTGTTTGTGACTTTGGCTCTAAAATGAGTCGCTTGTAGATAGTATATAATTGGCTTATGCTTTTATAATCCATGTTGCCAGTACCTCTGGTGAATTTAATCTGCTTAAATATAAAGCAACTTCTAAATTAGGGAGTACCTATTTCTATCTTATTTCCATTTGTTTTCTACGAGTTTCATCTTTTCCCCCCAATTTCTTCCAAAACTGTTTCCTTTTGTGTTTGATTTGGTTTTGCTAATGTATCATTTCAATTCCCACCTTGTTTCCTTTTCTGTGTGTTTTTAAGTTTTTTCTTAGTGGTTATTCTGATGACTATAATTAACATCCTGAATTGATAACAATATAGTTTGAATTGATACTGGTTCCAACAGCTTCGCAAAAACCCTGCTCCTGTACAGCTCTGTCCTCTCTCCCACTTGATGCTGTTATTGTTGCCATCACAAGTTACATCTTAGAATACTGTATCCCCATTAACATTAGATTTATAATTAGTTTTATGCACTTGTCTTTTAAATCATATAAATAAAAAGAGGAGTAACACACCAAGATTTATTTATATAGTTACGAGATTTCCTTAAACACCCAGCACCAAAAAGATCTCCTCCCGCACTTTGCAGGTTGGTTTTGGGCTGCTCCTTCAGTGCTCAGCCAGGCTGCCTGCGACTCCACTCCAGCTTTCACCTTGGAGCCCAAGGAGTGGTGTAAGCGTCAGTGTTGTCAGTTCTCTTCTGAGCTCGTGTCAGGGTTTGGCGTGCAAATGCACTAGGCAGCCTTTGAAGCCCTCGTTCCCCCAAGGACCCTCCTCCGTAGCCTCCTCCCGTCTAGGTGGTTGTTCCGTCTGCTGCTCGCCCCAGCTGCCCGTGGATAGCATGGGTAGTCTTTAAACGCTTTTGATTCGTGCCTCCTGGAAGTGGCTGGAGCTGAAAGAGCAAAGCAAGGGAAGGCTCTGTGCCGGCCCCTCAGGTCACTACCAGACAGGTCAAATGCACAACGACATTTGTGCGTTTAGAAGAGCAAGGTCCCTATGGTCACCCCACCCCTTGTGCCCAGAACCGGCAACCCACACCAGGGGCATGGTCTCTGCTGGCAGCTGGCAGCTGGGGTGGCAGGCGAGCACAGAACAGCGCCACTGCACTCACCGAGTTTTCCCAGCTCCTTCCCCTGGCTTCTGTAAGTATCTGATCTGAGTCCAGCATTCCAAAGACGTTGGTTCTGCCATTATTCTGCCAGCTTGTTGGCAGCTTCAGTGGAGGTACTGACTCTCAGAGGGCCCTACTCTGCCATCCTCCGTGACATGGCTCAGGTGACCTCCTCTGACTCATGGTTGTCAGGAACTTGTCGAGCTCCTGTGTGGAACTACTATTTGCAGATCCCTGGGCGAGGCACAGACGTGCACTGTATGAGAGGCCAACCACGAGGACTTTCCAGCTGAGAAGGGAAGGCGATGTTTGTTTGTATATAAAGGTCCGCAGTGTACAGTGAGAGAACCAGCACCCAGGGCGCTAGGAAGAGGCTGCCTGTGGCCAGGCCCAGAGGAGTAATGCGCTACAACAGCACTGCTCGACACCCACTTCGTGCAGTGATGGAAATGTTCTGAATCTGTGCAGTATGGCTGCCACATTGGCCATCAAGCCCTCTGGATGTGGCTGATGTGACTGAACACCTGGATTTTAAGTTATTTAAATTATAGTTGATTCTTGTTCTTCACATCAGTGACGTTCTGTAACATCAACACAGACACTGAACTGGTGAATACTGAACCAGTGCTCCAGGGGGAAATAGTTTAGATTATTGGGGGCCTCTGGTCACAACAGTTTCGTTGACTGATCAGTACACAGCCTTGTTTGCGTGTGTTATTATTGTCGTGCCATGTGTTACATCCCTGGGACTGGCTGACTTCATAACTGCAAGTTTGTGCCTTTTGACCACTCACCCATTTTGCCCATCCCTTGATCCCCACCTCTGACAACCACAAATCTGCGTGTGTTTGACATAGGAGTTTGTTTTGTTTCGCTTTACATGCCACATGTAAGTGAGGTCATACGGTTGTCTTTCCACGTCTGACTTATTTCACTTAGTGTAGTGCCCTCAAGGTCCATCCGCGTTGTCGCAAATGGCAAGATTTCCTTTTTTATAGCTGAATACTATTCGTGCACACACACAGTTTGCCCTGCTATCCGAAAGTAGAGCGTTCCTGTGAAAACTTTCCTAAGCAAAATGGTATAAAGAGAAGAGCATCCCCCGCTTTTCTGAAGTTCAAATTATGCCGCTTTTACAGAAGTCCCACATTAGTACCTGTTTTCACTAACCAAAAGAAATCCAAAGAAGATTTTCGCCTTTATGAAAAAAGCCATTACTGTACTGATGTAAGTCTTTTGTAAAAGCAAAGTGGTATAATGCAAACTTTTGGAAAGCAGGGAGTACCTGTACCACTTTTTCTTTATCCATTTGTCCATTAATGGGATATTCCATGTGTTGGCTATTGTAAATAATGCTATGATAAACACAGGGGTGTGTACGTCTTTTCAAGGTAATGTTTTACTTCCTTTTAATAAATACCCAGAATTGAATTGCTGGATCGTATGGTAGCTCTGTTTTTAGTTATTTGAGGAAGCTCCATATTGTTTTCTACAGTGGCTGCACCAATTTACATTCCCACCAGCAGTGCACAAGGGTTCCCTCTGCCCACTTTAAACTGTATTGTTTGTTCTTCTGCTGTTGAATTGTATGAGTTCTTTACATATTTTGGATGTTAGCCCCTGATCAAATATATAATTTGCAAATAACTTCTCCCATTTGGTAGGTTGCCTCTTTTTTTGTTGATGGTTTCCTTTGCTGTGCAGAAGCTTTTTAGTTTAATGTAGTTTCACTTGTTTATTTTTGCTTTTGTCGCCAAATCCAAGACTGCTGTCAAGGAGCTTACCACCTATGTTTTCTTCTAAGTGTTTTATGATTTTAGGTCTTAACATTTGAGTATTCAATCTACTTCAAGTTAATTTTTGTGAGTGGCGTAAGATAGGTGTCCCGTTTCATTTTTCTTATGTGTTTGTTAACTTTTCTCAACGCTATTTGTTGAAAAGACTTTCCTTTTCCCATTGGACATTCTTGGCTCCCTTATCAAATATTAGTTGACCATATATGTGGGGGGTTAATTCTGAGGTCACTGTTGTGTTCCACTGGTCTGTGTGTCTCTTTTTATGCCAGTCCCATAGTGTTTTACTTACTGTTGCTTTCTAGTATACTTTGAAATCAGGAAGTGTGATACATCTGGTTTTGTTTTTCTTTCTCATCACTGCTTTCACTATTTGGGGTCTTTTGTGGTTTCATACAAATTTTAGGATCTTTTCCTTTTTCTGTGAAAAATGCCATTGAGATTTGTATAGAGATTGCATTGAATGAATGGACGGCTTTGGGTAGCGTGAAAATTCTAACGATATGAACTCTTCCAACTGATGAATGAACACAGGATGTCCCTCCACTTGTTCGTGTCTTCTTCGGCTTCTTTCAGCAAAGTTATAATTTTCATTTTCATTGTACATCTTTCATTCACTTCCTTGGTTAAATTTATTCCCAGGCATTTTATTGTTTTTGATGTTTCATTCTCAGTGTATAGAAATGAAGCTTATTTCTATGTATTGATTTTTATATCTTGCAAATTTACTGAGTTCATTTATTATATCAGTAGTTTCTAAAGTTGAGTCTGTGGGGTTTTTAATAGATAAGATTATATCACCTGCAAACAGTGACAATTTTGCTGCTCTCTTTCAGATTTGGATAGCTTTTCTTGGTCTTGCTTGATTCCTCTAGCTAGGACTGCTAGGACTGCGTTGAACAATTTGTGAGAGTGAATACCCTTGTCTTGTTACTGATCTTAGAGTAAAGGCTTTAATTTTTTTTTATGCATTGAGCATAATTTTAGCTGTGGGTTTACTGCATATGGCTTTTATTAGGTTGCGGTATTTTCCTTCTACCCCCAATATGCTGAAGCTGTTTACTATTATAAAATGATGCTGTATTTTGTTAAGTGCACTATCTACATCTGTTGAGATGATCGTGTGACTGTTCCCTTTCATTCTGTTAATGTGGTTTTATCACATTTATTGATTTGTGTATGTTGAACCAGCCCTGTATCCTAGGGAAAAATCTCACTTGATCATGGTTTATAATCCTTTTAATAAGTTCTTGAATTTGGTTTGCTAATATTTTGTTGAGGAATTTTGCATCTGTGTTCATCAGGAGTATTAGTCTAGAGTTCTCTTTTCTTGAAGTGTCCTTATCTGGCTATGGTATCAGAGCAATGCTGGGCCTCGTAGAATGTGTTTGGAAGTGCTCCCTGCTCTTCAGTTTTTCAGGAGCGTTTGAGAATGGTAGGTGGTAATTCTTCGCTAAACGTTTGGTAGAATTCTCCAATGAAACCATCTGGTCCTGGTGTTTTCTGTATTGGGAGATTTCTGATTACTCATACAAGCTCCTTACTCATTATTGGCTTGTTCAGACTTTTTCTTTCTGGTTCAGTCTTGATAAGTTGAATCAATCTAGGAACTTACCCGTTTCTTCTAGGTTGTCCAATTTGTTGGTGTATACTTGTTCTTAGTAGTCCCTTATGATCCTGTGTATTTCTTTAGTGTCCATTTGAATTTCTTCTCTTACATTTCTGCTTTTGAGTCTTCTCCCTTTTTTTCTTAGTTCCACTAAGGATTTGTCAATTTTATCTTTTTGGAAAACCAGCTCTTATTGATCTTTTCTATCATTTTACTCATTTCTATTTCTTTTATTTTGGCTGTGATCTTTATTATTTCCTTCCTTATGTTAACTTTGCTCTTATTCTTCTTTTTCTAGTTCTTTAAGGTATAAAGTTGTACTGTTTATTTGTGATCTTAAAATGTTAATATATGCATTTTTAACTAAACTTCCCTCACTGAACTGCTTTGGCAGTGTCCCGTACGTTTGGGTATGCTGTTTCCATTTTCATTTGTTTTGAGATAATCTTTGTTCAGGAGTGTGTTGTTTAGTTTCTACATATTTCTAGATTTTTCAGCTTTTCTCATGTTTTCGATTTCTAGTTTCATACCATGGTGGTCAGAAAACATACTTCATATGATTTCAGTCATCGTAGGTTTTCTAAGACTTGTTTTATGCCCTGTCACATGATGTCCTTGAGAGGGTACCATGTGCCATTGATAAGAACGTATCCTGCTGCTGTTGGATGGAATATTCTAGAGGTATCTATCTATCTCTTAGGTCCATTTGGCTTCATGTTTGGTTCAAGTCCATTATTTCCTTGTTGAATTTCTTTCTGGGTTATCTATCCTTTGTTCAAAGTGTGGTACTGAGGTCTCCTATGATTACTGTATTATTGTCTGGTTTCCCTTCATTTCTGTTAGTATTTGCCTAACATATTCAGGTCCTCCCATGCTGGGTGCGTACATACTTTATACGTATGACTGTTACATCTACTTGATGGATTGATCTCTTTACAGCATTTACAATGATGACCTTCTTTGACTCTTGTTACCATTTTGTCATAAAGTAAGTGTTTTGTCTGATAAGAGTATAGATACCCTTGTTTTCTTTTGGTTTCCACTTGCACAGAATACGTCTTCCTGTCCTGTCACTTTGAGTCTACATGCGTCCTGAAGGCTCAAGTGGACTCTTGTAGGCAGCATACAGTTGAGTCTTTTTAAAAATATATCCAGCCACTCGGTGCCTTTTGATTGGTGAGTTCAGCCCATCTGCGTTTAGAGTATTTGTTGATATGTAAGGACTTAACTCCTGCCACCTTAACAAACATTTGCTTTCTGGTTGATTTGTGTTTCTGTTGCTTCTCTCCCGGTGCCCCGCGCACCCCCCACCCCCACCCCCCCGCCCATCTCTGCCTACCTTTGTAAATTTGTTATTCTCTGTGGTGGTATATTCTGTTTCCCCTTTCTTTCTTTGTCTTTTGTGGTTACCATGGGGCTTACATAAAACATCTCAGAGGTAGAACAGTACATTTTAAGCTGATACTAGTGACTCGAATCAAGATGCTGAACGAGGAGGACACAGAGCTCCCCTCCCCTCGTGAACACATCAAAAATGCATCTACATGTGGAGCAGCTGTCACTGAAAACTAGCTGGAGACTGGCAGAAAGACTCCTGTGCAACCCAAGTCTGTAAGAAATACCCCCGTGACTCTTCAGGTGGGAAGGGAAGAGACGTGATCAGGTGACCTGTGCCCGTGGGAGGGGACTCCTCAGAGGAAAAGGGAGATTCACTCGGGCAGGCACCCTCCCTGGGGAGTGGGAAGTTGGAGCCACCTATTGGGTGCCCAGCCCTGGGGTCCAGCAACAGGAAGACGAGTCTCCTTGGCTGGCTGGAAGGCTGTGGGAAGCCTGGAACTCTGCTGGTACGGAGTGCATGGATTTTTACTGGCTCCCAAAGCTGGGCAGAGACGGCAGATTGAAACTGCACTGCTGGCTGACTGGTTTCCTGTGACCAACCCAGTGTGCACCCCAGCCTGAACCAACCAAGCTAACACTCCAGTAGCATCTGCATTGTGTTGCAGCTCCACAATGGAGTTGGAGCTGCCATGACCAAGGAAGAAGCCTGGCCACAAACTGCTGTGGTGGCTCAAACCCTAAGTGGCATCTGAGCAGGGAAGGGGCAGCCATTACTGGCAATTGCACAAGGCAGCGCATCAGACGCAGACCAGATCTCTGACGGCAGCCAGACCACACACCCCATGCCCTGGCCCTTGCCAACCGCCCCCCCGCCCCCCCGCCACACACACACACACACACACACACACACACACCAGCCCCGCTTGGTCCACACTGGTCCCCTCCGGGACTGAGGGTACCAATACTGGGAGGGGAGAGAGCACTCAGTGGGAGCTGAGCCAGCGCAGGCCTCACCCCACCCCTGGCTCCAGCTCCAGCTCCTCTGTCTCAAGCCCCACCACCTACCAAGTTGACAGCTGCTAAGCACACGGTGAGAGAGTACATGGCTTAGGTTCCAGTCAAATTCAGCTCCCCCACCAAAGCCACTGGACACACACAAACTGTACCAGGGGCGCGTCCCACATAAAGACACCTCTTCAAGACCGCCAGAGGTAACCGTTTCACCTAATTTAACAGAGACAGAGAGAGATGAGCAAAATGAGCAGAAGAGTTTATCTCAGTTGAAAGAAAGAGCAAGGATTCAATGCATCAAGAGCAAGGATGCTAACAGAGATTGGTTCAAGATGGCAGAGTAGAAGGACGCACGCGCACTCACTCTCACGAGAGCACCGGAATCACAACTAACTGCTGAACAATCATCGACAGGAAGACGCTGGAACTCACCAAAAAAGATACCCCACATCCAAAGACAAAGGAGAAGCTGCAGTGAGACGGTAGGAGGGGTGCAATCATGATAAAATGAAATCCCATAACTGCTGGGTGGGCAACTCACCAACTGGAGAACACTTAGACCACAGAAGTCCACCCACTGGAGTGAAGGTTCTGAGCCCCACGTCAGGCTTCCCAACCTGGGGGTCCAGCACCAGGAGGAGGATTTCTCAGAGAATCAGACTTCGAAGGTTCGCGGAATTTGATTGCAGGACTTCAACAGGACTGGGGGAAACAAGAGACTCCACTCGTGGAGGGCTCACACAAAGTAGTGTGCGCATCGGGACCCAGGGGAAGGAGCAGTGACCCTGGGGGAGACTGAACCAGACCTACCTGCTAGTGTTGGAGGGTCTCCTGCAGAGGCGGGGGGTGGCTGTGGCTCACTGTGGGGACAAGGACACTGGCGGCAGAAGTTCTGGGAAGTACTCCTTGGCATGAGCCCTCCCAGAGTCCACCATTAGCCCCACCGAAGAGCCTAGGCTCCAGTGCTGGGTCACCTCAGGCCAAACAACCAAAAGCGAGGGAACCCAGCCCCACCCATCAGCAGACGGGTATTAAAGTTTTACTGAGCTCTGCCCACCAGAGCAACATCCAGCTCTACCCACCACCAGTCCCTCCCATCAGGAGGCTGGCAAAAGCCTCTTAGATAGCCTCACCCACCAGAGGGCAGACGGCAGGAGTAAGAAGAACTACAATCCTGCAGCCTGTGGAACGAAAACCACATTCACAGAAAGACAGACAAGATGAAAAGGCAGAGGGCTATGTACCAGATGAAGGAACAAGACAAAACCCCAGAAAACAGCTAAATGAAGTGGAGATAGGCAACCTTTCAGAAAAAGAATTCAGAATAATGATAGTGAAGATGATCCAGGACCTCGGAAAAAGAATGGAGGCAAAGATCAAGAAGATGCAAGAAATGTTTAACAAAGACCTAGAAGAATTAAAGAACAAACAAACAGAGATGAACAATACAATAACTGAAAACTACACTAGAAGGAATCAACAGCAGAATAACTGAGGCAGAAGAAAGGATAAGTGACCTGGAAGACAGAATGGTGGAAATCACTGCCGCAGAACAGAATAGAGAAAAAAGAATGAGAAGAAATGACCGCCTGAGAAACCTCTAGGACAATATTAAATGTACCAATATTCGCATTATAGGGGTCCCAGAGGAGGAGGGGAGAGAGGGAGAAGAGGGAGAGAGGGAGAAGAGGGAGAGAGGGAGAGGGGGAGAGGGAGAGGGAGAGGGATTTGAAGAGATTATAGTCAAAAACTTCCCTGACTTGGGAAAGGAAACAGCCACCCAAGTCCAGGAAGCGCAGAGTCCCAGGCAGGACAAACCCAAAGAGAAACATGCTGAGACACACAGTAATCAGACTGACAAGAATTAAAGAAAAATTATTAAAGGCAACAAGGGGAAAATGACAACATACAAGAGGAGTCCCATAAGGTTACCCCCTGATTTCTCAGCAGAAACTCTACAAACCAGAAGGGAGTGGCAGGATACATTTAAAGTGATGAAAGGGAAGAACCTACAACCAAGATTACTCTACTCAGCAAGGATTTCATTCAAACTTGACGGAGAAATCAGAAGCTTTACAAACAAGCAAAAGCTAAAAGAATTCAGCACCACCAAACCAGCTCCACAACAAATGCTAAGGGAACTTCTCTAAGTGGGAAACACAAGAGAAGAAACGGACCTACAAAAACAAACCCAAAACAATGAAGAAAATGGTAATAGGAACATACGTATCGATAATTACCTTAAGTGTGAACGGATTAATTGCTCCAACCAAAAGACACAGGCTCGCTGAATAGATACAAAAACAAGACCCATATATATGCTGTCTACAAGAGACCCACTTCAGACCTAGGGACACATAAAGACAAAGTGAGGGGATGGAAAAAGATATTCCAGGCAAACGGACATCAAAAGAAAGCTGGAGTAGCTATACTCATATCAGATAAAATAGACTTCCAAATAAAGAATGTTACAAGAGACAAGGAAGGACACTACATAATGATCAAGGGATCAATCCAAGAGGAAAATATAACAATTATATATGCACCCAACACAGGAGCACCTCAATACATAACGCAAATGCTAACAGCTATAAAAGAGGAAATCGACAGTAACACAGTAATAGTGGGTGACTTTTAACACCTCACTTACACCAGTGGACAGAAAATTAACAAGGAAACACAAGCTTTAAATGACACTACAGACCAAGTAGATTTAATTGACATTTATAGGGCATTCTATCCTAAAACAGCAGATTACACTTTCTTCTCAAGTGCACAAGGAACATTCTCCAGGATAGATCATATCTTGGGCCACAAATCAAGCCTCAGTAAATTTAAGAAAATTGAAATCGTATCAAGCATCTTTTCTGACCACAGCGCTATGAGATTAGATATCAACTACAGGGGGAAAAAACATAAAAAACACGAACACATGGAGGCCGAACAGTGCATTACTAAATAACCAAGAGATCACTGAAGAAATCAGAGGAAATCAAAAAAATACCTCGAGACAAATGACAATGAAACATGACAACCCAAAACCTATGGGATGCAACAAAAGCAGTTCTAAGAGGGAAGTTTATAGCTATACAAGCCTACCTCAGGAAACAAGAAAAATCTCAAATAAATAATTGAACGTTACACCTAAAGGAACTACAGAAAGAAGAACAAACAAAACCCAAAGTTAGCAAAAGTAAAGAAATCATAAAGATCAGAGCAGAAATAAATGAAATAGAAACGAAGAAAACAATAGGAAAGATCAATAAAACTAAAAGCTGGTACTTTGAGAAGATAAACAAAATTGGTAAACCATTAGCCAGACTCATCAAGAAAAAGAGAGGACTCAAATCAATAAAATTAGAAATGAAAAAGGAAACGTTACAACAGACACCGCAGAAATACAAAGCATCCTAAGAGACTACTACAGGCAACTCTATGCCAATAAAATGGACAACCTGGAAGAAATGGACAAATTCTTAGAAAGGTATAACCTTCCAAGACTGGACCATAGAAAATATGAACAGACCAGTCACAAGTAATGAAGCTGAAACAGTGATTAAAGATCTTCCAGCAAACAGAAGTCCAGGACCAGATGGCTTCACAGGTGAATTCTATCAAACATTTAGAGAAGAGCTAACAGCCATCCTTCTCAAACTCTTCCAAAAAATTGCCTAGGGAGGAAGACTCCCAAACTCATTCTACGAGGCCACCATCACGCTGAAACCAAAACCAGACAAGGATGTCACAAAGAAAGAAAACTACAGGCCAATATCACTGATGAACATAGATGCAAAAATCCTCAAAAAATACTAGCAAACAGAAGCCAACAGCACATTAAACGGATCATACACCATGATCAAGTGGGGTTTATCCCAGGGATGCAAGGATTCTTCAATATACTCAATCAATGTGATACACCATATTAACAAATTGAAGAATAAAAACCATATGATCATCTCAGTAGATGCAGAAAAAGCTTGTAACAAAATTCAACACCCATTTACGATAAAAACTCTCCAGAAAGTGGACACAGAGGGAACCTACCTCAACATAATAAAGGCCATGTACGACAAACCCACAGCAAACATCATCCTCAATAGTGAAAAACTGAAAGCATTTCCTCTAAGATCAGGAACAAGACAAGGATGTCCACTCTCGCCACTATTATTCAACATAGTTTTGGAAGTCCTAGCCACGGCAATCAGAGAAGAAAAAGAAATGAAAAGAATCCAAATTGGAAACAAAGAAGTAAAACTGTCACTGTTTGCAGATGACATGATTCTATACGTAGAGTCATAAAGATGCCACCAGAAAACTACTAGAGCTAATCAATGAATTTGGTAAAGTTGCAGGATACAAAATTAATGCACAGAAATCTCTTGCATCCCTATACACTAACAACGAAAGATCAGATAGGGAAATTAAGGAAACAGTCCTATTCACCATTGCAGCAAAAAGAATAAAATACCTAGGAATAAACCTACCTAAGGAGGTAAAAGACCTGTACTCAGAAAAGTATAAGACACTGATGAAAGAAATCAAAGATGACACAGATGGAGAGATACACCACGTTCTTGGACTGGAAGAATCAATATTGTGAAAATGACTCTACTACCCACAGCAATCTACAGATTCAGTGCAATCCCTATCAAATTACCAATGGCATTTTTTTTTTTTTTTTTTTTTTTTTACAGAACTACAACAAAAAAATCTTAAAATCTGTATGGAGACACAAGAGACCCCGAGTAGCCAAAGCAATCTTGAGGGGAAAAAAACGGAGCTGGAAGAACAAGACTCCCTAACTTCATACTATACTACAAAGCTACAGTAATCAAGACAATATGGTACTGGCACAAAAACAGAAATACAGATCAATAGCACAGGATAGAAAGCCCAGAGATACACCCACGCACCTGTGGTCAACTAATCTATGACAAAGGAGACAAGGATATACAAAGGAGAAAAGACAGCCTCTTGTATAAGTGGTGCTTGGAAAACTGGACAGCCACATGTAAAAGAATGAAATTAGAACACTCTCTAACACCATACACAAAAATCAACTCAAAGTGGATTAGAGACCTAAATATAAGACCGGACACTATAAAACTCTTAGAGGAAAACATAGAACTCTCTGACATAAATCACAGCAAGATCTTTTTTGACCCACCTCCGAAAGTAATGGATATAAAACCAAAAATAAACAAGTGGGACCTAATGAAACTTAAAATCTTTTCCACAGCAAAGGAAACTCCAAAGAAGAGAAAAAGACTGCCCTACCGAACGGGAGAAAATATCTGCAGACGAATCAACGGACAGAGCATTAACCTCCAAAATATATACACAACTCATGAAGCTCAATATTAAAAACAAACAAACAAACAAAATCCCCAATCCAAAAATGGGCAGAAGACCTAAACAGACATTTCTCCAAAGAAGACATACAGATGGCCAAGAGGCACATGAAAAGCTGCTCAACGCCACTAATTATTAGAGAAATGCAAATCAAAACTACAGTGAGGTATCACCTCACACCAGTTAGAATGGGCATCATCAGAAAATCTACAAACAACAAATGCTGGAGAGGGTGTGGTGAAAAGGGAACCCTCTTGCACTGTTGGGAATGTAAATTGATACAGCCACTATAGAGAACAGTATGGAGGGTTCCTTAAAAAACTAAAAATAGAACTACCACATGACGCAGCACTCCCAATACTGGGCACATACCCAGAGAAAACCATAATTGAAAAAGTCGCACCCCAATATTCACTGCAGCAGTATTTACAATAGCCAGGTCATGGAAGCAACCAGGTTGCCCATCGATGGCAAATGGATTAGGAAGATGTGGTACGTATATACAATGGAATATTACTCAGCCCTAAAAAGGAACGAAATTGGGTCATTTGTAGAGATGTGGATGGACCTAGAGACTGTCATACAGAGTGAAGTCAGAAAAAGCAAAACAAATATTGTATATGAAAGCATATATGTGGAATCTAGAAAAATGGTATAGATGAACTGGTTTGCAGGGCAGAAATAGAGACACAGACGTAGAGAACGTATGGACACCGAGGTGGGAAAGCGGGGTGGGTGTGGTGGTGGGATGAACTGGGAGATTGGGATGGACATGTATACACTGATGTGTGTATAAAACAGATAACCAACAAAAAAGAGAATGCTAACAATTAGGAAAAAGAAGAGATGAACACAGAATTTTAACTAGAAAATTATTTTTTAAAATGAGAAATTAATAATTCAGTAACTAAAAGGAAAAACAGAAGGAATAAACGGCAGATTAGGTGATACAGAAGAATGCATAAGTGAGCTGGAAGATGGAAATAACCCAATCAGAACAACAAAAAGAAAAACCTGAAAGGGAATTTCGGATAACATCAAGTGTTTCCAACATTCACGTTATACAGGTCACACCCCTGAAGGAGGAGCGAGAGATAGAAGGGGGTCCAAAATGCACTTAATAAAATTATGGCTGAAAACTTCACAAGCCTGAGAAATGAAACATAATCAGTTATGGGAAGCACAGTGCGTGTCAATTAAGATGAACACAAATAGATTGATGCCAAGACATATCATAATTGAAATGGAATAAGTTAAAGAGAGAGATCTAAAGGCAGCAATAGAAAAAGAGGCATATACAAGGGAACCACCATAAGGCTATCAGCTGATTTTTCTGCAGAAGCTGTGGCCAGAAGGGAATGGCATGATATATTTAAAGTGCTGAAAGGGAAAAACATGCAACCTAGGGTACTCTACCCAGCAACATTATCATTGAGAACAGAAGGAGAGATAAAGCACTTCCCAGGGAAGCAGAAACTAAAAAAGTTCACCAATACTAAGCAACCCTAAAAGAAATGTTAAAGGGTCTTCTCTAAGTGGGAAAGAAAAGGCTATATAACAAGAGTAAGTATCTATAGGAAAGGAAAAATCCCACTAGTGAAGGCAAATATATATTTACAGGCTGAGGATCAATCACTTAAATAAGCTAGTACAAAGATTAAAAGACAAAAACTTGTAAAATCAAGTATAACTACAATAATCAGTAAAGATAAAAATGAAGATGTAAAATATGGCATCAAAAACACAAAGTGTTGGGACTTCCCTGGTGGTCCAGTGGTAAAGAATCCGCTTACAAATGCAGGAGATGCGGGTTTGATCCCTGGTCAGGGATTTAAGATCCCACATGCCGCTGTGCGACTAAGCCCGCATGCCACAGCTACTGAGCTTGCACGCCTCACCTGGAGCCCACATGCCACAAACTACAGAACCCACGTGCTCTGGAGCCCGCACGTCACAACTACAGAGCCAGTGCACCCTGCAGCCGGCACACCACGACTAGAGAGAGAAAACCTGCACGCTACAGGTAGAGAGAAGCCCGTGCACCACACAAAAGACCCCACATGCCTCAATGAAGATCCCATGTGCCGCAACTAAGACCTGACACAGCCAAAAATAAAAATATAATAAATAATAAATCTAAAAAAGTGTGGGGGAAGGATGTAGATGTAGATGTTTTAGAATGCGTATGAACTTTAAAAGGACTACCTGTTTAAGTATAGTTACAGGTCATCATATATGAACCCCACGGAAACTACAAACCAAAAAACTACGGTAGAGGGACTGGCCGAGATGGCAGAGTACAAAGACCCTGAGCTCCCCTCCTCTCAGGAGCACTCCAGAATCACAACTATCTGCAGAGCCACCAACAATGAAGAAGAATGGAAGCTACCAAAAAAGATCTTCTACAACTAAAGACAAAGATGGAACCACAATGAGACAGATGGATAGGAGGGACGGACTCACGAATATAATCAAATCCCACACACCTGGGTGGGCGACCCACAAACTGGAGAATAATTATACTACAGAGGTTCCCCCACAGGAGTGAGAGTTCTGAGCCCTACATCAGGCTCCCCAGCCCGGGCGTCCTGCACTAGGAAGACAAGCCCCCAGAGCATTTTGGCTTTGAAGACCAGAGGGGCTTAATTTTGGGAGCCCCACAGGACTGGGGAAAACAGAGACTTCATTACTTCATTCTTAAAGGGCACACACGAAGTCTCACACATACCAGGAACCAGGGCAAAAGCAGTAATCGGAGAGGACCCTGGGTCAGACCCATCTGCCAGTCTTGGAGAGTCTCCTGCAGAGGTGGGGGGTGGGTGTGGCTCACCATGGGACACACACACTGGTGGCAGACATTTGGGAACATTCTGCCGTGTGAACTGCTGCTGGTGGTTGCCATCTTGGCTCATCAGCACCGAGACCTGGCCCCAACAGCCTGTAGGCTCCAGTGCTGGGACACCTCAGGCCAGACAACTAACTGGGTGGGCACATAGCCCCACCCATCAGCAGACAGGTTGCCTGAAGACTTCCTGAGCCCACAGCCATGCCTAACCATGGCCCTGCCCACCAGAGGGCCAAGACCCAGCTCCACCACCAGCAGGCAGGCACTAGGCCTTCTCTCCAGGAAGCCTGCACCAGCCTCTTGACCAGCCTTATCCACCAGGGGGCAGACAAAAGAAAACCTCAATCCTGCAGACCCAGCCTGCCCACAGCAGGCCAGACCTTACTCTGAGACCATCTGGCCCCAGCCCTGTCCACCAACAGGCCAATGCATACCCTGCACCGCATACTTAACTGTGTGACTGACGAACCAGGAGCCCCCCTGCCCCCCACCCTGTGGCGGGCCGCTTCCGACCAGCAGAATAACGAGCCGCCACACGCAAGATTCTTCTCGTATCACACTTTATTGGAGCACAGCTTGGTTGAAGAAAGATGGAAGGAAGACCCTACGCAGCAGAATATGGCAGGCTTTATACTGGCCAGAAGGTCCACACAATAGCCCTGGATTGGTGTGTGTCAGTACATGTGACAATATATTGCTACGCCTACAATCCACGGGATGCACGTGTGGCGCCTTACGCGGCACTCCCGGGTAGTGCAAGCAAGATGCAACAATGTAACTTCGCCTTCCTCTGGACTAAAAATCCAGCTCCTTCCTGGCGGCGTCCCACACCACCCCAATAGTCCAGCACTAACCTCAGGACCTGGGTTCACCTGCCATTGGGTGAACTCTGCCCGTTTCCAATGGGCAGGCCTAAATCTTTGCGACTCTGACTGTACCCATCACTGAGCCGGCACTAGCCTCAGGGCCCCTTAGGGTTCTGCAGCCAGCTGCCTCGTGACCAGGCCCCGCTAAACGGCAGCCAGCAGCTTCTGCACAAGGCAGGTCCTGGCAACCAACCGGGCTAGGGGCCAACCAAGCCCACCAGACCACCCACACAGCCCACCATAACAGAAGGACCCATGCAGCCCTCTTAGGGGAACCCTTAGAACATATAGGTAATGGGAGGACACTGCAGGACAGTGCACTGCTGGGACACACAAGATGTCTCCTACAGAGGGCCACTTCTCCAAGGTTGAGAAATGTAAGTAACTTACCACAAACATAAAAATACAAATAGCAACTTGGACAAAATGAGGTAGCAGAGGAATATGTTCCAGATGAAGGAACAAGATAAAAAACCCCAGAAGAAAAACTAAGTGTTGTAGAGACAGGCAATCTACCCAAGAAAGGGTTCAGCGTGAGAATCATAAAGATGATCAAAGAATTTGGGAAAAGAATGCACAGAGTGAGAAATTCGAAGTTTTGAGCAAAGAGTTAGAAAACATAAAGAGTAACCAAACAGACGGAGAATACGATAACTGAAATGAAAAATACACTGGAAGAAATCAATAGTACAGAAGGGCAAATCAGTGAGCTGGAAGACAGAGTAGTGGAAATCACTGCCACTGAACAAAAAAAAAAAAGTATGAAAAGAAATGACAGTTTGAGAGACCTCTGGGACAACATCAAACACACTAATATTTGCATTATAGAGGCCCCAGAAGGAGATAAGAGAAAGAGCCTGAGAACATACGTTTAAGACATAATAGCTGAAAACATCCCTAACCTGGGAAAGGAACAAGTCACCCAAGTCCAGGAAGCACAGAGACTGCCACACAGGATGAACCCAAAGAGTAAGACAACAAGACACACTCTAAATAAAGTGACAAAGAGATAAAGAGAGAATATTAAAAACAGCAAGAGGATAAGAAATAACATACAAGGGAATTCCCATAAGGCTGACAGCCCGTTTTTCAGCAGAAACTCTACTGGCCAAAAGGGAGGGGCAGGATATATTTAAAGCGATGAAAGGGGAAAAAATACAACCAAGAATAATGTATCCAGGAAGGCCCTCATTCAAATTTGATGGAGAAGTCAAAAGCCGAAAGAGTTCAGTACCATCAAACTGACTTTACAACAAATGTTAAAAGAACTTCTCTAGGTGAAAAGGAAAAGGCCACAACTAGAAACAAGAAAATTACAAAATGAAAAAGCTCACCAGTAAAGGCAAACATACAGTGAAGGTAGGAAATCACACACCAAGCTAGTAGGGAGGTTAAAAGAAAAAAGTAGTAAGACTGTCTCTATTCCACAGTAAGCAGTTAAGGGATACACAAAACAATGAGACATAAAATATGCAAGCAGAAACAGTAATTGGGAGGGGAGGAGAGTACAAATGCAGGGTTTTCAAAATGCATTTGAAATTAAGCCATCAGCAACTTAAAACAATCATGTATACATACAGACTGCTATACAAAACCTCACAGTGACTGCAAACCCAAACTCTATAATAGATATGTACCCAAAAAAGAAAAAGGAAACCAAACATAACAGTAAAGCTAGTCATCAAATGAGAGAGAACAAAAGAAGGGAAAAACGACCCTACACAAATCCAAAACAATTAACAAAATGGTAGTGAGAACATACATATCGATGATTACCTTAAATGTCAACAGAGTAAATGCTCCAACTAAAAGACACAGAGTGGCTGATGGACACAAAAACAAGACCCCTTGATATTCTGCCTACAAGAGACTCACTTCAGATCTAGAGACATACAGACTGAAAGTGAGGGAGTGGAAAAAGGTATTCCATGCAAGTGGAAATCAATCGAAAGCCAGAGTAGTAATACTTACATGAGACAAAATCGACTTTAAAATAAAGACTGTTGTAAGAGACAAGGAGGGACACTACACAATGATCAAGGGATCATCCAGGAAGATACAACAATTGTATATACATATGGGAGGCACCTAAATATAAGGCAAATATTAAGAGACATAAAAGGAGAAATTGATGGTAACACAATACTAGTGGGGGACTTTAACACCCCACTTATATTAATGGACAGATCATCCAGACAGAAAATCCATCAGGAAACACAGGCCTTAAATAACACATTAGACCACATGGACTTAATTCATATATATAGAGCATTCCATCCTAAAGCAGCAGAATACATATTCTTTTCAAGTGCACATGGAAAATTCTCCAGGATAGATTACATGCTAGGCCACAAAATAAGCCTTGGTAAATTTAAGACAACTGAAATCATATCAAGCATCTTTTCCAAACGCAACAGTACAGAGACCAAAAATCAACTACAGGAAAAAAAATTGCAAAAAACACAAACATGTGGAAGCTAAACACTATGCTGCTAAACAACCAGTGGATCACTGAGTAGATTAAAGAGGAAATCAAAACTACCTACAGACAAAACAAAAACACAACGATCCAAAACCTGTGGAACGCAGCAAAAGTGGTTCTAAGAGGGAAGCTTATAGTGATACAGCTTACCTCAGAGAACAAGGAAAATCTCAAATAAACAACCTAACCTTACACCTAAAGCAACTAGAGAAAGAAGAACAAACAAAACCCAAGTCAGCAGAAGGAAAGAAATCATAAAGATCAGAGCAGAAATAAATGAAACAGAGACGAAGAAAACAACAGACGAGACCTTCAAGATGGAGGAGTAAGACGTGGAGACCACCTTCCTCCCCTCACATACATCAGAAATACATCTACACGTGGAACAACTCCTACAGAACACCTACTGAACGCTGGCAGAAGACCTCAGACCTCCCAAAAGGCAAGAGACTCCCCACATACCTGGAGAGGGCAAAAGAAAAACGAATAAACAGAGACAAAAGAATAGGGACGGGACCTGCACTTCCGGGAGGGAGCTGTGAAGGAGGAAAGGTTTCCATACACTAGGAAACCCCATCACTGGTGGAGACGGGGGTTGGCGGGGGGAGCTTCAGAGCCGCGGAGGAGAGTGCAGCCACAGGGGTGCAGAGGGCAGAGCGGAGAGATTCCCGCACGGAGGATGGGTGCCAACCGGCACTCACCAGCCCGAGAGGCTTGTCTGCTCACCCGCCGGGGCGGGCGGGACTGGGAGCTGAGGCTCGGGCTTCGGTCGGAGCGCAGGGAGAGGACTGGGGTTGGCGGCGTGAACACAGCCTGCAGGGGGTTAGTGCGCCACGGCTAGCCGGGAGGGAGTCCAGGAAAAGTCTGGACCTGCCAAAGAGGCAAGAGACCATTGTTTCGGGGTGCACGAGGAGAGGGGGTTCAGAGCACCGCATAAACGAGCTCCAGAGACGGGCACGAGCCGCGGCTAACAGCGCAGACCCCAGAGACGGGCATGAGACGCTAAGGCTGCTGCTGCCACCACCAAGAAGCCTGTGTGCGAACACAGGTCACTCTCACACCCCCCCTTCCGGGGAGCCTGTGCAGCCCGCCACTGCCAGGGTCCCGGGATCCAGGGACAACTTCCCCAGGAGAGCGCACGGCGCGCCTCAGGCTGGGGCAACGTCACGCTGGCCTCTGCTGCCACAGGCTCACCCCGCACCCATACCCCTCCCTCCCCCCGGCCTGAGTGAGCCAGAGCCCCCGAATCAGTGGCTCCTTTAACCCCGTCCTGTCTGAGCAAAGAACAGACGCCCTCCGGCGACCTACACAGAGGTTGGGCCAAATCCAAAGCTGAGCCCCGGGAGCTGTGAGAACAAAGAAGAGAAAGGGAAATCCCTCCCAGAAGCCTCAGGAGCAGCGGATTAAATCCCCACAATCAACTTGATGTACCCGCATCTGTGGAATACATGAATAGACAACGAATCATCCCAAATTGAGGAGGTGGACTTTGGGAGCAATGATACATATATATATATATATTTTTTTTCCCTTTTTCTCTTTTTGTGTGTATGTGTATGCTTCTTTGTGTGATTTTATCTGTATAGGTTTGCTTTTACCATTTTCCCTAGGGTTCTGTCTGTCCATTTGTTTTTTCTTTTTTTATTAAAATTTTTTTAATAATTATTTTTTATTTTAATAACTTTATTATTTCCTTCCTCCTTCCTCCCTTTCTCTCTTTCTTTCTCCCTTTTCTGAGCCATGTGGCTGACAGGGTCTTCGTGCTCCAGCTGGGCGTCAGGGCTGTGCCTCTGAGGTGGGAGAGCCAAGTTCAGGACATTGGTCCACAAGAGACCTCCCAGCTCCACGTAATATCAAACAGCAAAAGCTCTCCCAGAGATCTCCATCTCAACACTAAGACGCAGCTCCACTCAACAACCAGCAAGCTACGGTGCAGGACACCCTATGCCAAACAACTAGCAAGACAGGAACACAACACCACCCATTAGCAGAGAGGCTGCCTAAAATCATAATAAGTTCACAGACACCCCAAAACACACCACCAGAAGTGGTCCTGCCCAACAGAAAGACAAGATCCAGCCTGATCCACCAGAAGGCACCCCTCCACCAGGAAGGCACCCCTTCACCAGGAAGCCTACACAACCCACTGAACCAACCTTAGCCACTGGGGGCAGACACCAAAAACAACGGGAAGTATGAACCTGCAGCCTGTGAAAAGGAGACCCCAAACACAGTAAGTTAAGCAAAATGAGAAGACAGAGAAACACACAGCAGATGAAGGAGCAAGGTAAAAACCCACCAGACCAAACAAATGAAGAGGAAATAGGCACAGCTTTTGCACAGCAAAGGACATCATAAACAGGATGAAAAGACAACCCTTAGCATGGGAGAAAATACTTGCAAATGAAGCAAATGACAAAGGATTAATCTCCAAAATTTACAAGCAGCTCATGCAGCTCAATATCAAAAAAACAAACAACCCAATCCAAAAACGGGCAGAAGACCTAAATAGACATTTCTCCAAAGAAGGTATACAGATTGCCAACAAACACATGAAAGGATGCTCAACATCATTAATCATTAGAGAAATGCAAATCAAAACTACAATGAGGTATCACCTCACACCAGTCAGAATGGCCATCATCAAAAAATCTACAAACAACAAATGCTGGAGAGGGTGTGGAGAAAAGGGAACACTCTTGCACTGTTGGCGGGAATGTAAACTGATACAGCCACTATGGAGAACAGTATGGAGGTTCCTTAAGAAACTAAAAATAAAACTACCATATGACCCAGCAATCCCACTACTGGGCACATACCCTGAGAAAACCATAATTCAAAAAGAATCATGTACCAAAATGTTCATTGCAGCTCTATTTACAATAGCCAGGAGATGGAAGCAACCTAAGTGTCCATCGACAGATAAAGGGATAAAGAAGATGTGGCACATATATACAATGGAATATTACTCAGCAATAAAAAGAAATGAAATTGAGTTATTTGTAGTGAGGTGGATGGACCCCAGAGTCTGTCATACAGAGTGAAGTAAGTCAGAAAGAGAAAAACAAATACTATATGCTAACTACCACATATATATGGAATCTTAAAAAAAAAAAAAGGTTCTGAAGAAGCTAGGGGCAGGACAGGAATAAAGATGCAGACATAGAGAATGGATTTGAGGACATGGGGAGGGGGAAGGGTAACCTGGGACGAAGTGAGAGAGTGGCATGGACATATATACACTACCAAATGTAAAACAGGTAGCTAGTGGGAAGCAGCCACATAGCACAGGGAGATCAGCTCAATGCTTTGTGACCACCTAGAGAGGTGGGATAGGGAGGGTGGGAGGGAGATGCAAGAGGGAGGGGATGGAGGGGATACAAGGATATATGTATATGTATAACTAATTCACTCTGTTATAAAGCAGAAACTAACACACACACCATTGTAAAGCAATTATACTCCAATAAAAATATTTAAAAAAAAGAACAGAAAAGATCAATGAAACTAAAAGCTGGTTCTCTGAAAAACTAAACAAAATTGATAAACCTTTAGCCAGACTCCTCAAGAAAAAAAGGGAGAAGGCCCAAATCAATAAGATCAGAAATGAAAAAGAGAAGTTACAATTGACACCACAGAAATAGAAAAGATCGTAAGAGACTACAATGAGCAAATATACGGCCATAAAATGGACAACCCAGAATTCATAAATTCTCCCAAGACTGAACCAGGAAGAAATAGAAAATACGAACAGACCAGTCACAAGTACTGAAATTGAAACTGTGATTTAAAAACTCTCAACAGGGACTTCCCTGGTGGCCCAGTGGTTAAGAATCCACCCGTTAATGCAGGGGACACGGGTTCGATCCCTCATCCGGGAAGAGCCCACATGCCACGGAGCAACTAAGCCCATGCGCCACAACTACTGAGCCTGTGTTCTAGAGCCCGTGAGCCACAACTACTAAAGCCCACATGCCCTAGAGCCCAGGCACCACGACTAATGAAGCTCACGCACTCTAAGGCCCACGTGCCACAACTACTGAGCCCGCATGCTGCAACTACTGAAGCCCATGCGCCTAGAGCCCATGCTCCACAACACGAGAAGCCACCGCAAGCCTGCACACTGCAATGAACAGTAGCCCCCGCTCGCTGCAACTAGAGAAAGCCCTAGCACAGCAACGAAGACCCAATGCAGCCAAAACAATAGATTTAAGAAAATGAATAAATAAAAAATAAAAACTCCCAACAAATAGAAGTCCGGGACCAGATGGCTTCACAGGCAAATTCTACCAAACATTTAGAGAAGAGTTAACACCTATCCTTCTGAAACTATTGCAGAGGAACAATTGCAGAGGAAGAAACACTTCCGAACCCATTCTATGAGGCCACCATCACCCTGACACCAAAACCAAAGACATCACAAAACCAGTATCACTGATGAACACAGATGCAAAAATTCTCAACAAAATACCAGCAAACCATATTCAACAATATATTAAAAAGATCATACACCATGATCAAGTGGGATTTATTCCAGGGATACGAGGATTTTTCAATATCCACAAATCAACATGGTTAACAAATTGAAGAAGAAGAACCATACGATCATCTCAGTAGATGCAGAAAAAGATTCTGATAAAATTCAACACCCATTTATGATAAAACTCTCCAGAAAGCGGGCATAGAGGGAACCTACCTCAACATAATAAAGGCCATATATGACAAACCCACAGTTAACATCACACTCAACTATGAGATATGAAAGCATTCCCTCTAAGATGAGGAACAAGACAAGGATGCCCACTCTCACCACTTTTATTCAACGTAGTTTTGGAAGTCCTACCCGCTGCAATCAGAGAAGAAAAAGAAAAGAAAGAATCCAAATAGGAAAGGAAGAAGCAAAACTGTCACTGTTTGCTAATGACACGATTTGCTATACAGAGAAAATCCTAAAGATGCCACCAGAAAACTCTTAGAGTTCACCAAAGAATCTGGTAAAGTTGCAGGATACAAAATAAATATATGGAAATCTGCTACAGTTCTATACACTAACAATGAAATCTCAGAGAAATTAAAGAAACAATCCCATTTACCATCACATCAAAAAGAATAAAATACTTAGGGATAAACCTACCTAAGGAGGCAAAAGGCATATAATCTGAAAAGTAAGACGTTGATGAAAGAATGTGATGATGACGTAAACAGATGGAAAGATGTACCTTGTTCTCAGATGGGAAGAATCAGTATTGTTAAAATGACCATACTACCCAAGGCAATCTACAGATTCAGCACCATTCCTATCAAACTACCAATGAGCTGTGGCAGGGCTGACAGGTGTGCCTGAGAGACTGAATCCACTTCACAGGAATAACAGGCTGGGAAGGCAAATCGCTCCTCCTTGTGTTCTATTACTGGGAACATGTGCAACTGTATGGCAGGTTGGACACCTGACTCACAGAATCAAATAACTGTTTTCAGCTCTGGCTACTTTGTAATCTGGGAGATCTGTCTCTTAAATTCCAGAGGCTGAAGTGAATGCAGAATTTTCTACCCATCACAGTAGGCTTTTAGTAAAATACACAGGCTTTATAAAGCACTGCCAAGGATGTGTGACCCTAATTCCCAGGGGCTTTATTCTTTTGGCCCTCATATTTCCTTTCCCACACACACACAAAATACTGGAAATCAGGTTTATCCGAAAAGCCTGTATTTGTAACCTCACTATTGTCTGACACAAAACACATGAGAACATATCATACAGTTAAAATTATTCCTGAGCCAGAAGATGAACAAAAGTATCTAATCTGATAGTTGAGAATCATCATCTGAAGAGGGCGCTAGAGTCACAATTTCCCTCCTCTTGACACTGGCATTGCTCAAAAACATTTTCACTGTTCCAGACTTTCATTTGGAGAACTGTTGTTGCCCCATATCTTGCACCGTATGAAGCATCCGAAAGTGGTCCCTCTTGAGGACTGAGGTATGGCCCCTTCGTGTTATGAGTGAGCCGGCCCGATTTCCTAACCCCGACAGTGTCCCACAGCTGGAGCACATCCAGCCTCCTGAGTTTCTAAAGGACGGACGTGTTTAGAAAGTCCACATGAAGTGCTGCATTTGAACAACTCAACTAAGCTCAACATAGCAACGTCCTCATAAACACGGGTGAATCCAAGGCTCTGACGTTTTTAAGGAATACTTTCTTATTTGACTGCTTCCTTTAGACAGTTTTCAGAACACAGGCTCAAGACTCCTAACAATGAGGAATCATGACCAACTTTGTATTTATCTCGGATAAATTAACAGTAGAGTTAGGAAAAGACAATAAGTGGAGACATTCAAGAAATGACTGTGGACAACTGCTGTCACAGAACTAAACTTTAAATTGTTTTATTGTATTTTTAAAAGTCTTTCACTTGCCGTTAAACGTCATGACAAATCTCTACTTTGTTGGTCTACGACCTCTCCTTTCTCTTTTTCAGTAAAAGGGAAGAAAACTCTTAAATCTAAACATTATCATTACTAGTTAACACCTTGAAAAAAAGATGGGCGTAGCATCTTTCAAGCTCAATCCCAATTTGACATCTGAATCTACTAATCATCTCACTGAGTTATTTTCATGAGAATATGGCTCCCTGTGTATTTATTTTGCAATCCTGACTGGGGAGGGCTTTAGTAGTGTTTCTATGGCTTCCAAAATAGATATGTCTTTCCTCTGGGTGTGCATGAACCACACTCTAAGTGTTCCTGGGTTTTACCTTTAATAGATAATTAATCGTGTGACATCCACATCACGGCTCCTGAGTAATTCTAGCGTATTATGTCTGTCCTCCTAGAAAACCTATTCAGTATACCATGGTGCCGCCATCAGAAGTCACCTCTGGAATACTGTGGAGCTTGTGGAGCGTTTGGTGTCGGGAAGCAACGAAATGAGAAAGGATGTGGACAGAGACCAGGTCCGAACAGGGACGGTGATGTGAAAAATAGAAGTGACCCGAAATGCCTGACCCAAATTGTAGGAAACGTTAACCAACAAAGCCAGTTCAGTCTTTACCTGCATTTTACAATGTGAAGAGCTAGCGAGTTAACACCGTGTCAGAGCTGCTAGTATAAAGCTTATTTTCCTCCTAAAGGGGACCCACCCCACTGCTTTGGATCCAAAGGCACTTCTTTTTGGAATAATACTGAACAGCATTAAAAAAAAAAAAGAGCCTAGAACTAAAGACAGGACTGAAGTAAGACATCACCGCAAGATGGCACTGCTCTAGTGTCCCTGGAAGCAGCGTCGGGGTCGCGGGGCTCCCGGGGCTCTGAGTGTGGAGCTCCCGGGCGTTCGTGGGCTTTCCGGGGGCGCGGAGCTCTCGCGCGCTCGTGGTTCCCGGCTTCCCCTGGCCCTAGGCGCGCGGGGTTGGAGAGCGACCCCCGGACCCGGCGGAACCCCGCGGGGCAGCGTCTCCAACCCCGCCATCCGGAAGCCGCGAGACCCTAATTCCCTGAAGCCGCGGGGGAGCGCCCCCGGGCCCTAGTCCGCGCGCTGGCCCGGGCCCCGTTCTGGTTCCGCCCCGACTCCGCGGGCGCAGAGGCCCCGACCCACCAGCAGGAAGGAGGAGGCGCGGCCGAGGGAGGGTCGTTCCCGGCAGCGCCGCGCGGGCCGGGCCGGCGGGCAGGAAGCACGGGGGAGGCGCGCGGGCGGGGGTCCCGCGGTCCGCGGCCGGGGCGGGGCGGGGCGTGCGCGTCAGTCCGGCTAGAAAAGGCGGCGCCCGGCCCGCCCGAGGACCGCGCTCGCCGTCGGCCCGACGCCGCCATGAGCGCCGCGCTCTTCAGCCTGGACGGCCCGGCGCGCGGCGCGCCCTGGACTGCGGAGCCCGCCGCCTTCTACGAGCCCGGCCGCGCGGGGAAGCTGGGTCGCGGAGCGGAGCCGGCCGCGCCCGCCATGTACGACGACGAGAGCGCTATCGACTTCAGCGCCTACATCGACTCCATGGCCGCCGTGCCCACCCTGGAGCTGTGCCACGATGAGCTCTTCGCCGACCTCTTCAACAGCAACCACAAGGCGGGCGCCCTGGAGCTGCTGCCCGGGGGCCCCGCGCGCCCCGCGGGCCCCGGCCCCGCGCCGCGACCGCTCAAGCGCGAGCCCGACTGGGGCGACGGCGACGCGCCCGGCTCGCTGCTGCCCGCGCAGGTGGCCGCGTGCGCGCAGACAGTGGTGAGCCTGGCGGCCGCCGCGCAGCCCACTCCGCCCGCGTCGCCCGAGCCGCCGCGCCGCAGCCCCGCGCCCCCAGCTCCCGGGGCGGCGCGCGACAAGGCAGCGGGCAAGCGGGGCCCGGACCGCGGCAGCCCCGAGTACCGGCAGCGGCGGGAGCGCAACAACATCGCCGTGCGCAAGAGCCGCGACAAGGCTAAGCGGCGCAACCAGGAGATGCAGCAGAAGCTGGTGGAGCTTTCGGCCGAGAACGAGAAGCTACAGCAGCGCGTGGAGCAGCTCACGCGGGACCTGGCCGGCCTGCGGCGCTTCTTCAAGCAGCTGCCCGGCGCGCCCTTTTTGCCCGGCGCGGGGGCGGCGGACGCGCGGTGACGCGGGGGGCGTGCGGGCTGCGGCCGCAGTGCCTGGAACCGCCGTGCCGGACCCCCGGGCGGGGCCGGGACTCGGACAGCTGCCGCGTGGACCCTAAGTTACTGTGACGGCAGCTTCTCTGCATCCTACGCCCGAGGAGGCAGCTAAGGTACATTCGTTAGAGAGACTTTTCGGACAAACCTTTGTACTGTAGATACGAGGAAAAGACTGAGCATGCTCACTTTTTTATACTGATTTTTACAGTATTTGTAAGAATAAAGGCGTGTTAGACCCACCTTGATTCCTGCCCTCGCGGCCCTCCGGACTGGCCGGGGAGGGCGCGAGGGCGCGTCTGGCTGGTGTGCGCCCCGGGGCCGGGTTCCTGGAAGGACCGTCGCTTTGCTTCTCCAACAGGCCAAACTCCACCTGCGGACGTGCCGGTTAACTTGCCGAGCGAGACCCGCTCGGGTGGAAGGCGCCCCGGGAACGTGTCGGAAACCGGCCGGAGCGGGTCCCACCTCGAGTCGGGGGCAAGGAGAGGAGGGCTCAGGTTATCCGAAAACCAGTCCCACTCATTCTGGCTTTCATGGGATTTGCTTTCGCTTCCCTCAGTCCTGTAGACAGCTTCAAGTAGATTTTCAAAGTGCATAAAGTACAGAAGTCATATAGGAGATGGAAAGGACGGTCACAAAGCTACTTAAAATCGGCTACCTTCCCGGTACTGGTAATGCTTCAAGGCTGAATCTGGACGAATAAATAAAGCCGTTGCCTTTCCCCCATGAGAGTGGGTGCTAGGCAGCCTCCCTTGGTCTGGGCTGCTACGTCTATATTATGTAATTAGTTAACCGTGGCCTGTCATTATTACACTGTCATAAGGGAGGAAACGCGAAATCTTTGTAGTGTCCAGATTAATCCGTGGTTTTAGTTTTAACTCAGATCTCTGCCAACAAGGTGAACGATTCCCCAGCTCTCCTGCGGCAGCGTAGTCCTGCGCAGTGCCCGGCAGGACTAACCAGACCTGTCAGTCTCTCCGTAAGGAGCTACCATCAGGCCAGTCACTTTATCTCTACTTTATGGGAAACAGTTTTACCTCTGACATAGTTCCCCAGAACATTTTCCAAAAAATACTGAGCTGCAGAACGCTTAGGCTGGACACTGTGCAGAGCAGTAATATGACGATAGAGGACAAAGGTTTACACTCGGCAGGGTAATTCTTTGGGGAAATGTTAAAAGAAATATAAGAAAAACACGTTGAATCATTGTAAAATTTGAACACTTTAGAATTACAGTAGAACAAAATAACTTTTTCTACTATATTATTGTCTAAGGTAAATACAAAATGAAAACCTCAAGCTTATTTAAGCTCTATCGTGTTTCTAAATTTGCAGAAAGGCAATAAAAATATATATCATCGCAGAAAGAAGTACTTTGATTTACAGTTTACAAAGCCATTTTACTAACATTTGCCCCAATCGAAGTTCCACTTCAAGATCATAAAGGACATTCACTCTGCCTAGAGTTAACAAATAACTACCAAACCACCACCACTGGCAGCCACTTTGTAAAGTTCACGGATCCTGCGGCTGCCACCCGTGTGCTGAAGAGGCTCCCCCCTCGCTCAGGAGTTCCACCTCCTCCAATCCCACGCAGCTGGCCGGGCGGGTGGTGATGGACCGGACGAAACAGGTCATCGGCCCCACCTCCTTTCCAAGGACACTCCTCACCTCGTAACTCTGCAGGGATAAGAGGCAGGCTGGTTAAAGCAAACATCCCTGGGCGTGCTGTTCCCATCGGCTAAGGACACCAAAGACAGAGCATTAGGCCCTTCCCCGGCCCATGACCCCTCTCCACCCCTCTCCAGAGGAGAGAACAGGCTGCAGCAAAAGCAAAGGAAGGAAGTGCTTTTTTCTGGTAGCCGAGTTTTTTTTTTTTTTTTTTTTTTTTTTTTTTTTGCGGTACGCGGGCCTCTCCCTGTTGTGGCCTCTCCCGTTGCGGAGCACAGGCTCTGGACGCGCAGGCTCAGCGGCCATGGCTCACGGGCCCAGCCGCTCCGCAGCATGTGGGATCTTCCTGGACCGGGGCACAAACCCGTGTCCCCCGCATCGGCAGGCGGATTCCCAACCACTGCACCACCAGGGAAGCCCCCGAGCTAGTTTTTACACAAGAACATTAAAAGTATCTGTGATCGATGTTTGTTAGTGGGTGCAAGGATGTGCATCTCCCAGCTGGCCGTCCTAGGAGAGAAACTGGGGGGGGGAACACATGGGAAGGGCCGTGCCCTGCGTCCCAGCAGGAGGCACACATCACGCCTGCTGCTGCATCCCACTTCCCCACTTGAGCAACACTTCTGGTCAAAGGAGTTCCTTTGCCCCAAACTTCCCTCCTTAACAGGATCCCATTTCTCCCAGAGTTGCACTGAGCTGAACACCTCTTCCTATGCCACAGAAAGCCTTTCCTTCACATTGTTGGACGAATTGTCTTAGGGAACTGGTGAATTGTGGGCAAGTTTCATCTCTACACGGGAATGTAGAGCCACGGGCGGCAGGGGCCCCAGGTGAGCAGGCTGGGAAGGTGTGCTGTGCCCTCCTGGCCTCCGTGGATCACACCTCAGAACAGTTTCTTTTGGGGGTGGGGCTGAAAATAGAGGTTTATTGGTCTTTGGAGACTGAAGCCCTAGAAGGTCACGTGTTCTTTCGGAAACTCCTTTGCTGCCACTTGCAGAGTAACGTCAGGAGTACCTCTCAGCCCTCCTCTGTGCCAGACACTTGACGGGCGTCTGTGGTGACTGAGCTCACTGCTAACTCGCCCGTCCACCATTAGTGTCTTGGCAGAGGGGACTCGGTGGGGGCGGGCGGGTGTCAGACAACATGGCCAAAGCTGGCACGTCTGTAGCTCCTTGACAGGCACCTCGCTGCCCTACCCCTGGATCCAGGCTGGGCGGCCAACTGGCTTCTCGTGAACAGAGTGGGAGGGGAGGGGCACTGAGTGTGTCCCAGGCTCTGTCAGGACCGGGGCCCATCTTCTGCCCGGCTCGGGACCCAGTCACATGCTGTGAGGGCGTCCAGGCCGTGTGGGTGTCTGGCCAGAGCCCAGGAAGGTCCCAGCCGACAGGAGCACAGCAGCCAGCCGGGGACTGAAGGGCCTCCTGGGACACCAGCCCAGCTTTGGGGCACCAGCTGCTGCCCCACGGAGCCTCGTCCAGACTGCAGGTCTGTGTGCAGAGTCGGTGTGGAGGCACCGAGCCTTGAGACGGCTCATTCTGAAGCAGTAAGTGTCCAGATCGGTCTGGGATGTGGACGCTGCCCTAAAGCCAGCTCACCGCCGTGGCTGTCTTCCCGCGTACGAGACAGGCACGGCCTCCCCACCGTGGCTCGCAGGGAGCTGCGGCTTTCCTGGTGGCACGCCAGGTGAAGCAGGGCTGAGAGTCGCCAGTCCAGGCAGGCAGAGAGAGGGAAGGAGAGGATGCGACTGGACAGTGGGGAGGCCTCCCGCGGCCAAGACGTCAAGGTCACTCCCAGGGCTTCTACCCGGGCTGGCTACTGAGGGCTGCACCTGCGCGTGGGTGTGGGCCCAGTCGGCTGGGTACGAGCACGGGCCTTGGCGTTGGAAGAAAAGTCTGCAGAAACCCTCTTTTTAAAGTGTCAGGGTTGGCAACTACAGTTTTTGATAATAACTGTCTCGTTTATAAATGGACATTACGCTATACATTATATTGGGGAGAAGTTAAGACGGAGAAGTTAAAACAATCACACCAGTAAACTCACATGTGCCGGTCATGCGAACGCACGTGTGTAAAATGTGCCTCTATTTTAAAGGCACGTGTGTGTGCCGGCCCGGAAGCAGCACATTTTGTCCCGGGAGTGGAGCCGCGGTTCTCGTGTAAAGTCATCTGATTCTCTGGATTTTGGCGGATGTACCTTCTCATCCTGAAAACCGACAGAATCCAGATGAGCCTCGTGGCCGATGCCCCCGGGAGGTCTCCTACAGGTAGGAAGGAAGGCGTCCGCTTCCCTCCAGGTCAGCGTAAAGCCTGAGAATCCACCGGGCATAGACCGGGGGGCGGTAGCGGGGGGTTAGGAGCTCGGCGCCCCCCCAGTCCTACCGGCCTCGCCTCTGACAGCAGAGCAGCCACGCAGGGTCACTGAGGCGCTCGCCAACTGGGCCGCACGCCCGCCTCTTGTGTCTCTAGGAGCAGCAGGAGTTTACTGTGGGGGAGGCACAGCCTGCCTCCACCCGAAGCGACACGTGAACGCGGGTTCCTGCCAGGTCCCTGGATGGAGCAGGTGGCTGAGGGCCACCCTCCTGGGAGCTGGGGGCCCAGGGGAGGCAGGTGCCTGAGTAACCGCAGGGCTGGCAGGTGCTCTGGGTGCCGTCCCCAGGCGTTCAGCCATGCGCTCTGCTGGGTTCGTTTCGCTCTGTTCTTAAGCAGCACTCCCCCAGCATCCTCCAGAGGAACGTGTTCTCCGATGACCCGGATCTGCCGGCTTTAGTGCCCGTTTGCAGCCCCACCTTGGAACCCACTCCATCGGCCTCACCTAAGCACCCGCAGTCCCAGGAACCGCGGCCTCGCCACCCGTGAAACGCAGGACTCCACGAGAGCGCAACACACACAAGGCCCCTGCGGGCCCTACCCGGGCTGGCTACCCTGCAGGTGGTGAGCAGAGCGATGGCCCCGCTCTGCAGTGTCTCTGCATCCGGCAGGGAGCGTGCCGCGGGCCTACCCCGACGCCTCCCGGGCAGCATGGGCTGCGCCCACGGGGATGCTGGGGAGGAGGTGAGGCAGCACGGGGACAGCGGGCAGCACCGTGCCCAGGCATCACACACGCTTACTGACACGGACTGTCACACAGTCAGGCACATGTGTCTATAAGCCCTCCTACAGCAGGGTTCAAACATCAATCCCCACCACGCAGCAGCCCCCCGGACAAAGGTTTGCGCTGCGGGGGTCACCGAGTTGCTCTCAAGAGATGCGCGAGGCCAGAAATGAGAGCTGGAACCACAGTCAGACCAGGGATCCTTAAAGGTTCTGTGCACAGATTTGTCCACATTCCAATTTACTCCGAACTCTGACATCCGGTGCACATGAAAGAGTGTTAAGGGCTGCTTCTCCCCCGACACCCCAAGCCCAGGACGGGCTGGGACAGGACTGGCAAGTGGCCGGGAGAGCAGCCTGGGAGCCTCCAAATTCGGGCTGGCATCAGAGCTGGCATTTCGCTTCGGGAACCCATCACAAAGTTCTGCGAGTGTGAGCCTCCCCTTTCACAGCAGTCTCACAAGCTGGCCCATATCTGCCACCTGGATGTGGATCCCAGCAGGGCACAGACACAGCACTCTCTCCAGGGCTCAGCGATTCCACAGGCCACTTGCGGGGCTTTCAAATGGCTCTGACAAGGACAGACCTCTCTCGTTTATGTGAGGACCAAAGGTAAGGTATGTGTGCTCAGGCGGTGCTTTCTTTGAGGAGCACACCTCACACCTCTTTACAAAGCTCACCACAGTAACAGGGCAGATGTGAGAAGTGAAAGTCAAGTTTCCAGGCACTCAGACTAGAGACCCAGCAATTTAGAAAAACGTGCATCTCAGGTAATTGTCCTATTAACGTGAAACCATGGCAGGAGGTTTAACCTGAAACCTCAAGACCGACTTACCATAATCAAAGCTGGGGGACAGATTCGTATGTCTACTGCAAGACCGATCAGAAAACAACCTCGATTCCAAAAGGGAAAGGATCTTGTTGGCAGACGCGGGCGTGAGTCAGAAGAGGGAGCAGAAGGCCTAGCCGAGTCTCGGGAGAGTCCGGACTCTCAGCTCCATGTGGCACATGGAGGGCCCTTGCAGCCAGGGGACACGGGGGAGGAGAGTAAGGACACGCACCTGGGCTGGGCGCCCCAACTTACCCCGTCCTCGCAGGCGGCAAACCTCAGGAGCGAAGAGATGCTGTGCTGCAGCAGCTGCAAGAACAGCCACGGGCGGAGTCAGGACCCCCACCCCGCTCACCGGAAGGATCCCCCACCGAGACCTGATGTGTGACTCGAAGCCACCAGCTTCCATCGCAGAGCCTTAAGTCAGACAGGGGAGGGCTGCGGCCCCTCGGGGGAGCCCTGCCCCCTTTCCCAGGAAAAGAGCAGGAGATGCCACCCCGGCCCGGCCGCGGGTGAAGGGGGCACGCAGTAGGTGGACGCGGATGCACGAGCTCCCACCTGTTCCTACCTTGACCCTCACTGTGCACTGGGGTCGCAAGGGGCAGTCCAGGAAGACCTGCAGGTGCCTTCTGAGGAGGGGAGAGGTGACCACGCGGGAGCAGTCCCCACAGGAGAAGGCGCCCCTGTTGTTTGGAAACAAGAAGGCACAGAGCGTGGGAGCCTGGTGGCGGGCAGACACACAGACATTCCCTGCACGCGAGCGAGTGTCCGTCTGCCGTGTTAGAGGGGGGCTCAGAAACCCGGCTCCTAGAACAGGCCCCAAGCAGCCTGGGCTCCGCGGTCGCAGCGCCTGGCGTGGGGGCCCCCCCGGCTGAGCCACGCAGCCAACAAGGGGAAGGGCCGGACGGCAAACCTGCTCCCACCACCAGTGTCTCTGCTTCTTCCTGCTTCCAAGGTAGGCCTGTCCAGGCCACCACCTGTGAGGCGTCAAGAAGCAGGAACGTGATGACACGCCCTGTGCACGTGCCTCCGACAGTCACGGGGGGGCCGGAGGACCGGTGCCGAGGACGGGCCCCGGGGTGGGGGGCGGTAAGGCTGGGCAGGGATGTCTGCTTGCAGAGGTCGGCTGTGCCGTCACCAAGTGTGTCTCACGTTCGTGTTAGCCCCAAGTTCTTTTTCTCCCGCCTGATAACAAAGAAGCTGAGGAAACCTGGCTCTTCTCTCCTTTAAGACAGGAAGAGCCTCGGGGAACCGCAGAACCCCAGTCGTGAGGAGAGAAAACACGGCGCCCGGCCTCCTCCGTGTGCCCTGGGCCCGGCCCCTGGCCCGAGGCACAAGGCAGTGGGGTCCCGGGCTGCTGCTGCTGCTGCCCCTACCTGTCTTCCGGCCTCCGTTCCAGTCTCTCACCGCCACACAGGTCACATGCAGGCCACGAGCAGGCGGTGCTCTCGTCCACGGCGACCACAGCGCCTAGGCCCAGGGAAGCAGACCCGGGCTCAGAGGCGGCTCTGTCCCCCAACTTCTCTTTGCCCCTCAGGTCACAGACGGTAACATGAGGTGCTCCAGGTTTGCTTCTCATTTGTGAGTTTATATAAATGTTCCTAAGCTTTTTATAATTTCCATTCATGGCACAAAATTACAACAAAGAGCAGGTTTTAAAGCTCAGGCATATTACTAACCAAGTATTTTCGTTTTTGCCTTTTTCCAACGTGCATGTTCTGAGGCCGTGACGAGCACCCCATCCCTGCTCCGTCTCGTCCTGCCCTTAGGCTGCTGCATGGCTGTCCCCTTAGGTCCCGGTTCTCTCGGCCACTCTCCTGACTGGACACCAGGTCTCCAAACTGGCCTAGCCCGAGGCGGTGGGCATTTGTCCACCTGGCTCCTTCTGTGCTGGACCCTTCTCTTAGGATGCGCTCATGGGGTGGGGTTACTGCGTCCAAGCGCGTGAGCACAGAGATGGCGGAACCCCTTTCAGAGGCGCTTCCCACAGAACCTCCGACCCCTGCCACCCACTCCCGCCCACTGCACTGACGCTCACAGGCAGCACTGCCTGCTGGACGGTAAGGCTGGAACTCCACAGCTTAGGCTCCACTTCTTCGACATGGAAAGAGAAATATGCTTATTGGTTTGTCAGTATCTCTTCTTATGTGATTTCTCTGGTTCCCTCATTTCTTTTTTACTCCAACGTTTGTGATTTATTTATTCAACAAACAAATACATATACAATGCTCTTTAGTGTGGGACATACACATAGCACTTTGAACATAGGGTAGATGCCACAATCTACACTTTCATGGATGCCACAGTCAGGCTGGAAAAGCAGATAAATAACAAGTAAAAAGATCATGAAATATGGGAGAAAATATCTGCAGAAGACACTCTGATCAAGGACTGCCATCCAAAGTATATTAGAACTTTTAAAACTCAACAGTAAAGGGACTTCCCTGGTGGTCCAGTGGTTAAGAATCCTCTTTCCAATACAGGGAGCACGGGTTCGAGCCCTGGTTGGGAAACTAAGATCCCATATGCCGTGCAGCACAGCCCCCCCCCCCAAAAAAAAACAACAACAAAAAAACCTCAACAATAAGAATCAGAATAACCTGATTAAAAATTGGGCCAAAGACTTGAACAGACACCTCACCAGAGAAGATACAGAGACAGGAGAAAAGCATGTGAAAAGATGTTCAGCATCACGTCTTGAGGGAAATGCAAATGAACACAGCAATGAGACACCGCGACACACCTATGAGAATGGCCAAAGCCCACACACTGACAGCACCGAATGCTGGTGAGGATGTGGAGCAACAGGAACTCTCATCACTGCTGGCGGGGAGGCAAATGGTGCAGCCACTTTGGAAGACAGTTTGGCAACTTCTTACAAAATTAAACACAGTCTTACCATACAATCAAACAATCTCGCTCCTTGGTATTTACACAAAGGAGCTGAAAATGTGTGTCCACATCAACACCGGCACGTGATGTTTACAGCAGCTTTATTCAGGATTACCAAACATGGAAGCAACCAAGATGTCCTTCAGTAGCTGGATGGATACATAAGCTCTGGTTTATCTAGAAAGTGGAATGTTATTCAATGATTTTTAAAAAATGAGTTCTTGAGCCATGAAAAGACATGAAGGGACCTTAAATGCGTATTACTAAGTGAAAAAAGCCAAGCTCAAAAGGCTACACACTGTATGATTCCAACTACAGGACATACTGGAAAAGGCAAAGCTATACAGATGGTGAAAAGAGCAGTGGTTTCCGGGTATTAAGCGGGAGAGAGGGCTGAGGAGGTGGAGCGCAGAGGGTTTTAGGCCAGGGAAACTGTTCTGTATGACGCTGTAATGATGGCTACATGTCCGAAGTGTGTCTAGATCCATAAAATGACAACACCAAGAGTGAACCCTGCTGTGAACCATGGACTCTGGATGATGATGGCGTGTCGATCACGGTCATCAACGATCCAGGGGGGATGCTGACAGCGGGCGAGGCTGTGTGTGTATGGGGGTGGGGGAACGCGGAAAAGCGCTGTACCTTCTGCTCGGTTTTGCTGTGAACCCAAAACTGCTCTAAAAAAAATCAGTTTATTAAAGAAAACCATGGAATACATGCTAAATTGAGAAATGGAAAAGACCCCTCAGAGGTGCAAAAGAGAGGCCTCTAGGCTGGCCTAAGTGTCAGGGGAGACTTCCCGAAAGAATGGACCCGAGGAGGGGCTGCAGGTAGGGAGAGGCACAGGCCCACTCTTCACCCTGAGGTGGGGCTGGAGGCCAAACAGGCAGAAAAAAGAGGCAGGTGAGACCGCTGTGAAGTCCACAGGCTGGCAGGCCAGGACCATCCAGGGTCTCGCTGGGGATTCCAGACTTGGTCTTGGAAGGGATGAGGAGACAGAAAGGAATTTTAAACAGGGGACTGAGTTGGTCTGATTTTCTTGGAATGTGAAGCATTGTACATACCATCAAGATTCACTGCAAATCACAGACCATCCTTGTTGAAAAGTGGTGAAATTAGACATTTTAAAAAAAGTAAGATGTGACCTAAGTTTCCAGAAAGATAGAAGAGTCATCCTTCACACTCTTGGAGCAAAGAATTTCATTCTCCACTAGAACAAACATTAGGAGAAAATTTATTTGTAGAGAATAAAACAGAATGATGAGAACTAAGTAGGCTCAGTTTATCAAAATGCATTCATGCAGTGCATCCTTGAATGGCTTTTGCAAAATGAAAATAATACAGCTTGATTTTAAAAAGGCTGCCCAGCTAATTTCATTGTTCTTGCAAATCTAATCAAGATTGAGTCAAAGCAATGAAAAGTTAAGCCAATAAGAGCTTATAATACAGCCGAAGGTGTGTCTTCATGAATGTCAGGAGTCCAGGTTGCGGGGAGGGCTCCCACCCCAGGGGGTGTCAGCACAGAGGCTCACACAGTCCTTGGCAGGTCTGCTAAATGAATTAAGAAAAAGAAGACGGCTACAAACCACAGTTCCCTTTACCCTAGAATATCTTTGGGTGCTAACAGCATTTACACTTACATGGGATTAAGCAATTTCCTTCCAATTAGGGAACGAGGCCCGGGCTGAGAAATACATTTCACCTGGGGTCTCCACACCACTGGCAATCCCTTCTGGCAACCCAGGGGACAGCTGGGAATTGTACTATTAACCTTTAGTATCTAGGACATTCACTCAAAGAAGCATCAGAAGGAAAACAACAACTGTTGTTAGGGTTTGAGAATTCTGGCAAATTGCTGCAGTTTGCTGTTAAAAGCCTTTACATTCTTCGTCTCATTTACAGAAACCTCTTGTAATTAGGCTTGGGAAGGTGTATCCCATGTTTATGAGAACGACTTTGTGAAAGGTCCTTCCTGAGGGTCCTATGGGAAGCACTCCGGCCCATCCTTCGTGGGCGGCCAGCTCTCTGCCACACTGTCCCCACCCTTCTTTCTGGCTGAAAGAAGTTGGGGCTCAGGACCTTCTACTAGGTCAAGGTCGACACCGGTTTGAGGACAGGACTCTGCCCCCTGCGTGACCGCACCCCCTGCACAGTGCAGGGAAGATCACCGCCCACCAGCAAGCGGCAGATACAAAGTGTCAAGTGGGGCAAGGAAGATAAAACCAACTGCAAAGCTGTCCCCAAAAAGAGACTGCAAGGAAGTCCCCGCGGCTCTGGAGCCGCCTTTTGGGCAGGGAGGCCATGGGCGCCGTCACCTCCTGGAGACGTCTTCCTGGCAGGTGTTGCGGGTTCTCAGCGAGTGACTGACGCACAGGCCACTCCCTGCGTCCATCCCAGCTCTGCTCAGGGAACACGCCTGCTGTCCTGCCAGGTCCAGGCGGCCGAGGGAGACCCTGAGGCCAGCTGAGAGCCCCTCCTGAGGCAGGCTGGGCAGGGCAGAGCACAGCACGGCTGAGGGGCTATCCTGGATTTGATGGAATCCAGTCTGGGCCAGCCCACGGCTGGCTGGAGGGCAGGGGGTCCCGTCCCTGTGTCCATCTGGGAGCTGGTTCCTGCATGGCCTCTGCCTTGGCTGGGGGCTCCTGTGTGGGAGGCTGGGCCAATCCCTGGTTTTTGCAGCTGGGCTTCGTCTTCTCTTAATCCCTAGTTAGCTGGGCCTTCTCGGAGGACCTGGCTGCGCTGTGATAACAGTCTGTACACATCCATCTGACCCACCTGCACGCCTGCAGGACAGCTTCAGAGAGACCCCCAGACTGCTCAACGTTAAAATGGTAATGAAGGTAATGAAATGATACAGGTCAGAAATTGGACCTACATAAAGGAAAAGAAGGGCACTGGAAAAGGAATAAATGGGGGTAAAGTAAAATCTTTAACCTTTGTGGTTCTAAACTGATCTATAACAAGGATGTTCAGTGTTATGCCTTGTAAGTGAAGTGAATGACAGCTGTTATAAGGGACTGAGGGAGAGACTGATAATGTGGCTACACCCTGAAGCAGGCAGTGTTATCTGAAAGTGGATTTGACTGGTTCTAAGTGTACATTGCAAACTCTAGGGCAACTACTAAAAATTTTTTCTAGAAGTATAACTGACATACTGAGAGGAGAAAATGGAATCACACAGAATGCTCAATCAAGATGAGAAATGGCAGGGACTTCCCTGGCATCCAGTGGTTAGGACCTGGCACTTCCACTGCCGAGGGCCTGGGTTTGATCCCTGGTCGGGGAACTAAGATCCCGCCTGGTGCAGCCATGCGGGAAAAAAGAATGAGAAAAGGCAGGAAGAGAATGGAAAACAAAAACAGAAACAAGAGCCAGGAACAGAAAACAATATACGTGTGACAGATCTTAACCCCATGATATAAATATTCACTTTAAATGTGAATGGTCTAAATGTAAGAAATAGCCTCTTAAGAGCGGACAAAAAATGTGAGCCATCTCTACGGTGTCTACAAGAAATCTGCTTCAAACACAAAGACACACAGAGATGAAAAGCAAAGGGACAGAAAAAGGTATATTATGCTCATGCTAATAAGAGAAAACTGGAGCCACATTAATTTCAGACACAGCCGACTTCGGAGCAAGGAAAGGCATCAGGGATCGAGAGGGGCGTTACCTCATGGGAAAGGGGTCTGTTCTCCCAGGAGACGTATCTGTCCTTAATGTGTGTCTGCCTGACAACAGGCTGCTAAAACCACGTGAAGCCAACTGACAGAACTGCGAGGAGAGAAAGAGACCCATGGCTGTATTTTATTGTTTTTTTTTTTTTTTTTTTTGCGGTACACGGGCCTCTCACCGTTGTGTCCTCTCCCATTGCGGAGCACAGGCCCGACACGCAGGCCCAGCGGCCATGGCTCACGGGCCCAGCCGCTCCGCGGCACGTGGGATCTTCCCGGACCGGGGCACAAACCTGTGTCCCCCGCATCGGCAGGCGGACTCTCAACCACTGTGCCACCAGGGAAGCCCACGGCTGTATTGTATATATTGTGTTTGGAGACTTCAAGTCCCCTTACCAGTGACCGACAGATCCACAGGCAGAAAATCATAAAGACATAGTTGAACTGAGTAGCACCTTCCCCGGTTCTGACTGATGTTTACAGACACCTCCATCCGACAAGAGAAGGACACACCTTCCTCTCAAGCTCTCATGGGACATTCATCCAGACAGACCACATTCTGGGCCACAAACACACCTTAACACATTTAAAGGTATAAAAATCATACTAAATATGCTCCTAAACCACGATGGAATTAAACAGAAATCAATAACAGAAAGACAACTGGAAACCCCCCAAATATTTGGAGATTAAACAATGTACTTCTAAATAACACGTGGGTCAAAGAAAAAATCTCAAGAGAAATTTAAAAATACCTTGAACTAAATGAAAACAAAAACACATCAAAACTTGTGGGATGCAGCAAAAGCAGTGCTTAGAGAAGTTTACAGCACTAAATGTAAATATTTGAAAACATCTAAAATAGATAGTCTAAGCTTTCATCTTAAGAAACAAGAAAAAGATAAGCAAACTAAAACACAAAGTAGGGAGAACATAAGCAATAACAAAAATTAGAGCAGAAATCAATGACATTGAAAACAGGAAATCAGTAGGAAAAAATCAAGAAACCCAAAAGTTGGTTCTTTGAAAAGGTCAATAAAAATTAATAAACTTCTAGCTAGGATAACCAAGGATAAAAGAGAGAAGAAACAAATTATTTATATCAGAAATGAAAGAGGGGCCATCATTACTGATCCCGTGGATCAGTAATAAAAGGACAATAAAGGAATAATTAAAAGGATAATAAAGGAATGTCAGAAATAACTCTATGCACCCAAATTCAATAACTTAAGTGAAATGGACCAATTCCCTGAAAGACACAATCTGCAAAAACTCCCACAAGAAGAAACTAGTGATCTGAATAGGCCGAGACCTACGGGCACACCTCAGAGATACTGTGGGCTCGGATCCAGACCACTCACCACAATAAAGCGAATACTGCCATAAAGCGAGTCACATGGATCTGGGAGGTTCCCAGTGCATATAAAAGTTATGTCTACACTATACTGTAGCCTATTAAGTGTGCAATAAATACATTATGTCTAAAAAACCCCACTTAATTAAAGAATACTTAATTGCTAAACTATGCTAACCATCATCTGAGCCTTCAGCAAGTCATGATGTTTTTGTAACAGTAGCATCAAACATCACTGACCACAGATCGCCACAGCAAACGTAGTCATAATGAAAAAATCTGAAATATTGCACAAATTACCAAAACGTGACACCAAGACACAAAGTGAGCAAAATGCTGTTGAAAAATAGCACTGAAAGGCTCGCTTGACACAGGGATGCCACAGAACTTCAATTTGTGAAAAATGCAGGATCTACCAAGCTCAATAAAACAAGGTAGGCCTATATTAAAGCAATTGAATCAATAATGCATAACCTTCCAAAACAGAAAGCACCAGGCCCAGATGGGTTCACTGATAAATTCTATCAAACGTTTAAGAAAGGAATTATACCAATACTCTATAATTTCTTCCATGAAGATAGTAGCAGAAGGAATACTTCCTAACTCATCCTCTGAGGACAGCATTCACCTAGTATCAAATCTAGATAAAGACATTACATGAAAGGAAAACTACAGACCAATATCTCTCATGAACATAGTTACAAAAGCCCTTAACAAGATATTAGCAATCTAATCCAACTATATAAAAAAAGGATTATACCATGACCAAATGGGATTTATTACAGGTTTATAAGGCTGGTTCAGTATTTAAAAAATCAATTACTGTAATTTATCATATCAACAGACTAAAGAAAAATCATATGATCATATCAATAGATGCAGAAAAAGTGCTGGAGAAAATCCAACACCCATTCATGATAAAAACTCCCAGTAGCCTAGAGGGGGTTTCCACAACTTGGTAAAGAAATTTACAAAAAACCTACAGACAGAATAAACCAATAAAGAAGTTATGTGATTTAGGAAAGAATGAATCGAACCTAAATGATAAATAGAAGGGAGGCCCAGGACAATAGCTGACAACAGAGCAACTAGTCAAGATTGGTTCAGAGGGACAGAAGGCTCCAGGAGGGAGATTACAAAGGAAAAGGATGACTCCAAAGATTTGTCACCGTTTTTTGAGAATTTGGGAGAAAATTAGGGTGTAGGGCAGGCAGTGCTAGGAAAATAAAAGTCAACATAAAACTCCATGAAAAAAACCATAGAAGAAAGGAACTAGAGTGTGTAGGCTAGTTTCCCATTCAGCTAAAAGTATTTATATAATCATAATACCATTTTTAAAGATTTTTTTCATGTGGACCATTTTTAAAGTCATTATTTAATTTGTTACAATATTGCTTCTGAGTTACGTTTTGTTTTTTTGGCAGTGAGGCATGTGGGATCTTAGCTCCCCAACCAGGGATTGAACCCACACCCCTTGCACTGGAAGGCGAAGTCTTAACCACCAAGGGAAGTCCCAAAATACCATTTATTGATTTTCATCTTTGAGGATCAACCTGTAGACGAAGTGCAAGGCTTTATAGCTACAGGACAGTATTGACCTTAGCAACACACAGAACCAACTGCAGGGGAAGGAAGAGAGCAGTAGGAGAAGAGCAGGGTTCTTTTCCTTCAATGTGTGGAATAAAGAGATTATCTTTAGCAGAAAAGACAACAAACAAACAAACCCCCTACAGCTAACATCATTACCTAATGGTGAGAAAGAAAGTTGACGCTTTCTCCTTAAGATGAGCAACAGGGCAAGGAAGTCCCCTCTCACTGCTTCTATGCAACCTGGTGCTGGGAGTCCCAGTTTATGCCAGAGGCCAGAAAAGGAAATAAAATGTATACAGGTCGGGAATGAAGAAAAACACTCTCCTGTCCACAGATGACAGTTTTCTCTGTAGAATATCCCAAAGAATCAACAACAAAAAAATCTAGAACTACAAACATGTTTGTAGCTAGGTTGTAGGATACAAGGTTAAAATACAAAAGTCAATTGTTTTCCTATATACTAACAATAAACGAGGGAATTTGAAATTAAAAACACGCAACACCATTTACATTAGCTAAAATAAATGAAATACTTAGGTATAAGTGTAGCAAAATATGTACAAGATCTGTATGAGGAAAAGTACAAAACTCTGCTGAAAGAAATCAACGGTGAGATACTCCATGTTTACGCACCGGAGACTCAACAGCGTTAAGATGTACATTTTCTCTAAGTTGCTCTACAGATTCGACACAATCCCAATCAAAATCCCAGCAAGTTATTCTGTGGATACCAACAAACCGTGTTTTTTTTGCGGTACGCGGGCCTCTCACCGTTGTGGCCTCTCCCGTTGTGGAGCACAGGCTCCGGACGCGCAGGCCCAGCGGCCATGGCTCACGGGCCCGGCCGCTCCGCGGCATGTGGGATCTTCCCGGACCGGGGCACGAACCCGTGTCCCCTGCATCGGCAGGCAGACTCTCAACCACTGCGCCACCAGGGAAGCCCCCAACAAACCGATTTTAAAGTTTATGTGGAAGAGACAAAGACCTAGAATAGCCAAGACAATAATGAAGAACATGCTGGAGGACTACACACACCAGCGCTGCCGTAATCAGGACAGTGTTGTAGCAGTGAGAGAACAAATAAGTCAGTGCAACAGAATAGAGAGCCTAGAAATAGACCCACATAAATATAGTCGACTGATCTTTGACATTTCAATAGAGAAAGGACAGCCTTTTCAACAGTGACAGAACAACTGACAAAACACATGGGAAAAAAATGAATCCAGAAAGACCTTACACCTTTCACAAAATTTAACTGAAAATGGATCATAGACTTAAGTGTAAAATGCAAAACTGTACAACTCCTAGAAGAAAACAGGAGAAAATCTGGGTGACCTTGGATCAGACAACAAGTGTTTAGATTCACCAAAAGCACAATTCATGAAAAAAACAAGTTGATGTTGGACTTCATTAAAATTAAAACTGGTCTGCAGATGCTGTTAAGAAAATGAAGAGACAAGCCAAGGACAGGAAAAAATATTTGCAAAAGACCTATCTGACAAAGGGCTGTTATCCAAAATATATGAAAAAACTCTTAAAACTCAACAATAAGAAAATGAACAACCCGAATAAAAAATGGACCAAAGTGCTTCACAGACACCTCACCACAGAAGATATACGCATGGCAAATGAGCACGTGAAAGTCGCTCCACGTCACGTGTGGTCAGGGAAACGCAAACTAAAATAGCAATGAGGCACCATCACACACCTGTCAGAATGGCTGACAATCTAAAATCTAAAGCCCTGCGAACACCAAATGCTGGTGAGGACGTGAAGCACAGGGGATGCGACCTGTCGCAGAGCTCTGCTCTGGGGGCACGAGGAGGACTTTGCTGGCCCAGCTCTCCCTCCACTGCCCAGGTGTCGCTCCACGGGTGCTGCTGGCCAGAGACCCTCCATCAACACTGCCCTTCTCCAGAGAGGCCACGGTGGACACTGGATCTCTCACCGTGGGCCACGCTTCCCCGACACTGCCCTGTGGTCATGCTGTCTGCGCCGGGAGGGCCCAATCTCAGCCTCAGTTCTGTCCCTCGGAAGGGTTACCTTCTCTGGAGGGAGCACAGCTTCCTCCTGGTTCTGCCGCTGTTCTCTACTTATGATCATGGCCCACATGAACACCATCTGAAACAACAGGAATACACCCAAAGAGCGGAAAATACACATCCACCCAAAGGCCTTACATGAATATTCACAGCAGCATGAATCACAGTATCAAAAAAAATGTGCATCAACTGATGAATGTTTAAACAAAACAGGGTCTACCCATACAATGGAATATTCAGCCACAGAAAGGAATGCAGCCTGAGAAATGCCTCGAAAATGTTCTGCTGAGTGAAAGCAGCCAGAAACCAAGGCGCACACAGTGCAGGATTCATGTGCGTGTCCATGAGACTGAAGGTAGAGAAGCAGAAGCCAGGGGCTGGGCGGGGCGGGGCATGACTGCGGACAGACACGGGTTCCTCTCTGGGGCTAGTCAGTGGGCGTGCTTGCACAACTGTGTGAGCACACTAGAAACAGCGAGCTGTACACTTTAAAAGGGTGAGTTTCATCTCAGTGACACTGTGATTGAAAACCAGACTGCCACTTTGTTTTCAAAGCCACTCAGATGACAAAAGCCAAAATGTAAAATAGGAGGTGGTTGCACAACCCTGTAAATGGACTGCCACTGAGCTTCTCACTTTAAAATGGTTAAGTCTGTGTTCTGTAAATCTCACTATAAATTATTATTTTTTAAAAATATTAGGGGCTTCCCTGGTGGCGCAGTGGTTGGGAGTCCGCCTGACGATGCAGGGGACACGGGTTCGTGCCCCGGTCCGGGAAGATCCCACATGCCGCGGAGCGGCTGGGCCCGTGAGCCGTGGCCGCTGAGCCTGCGCGTCCGGAGCCTGTGCTCCGCAACGGGAGAGGCCACAGCAGTGAGAGGCCCGCGTACCGCAAAAAAACCCCCAAAAAACAAAAACAAAAAATATTAGGGTCTTCAGAAAACTCGGGTCTTCTCTCTGTCCCTACAAGTGTCTACACATTCTCCTCTGCTTGCACCTCTGTGCTTCTTACTCCCTGGCTGCAGGTAAGAGTGGGTCAGGTTCCAAACCCTCCTCAGGAAGCCAGCTCTTCAGGTGCACTTTCTCATAAAATGGTGTTTCGGGTGGTGGCGATGCCTGTTGTCTCCTAAAGCCAAAGTGGGAGGGGTGGGCACTGTCACTTGGGGGCTGCTTCCTCATCCTTCCCTGCTCTGCGCCCGGGAGCGACCCCGCTCTGAGAGAGGTGAGGGGATGGGAGCCTCTCGGCGGGCGGCTGGAAACCACAGGCCGTGGACAGGCTGCCTGAGACTGCTCGAGTTCGGCCCTCTCGGCCTCCAGCCTCGCGGCCAGCCTCCCCCGTGCTCCTCCAAACAGCAGCGCAATCATCTTCCTGCCAACAGCCAGCCCCCGCTTTGCACCACAGTCGATCCATCCGTGGTGCTGAGAGAATCGCTTCATTTAAGACAAAAATCTGACCATCCCACCTCGTTAACACGGCCGGGGACGGCAGCACAGCACAGGGCCAGCCTGCCCACGACAGCCCCGCGCCGCCAGCACACGAAGCTCTCACGGCTGCCCGGCGTTCTCCACGTGCCCTCACCTGTCTGGAAGGCCTTGACCAACTCTGCCAGAGCAATCCTGAGGGCCCTGGCGCCCCAGCCCTGCCGTCACTGCCTCCAGCCCCCGGCCGGCCGCCTGCCGCCCGGAGCACTGAATGTCCGCCTTCGCCACCAGCTCATTTACTCCTCAGCAAGGCTTTGGGGTCAGTCCTGTTATCCCTGTTGCAGAGATGAGAAAGTGGGGACCCGGACACAGGTGACAGAGCCTGCCTTCTTCAGGACCACCAGGCTGTAGCAGTTATGTTTCGGTACTAACGGTAAAAGGAAACGCAAAGAAGGGAAAATCCAAAGGGCCTCAACACAATGAACACGTGCTCAATCTCACAAGCACACAGGGACCGTGGATTCAAGCATCAGTGGCATCACAGCTTTTGCTGTTCATAAAAACCACAGTGGGGTTCAGGAATCTAGTGGTCCAAGGGTGGAAGAGACAGGCCCTCAATGTTACTTTTGGAATTTCTGTACTTTTTGGAAATTAATTCAGCAAATTGCTTTCACAGACATTCCTGCCCTCCGTCCACGGCTCGCTCCCCTGTACTGAATTTGTTACCCTACCTGTCAGTTTCCCTCCTGACTAATCCACCTGCAGATCTACTTCCTTGCCCTGTTTCGCCCCCCACCCTGCGTGCTACCTGAGGCCGCAGCCCCTCCGGCCCCTCCAGATGCCCCTGCAGCCTCTTCCCAGACTCTGGCGCTTATCCACCTGCCCTGTCAGCAGCCTTTGTAAGCCCTGCTCTCCTCCTGCCCCCACCCTGCACCTGACCAGCCCCCCTCCCCTGCCGTCTCAGCTCAGGGCTCCTGTCCGTGCCTCCTACAGGTGAGGTCCTGGCGACAGGCACTCAGAGCACGGCAGGCTGCCGTCCTGTCTCTGGTCGCGTCTTTGTCACGCATCCAATGTCAGGCACGCAACAAATACTCGATGAACAAATGAGCAAATGAATATAAGGTAAGTGTGATACTTAAGGAAATACAAATACCTCTTCCATCAAAATCGACTACCCACCTTGGACGCTGCAAATGGAGTTGACCCGAGTGACAGAATCCAGCTCATCGAGGCTCACAGGGCTCGTCAGCTCCCAGGCACCAGAGGCCACACCCAGCTGGGGCTTTGGAAGCAGGAGGACAGTTCGAGCAACACAAACAAGCTGACCTGCCAACAGAGACACTTCAGATCATTGCAGCTCTGAGGTTTGAAACAAGCGAGTTCTCCTGCCAGTAGACATGTGTCCTCTGCCAGCCACCTGGGAGCTGGGGGGACTGGGGGAGCCAAGGGCACCACTGTGCGGCCCCCGTGTGTCCAGAGACACGGCACCGTGCAGAAAGGAAGCCCAAAGCCTTGTGCACTAAGCTGTAAGAGCACACAAACACTGCGTTCAAATTCCATTCCTAAAGGCAAATCCTGTGTCATGCAAGTTACATACACTGAAAAATATACAGTCTAAGCAGGACCCTACTTTGATTCCTGGAAAAAAGTACTGACTAATCTAAGCATACAGTTAGGTCTCTGTATCTGCAGGTTCTGCATCTGCAGATTCAAACTAGCACAGATTCAAACAACGGTGGATGGAAAATATTTGGAAAAAAAGTTCCAGAAAGCAAAATCTGAATTTGCTGCACACCGGCAAGTATTTACACAGCACTGACATCGTATTAGGTATCGTAAGTGATCTGGAGAAGATTTAAAGTGTGGGAGGAGGGCTTCCCTGGTGGCGCAGTGGTTAAGAATCTGCCTGCCAATGCAGGGGACACGGGTTCGAGCCCTGGGCCGGGAAGATCCCACAAGCTGCAGAGCAACTAAGCCCATGGGTCACAACTACTGAGCCTGCGCTCTAGAGCCCGTGTGCAGCAACTACTGAGCCCATGTGCCACAACTACTAAAGCCCGTGCTCCACAACAAGAGAAGCCACCGCAATGAGAAGCCCACGCACGGCAACAAAGGGTAGCCCCCGCTCGCCGCAACCAGAGAAAGCCCGTGCACAGCAACGAAGACCCAACACAGCCAAAAATAAAGAAATAAATTTATTTTTTTAAAAAAATGGGAGGATGTGTGCAGCTCATATGCAGATACCACCATTTTACAGAAGGGACCTGAGCACCTGCAGGTCTTGGTGTCCGCAGAGGGGTGGATACTGAGGGACGAAAGCACGCGTTTAAATGTTCTAGCTTTTCATTTGTTTTAAAAAGTGATGCGCCAGGCAGTGGCTTCAGGTGGCTTCTGCACCTGTAAAGTGTGACCCCAACAGACCACCCTTGAGTGACCACTGGCATCTCCTGCTGCTGTGCCGGCACTGCATGCAGGGGGTTCTGGTTCTGTCCATGTGGCCATCACAGGGGTCTTGTCCGCAGTGGACTTCGGGATGGGGCCTGCATTTCCAGAGCAAGACAGAGACATCAAGAATCCACAAAGCCATTTTCTGGCATCTCTCAGTCACCACATCAGAGCCGTCAGTAAGAGGAAAGCATACCCTGGTCTCGGAGAGCATCCCTGAAGAAGAAGCTCTTGGAGGTGGCCTCAGAGAGCGCGTCCCGGACTTCCTGGCCCAGCACGCATGAGGGGGCCACGCGCACAGGCATGGTTTTGGGCAGACCCGAGCCCTCGTCCTGTGTTTGCAGAGTAACGTCGGTCACCACCAGCCACAGCTCCCCTGGCTCCAGAAGCGAACTGTTTACCTATAATTCAAAGACACAGTCAGGCTGTTAACTTAGAAGCTTTTCTTAGAGCCAGAATTATTTTTTAAAAGCAATAATCTTAGATGATTATTATTAACACTAACAATTTCTGATATCATTTCAATAAGTATTTCAAAACATGCAATACCCTTTGTGTGTCTTGGTCAGCAGCCCCCAGGACACGGCTGAGCCCCGTGAGCTCCCACCTTGCAGCTGGCTTAAGGGCTCCTTTGCGGGGGGAGACCTGCCCGTCCCTGGCTCCACTCTGCCTGCCCTCTGACCCACCAGGAAGAAGCCATGCCCTTCCTCCCAATGCCACGTGTTCACGTATCATCACATTGCCTTACCGTCAGCACACACACTCTTCTTTCCTGCTAGATACAAGCTTCCCAAGGGTTAGGAATAGTTACGAACTGAATGTTTATGTCCCCCTCCTCTGCCTCTCCCCGCCCCACCAGTTCATATGTTGGAGTCCTACACTCCAATGTGACGTGATGGTAATGGGAGATGGGGCCTTCGGGAGGTGATTAGGACATAATGCCACTCTGCCATTAGGATCCAGTAGATGCAAATGGGGACAAGGGTTTGGCTGGGAAGGCCCCTGTAGGAAGGCTGCGGATCCCACGTGGCATGGCGGCTGACACGACCGGGCGGAGGAGGTGGCGGCACGGTCAGGAGCTGTGACTTGGGTGGGGCAGAGTGCTCACGTGGTTGAGAGGGTGATTACACACAGGAAGTTAGAGAAAGTTACAGGGAGGAAGATGAGAGCCCTCGAGTTCCGGGACAGGTGCTGATTCTCTCTCGAGTGCCTACAAGCGAACAGGGAGTGGCTGTGGCACGCGGCTGTCCAGCTCTGAGCTAAGGTCCAGTGGAGGCTCCTGCAGGACTGAGGGCATGCACTCGTGGGCCGAGAGCACCCCTCCCCTGGCCTCGGCCCTCTGACTTGGGTGCTGCCCCAGAGAGCTGCCTAAGGTCTCCCAGAGACCACAGGCTCCTCTCGACTGCGGAAGAAAGAGACCTTAGAAATGGCTGAGCTCCATCCTGAGACTCCTACTTTCACCCCGGAAAGGAGGCTTCAGCTGCTCCTTCCTTTCTACAGCCTGCCTGTGTCAGAAAGGGGCCGACATGCCCGGGCTGAGAGCCGGGTGGGTTCCCCCTGGCGGCTGCACACCCAGCGCTTCACCAGGGGCTGCAGCCCCACCTGCACAAGGAATGGACTGACCACCGTGTCAGCACAGAGTGCACCCAGCTCAAGTTCAACAGTGTTTTTCTCTTTTGGTACTGCAGCAGTTTCTGAGAGAGATTATCCTTTAATAAGCTATGCAACACGATTTGAGAAAAGAGAGATGGATTACCTGTGGTCTTTGGTAAATCACTCTGGCATAGAAACTGCAACGGGTACAGGGGCCATCAGTCTGGAAAGGTATTGAAAACAGAGAGGAATGTCTCCCCAAGCTCACGGACACAGCAAAGTAACTGAGACCAGGGTACAAACAAAGACGCCACCTGGAGAATTTCTCTTAAGAAGCGGGGAATCGGAGGCTGGTAAAGCTTCGAAATAGAGTCTTCTTCAATTGCATCAATTTGTCCCAGGTTTGGATGAGCAGTGAGGACGTAACAGAAGCTAGGAGGAGGCAGATGAGTTTTTTCCTGTTTAAAATGAAGGCGAATGTGTTGTTAAAAGACTCAAATACACTATTAATATAAATCTACTCTTTAATAAAGACCTCTTTATTCACAGATGCAGGCTGTTTCTCTGGAAGGCTCTGTAAGAGACGGGTTATGTTGTTTCTCTCTGGAAACAAGCATAAGAACGTCTGTGCTTTTGAGTTTATTACCAATTCAAGATTTCATTTTAGAAGTTTATTCTTCAGAGTACACTGAAGACACCATTTAGAAACGTCTTCCCTGGAAGTAACCTAGAAATGGCATTCCTGACCACGAGGCTGCTGGCCTAGCACAGGACACAGCCACCGTCTCGGCCTGTGCTGGGAAGTCAGCTACCACACAAGCACGGCAGCCCCGTTCTCAGCTTGGGGACTAAAGCCCAAAGCAGCCGCTGCCAGCCTGCTGGACAGGGCTCAGGGCGGGGAGTAGGGGCACATTTTCATCGCTCGATTTTGCTACCTGTGAGCAACTGGCTGCCATAAGCAATGTGATGAGGAAGGAAAGGGAAACCCCTGGCTGAGCTGGCGGCTGAACCGATACCCATGGGTTTTGTTTACTGAGTTTTTGCTCTAATTGGTAACTAAGTGTTGGTTCTACTACTGACAGGAAGGTGGCGGGGAAGCCACCTGCTTCTTATTCGGTACGAGGCTGAGACCCTCAGTGCACAGTGGCCCTCGACGATGGGGGTCGAGAGGCGTCACGTAAAGTAACCTCAGGAGGCATGCGCGCGGCACCGTGTGGAAGGCAGCCAGGCCGCAGCCTGTGAGCGAGGCGAGTGGGTCTGGATCTCTGTACCGGCTCGTACCCTCTGGACCTGGGCTTCTTGGGGATGTGCGCTGTGGGCTGGCACTGGCTCAGCGCCTGGTGGCCACAGAGCAGGTGCGATGGGGGGTGTGGGGTTGGGGGACGCTGCAATGCTGGGCTTACCTCGAAGGCTGGCCCGTGGCCTGGTGCTTTCAGAGGCGCCACTGGAGGCCACATGGTGTCAATCAAACTGAAAAGCTCTGTCATCCTGGAAAAAGAAGAGATGCCTGGTCAGTGAGCTGCTCACAGGCAGACCTGCTCCACAGACACCAGGCCAAACGTCAAGGAGCCACCATTCAGGACGGTGAAGTCGGGCACACAGACAGACAGACCTTGGAACCTGACTGCACGAGAACAGGAAGGAGACTGTTCATTAAATTATGATGCCTCTGATATACCTGGAGAAAACTCTAATTTGAAAAGACACATGCATCCCAATGTTCACCGCAGCACAATTTACAATAGCCAAGACATGGAAGCAACTTAAATGTCCATCGATGGAGGAGTGGATAAAGAAGCTGTGGTGCTCATATACAATGGAATACTACTCAGCCATAAAAAAGAATGAAATAATGCCATTTGCAGCAACGTGGATGGACCTAGAAATCAACATACTAAGTGAAGGAAGTCACAAACAGAAGGACAAATATCATATGATATCACTTATATGTGGAATGTAAAAAAATGATACAAATGAACTTATTTACAAAACAGAAATAGACTCACAGACATAGACAACAAGCTTACGGTTACCAGAAAGGAAAGGGAGAGGTATAAATTAGGAGTTTGGGACTGACAGACACACACTACTATATATAAAATAAACAACAAGGACCTATGGTATAGCACAGGAAACTACACTCAGTATATTGTAGTAACTATAATGGAAAAAATCTGAAAAAGAATATATACATATCTGTACATGTATAACTGAACCATTTTGCTGTACACCTGAAACCTGTAAATCAACTATACTTCAACTAAAAAAACTATAAAAAATTATGAGGCGATACCCGGAAGAGAGGCGGAAGAGAAATGGTTACACAGAAAATATTTAAGGACACGGAAACATATTCATGATACCCTGCTAAGTGAAAAGCAGACAACAAATTATAATGTCTCTCTCTCTCTAAAAGATAAAAAAATGTTGTTAGTGGTTATCTGAGTAGAACTTAAAGGTGACGTCTATTTTCTTCCTTTGGTTTATGTATTTCCTATATTTTGCAAAACAGATATGTGTCACTCATAGAATAAAAAAGTTATGAATAAGTTATCTAAAATAAAGAATATAGCCAGACACAAAAAGACAAATAGTGTATGAGTCCACTTATACGAGGTCCCTACACCAAACAAATTCACAGAGACACACAGTGGTTAACGGGCTGGGGAGCTAGTGCTTCCTGGGGACACAGCTTCACTTTGGGAAGATGAGAAAGTTCTGGAGGTGGATGGTAGTGACGGTCGCACAACAATGTGAAGGTACTTAGTGCCACTTAAAAATAGCTAAGGTGGAAAATTTTACGTAATGTACATTTTACCACAATTTTAAAAATCCTGTTTTAGTTGCAAAAAAAAAAAAAAAAGAATATACATCATAAAGACTTCTTAGACTTTGCCTTAAGTTTCAGCAATGTTTAATCAATTTTATTTATTTATTTTTATTTTTGGCTGCACTGGGTCTTCATCGTTGGGTCTTTGTTGCTGCACGTGGCTTTCTCTAGTTGCAGCGAGCGGGGGCTACTCTTCGTTGTGCGCGGGCTTCTCATTGCAGTGGCTTCTCTTGTTGCGGAGCACGGGCTCTAGGCACGTGGGCTCAGTAGTTGTGGCTTGCGGGCTCTAGAGTGCAGGCTCAGTAGTTGTGGCACACAGGCTTAGTTGCTCCGCGGCATGTGGGATCTTCCTGGACCTGGGCTCGAACGCGTGTCCCCTGCATTGGCAGGCAGATTCTTAACCACTGCACTACCAGGGAAGTCCCTTAACAATGTTTATATATAATAATGTTGTTTACTTTTTAAAAAGCTTGTGGCCTTAATAATTAATGTTACATATTCTTATTTCTCTCAACATTTAAGAGCAAGTACTATTTTTTTTTTTTGTGGTACACGGGCCTCTCACTGCTGTGGCCTCTCCCGTTGTGGAGCACAGGCTCCAGACGCGCAGGCTCAGCGGCCATGGCTCACAGGCCCAGCCGCTCCGCGGTATGCGGGATCCTCCGGGACCGGGGCACAAACCTGTGTCCCCTGCATCGGCAGGCGGGCTCTCAACCACTGCGCCACCAGGGAAGCCCTAAGAGCAAGTACTATTTTAAGTGCTTAGGATCCAGCGGTTAACAAAGTCGAAACACTCAGAACTGAGAATGAGGGTCTCAGCATCACGGAGAACAAGACTCAAAGCTTCCCACGGTCTTTCAGCCCCTCACACCAAACACAACAGAATTGTGGCCCACAGGGCGTGGCCTACAGCGAACACCAAGATTCTGGGTCCAAATCAAGCACAAAAGTGGTAAGCGAAGGGGGACACACGAGGGAAATTCACTCTCTCCCTCTCCTGACAGCAGCTCTTTGTGTGGGTGACTGGACAGGGCTGGGCGACCAGGGCCAGTTGAGGTTCAGAGGCAGCTGGCTGGACACTGGGTGGACGCTGGGGGCCCGCTGCGCCTCTCTTCCGGGGATCATCCACCCGCTCCTGCCCTGAACATCCTGCTTCTTTCCACACAGCTCGCTGAAGGATAGGCACCGAAGCGCCAGCCCACATGAGGGGTTGGAGACTCGGTGAACGAATAACCAGCACTCATACAGTCTCATACACACCCACACAACTTCTGAGAACCTTGCACAAACAGAGTCGTGTGGTGCATGGCATGTTGAGTTGGCTTTCGTCATTCAGCACAATGTATCTGAGATCCATCCAGCTGCTGTGGCATCAGCAGCTTGTCCCTTTTTACTGCTGAGCGCTATCCATGGTGTGGATGTGACACAGCTCGTTTACCATTCACCTTTGAGGAACATCTGGGCTGTTTCCAGTTTGTGGCTATTACAAACACTTGGGTACAGATTTTTGTGTGAATGCAGGTATTTGTTTCTCTGGATAAATGCCTAGGAGTGCAGCTGCTCTGATAAGTATGTTCAGTTTTTAAAGGAACTGCCAACTCTGCTCCTGGGGGGCCACACCACCTTACACGCCCACCTGCAACATATGAGAGATGGTTTCTTCACATCCTCACTGGCACCCGGTGCTCTCACTGTTGTTCACTTTAGTTTTTCACATTTAGTTGTTTAGGAGCATGGTAACATCTCACCATGGTCTTGACGTGCTTTTTCTTAAGAACAGTGACGTCGAACACCTTTCCATGTGTTTATCTGCCATGTGATGTCCTCTTTGGAAACGTCTCTTCATGTCCTTTGCCCATTTTCTACCTGGACTGCGTGTGTGTGTGTGTGTGTGTGTGTGTGTGTGTGTGTGTGTGTTTACTGTTGAGCTTTGAGACTTCATTATACAGTCTACGATACAAGGTTTGCAAGTATTTTCTCACGGTCTGTAGCTTGTCTTGCTTTTTGTTGTCATCTCAGAACTCTTTACTCGATAAGTCCCAAAGGTTTTCTTTATAGTTTTATGTTTTATATTTAAACCTAAGATCTATTGTGAGGTATGAGATTTAGGCTGAGATTAATTTTTTGCCCATATATGTCCAGTTAGTTGAAGACTATCCTTCCTCCACCAAATTGCTTTGTTTGCACCTCGGTCAGGAATCATTTGGCCATAATCCCACAGGCCGCTTCCTAAGTTCTCTCCACTGATCAGAGAGTCATCCCTCCACCAATGCCGCAGTTTCTTGTAGCCATATCATAAGTTTTGAAATTGGGTGTGATTTCTCCCACTTTATCCTGTTTTCAAAGCTGTTTTATCTACTCTAGTTCCTTTGCATTTCCAAGCAAAGCCAATCAGAAGCAGTACGCAGAGGGCAAGATGAGAGGGGCTGCCCCGGAAGGAAGACTTCTGGTTTGCAACAGAAAAATGTTGGCGTGAAAACAAAAAAGAACAAACAGAAAACACCTGGAAATGGAGACGGTGGTAGTACGAGTGAGACACCTCAGTCTCCTCGCGAGGAAAGGGCCCGAGTAGCTTCTACTGTTGAAAATGAGGAAACATTCATGAACAGAGTTGAAGTTAAAGTAAAGATTCCTGAAGAACTAAAACCATGGCTTGTTGAAGACCGGGACTTAATTACCTGGCAAAAAGAGCTCTTTTATCTTCCTGACAAGAAGAATGTGGATTCCATTCTAGAGGATTCTGCAAACTACAAGGCATCTTGAAGAAACACAGAAAATAAGGAGTATGCTGTTAATGAAGTTGTGGCAGGGATCAAGGAATACTTCAGTGTAATGCTGGGCACTCAGCTGCTCTGCAAACATGAGAGACCGCGGTATGCTGAAATCCTTGCAGATCACCCTGATGCGCCATGTCCAAGGTGCATGCAGCGCCACATCTACTGAGATTATTTGTACGTGTTGGAGCAATGCTGGCCTACACACCTCTGGATGAGAAGAGCCTTGCTTTATTACTGAATTATCTTCATGATTTCCTAGAACACCTGGCAAAGAACTCTGTTTAGTGCCAGTGATTATGAAGTGGCTCCTCCTGAGTACGAGTGGAAACCTGTGTGAGGTGCTTCTACGCCCTCATGTTTGGATCTCGGTAAACACATTTTTGTCAGTCCTTCTCTTGTACAAATGACGTACTTTGGAAACGTTAGTGTATAACAGAAATGATGTTTGTTTTCTGTTTGATTTTAAACAGAAAATAAAAGGGGTTACAGCTCCTTTTTTTCTTTTTTTTTTTCTCTTTTTATTTCAAAGTTGCTACCAGTGTTTTCAATGACGGACAACAGAGAGACGTACTGTAGAGTGTTTCACTGCTTAGCTGCCAAAGCTGCGTCTGAATGCTGGTGGTTCTATTCCTTTGACACTACGCGCTTTTACAATATGTGTTAATGCTATATGACAAAATGCTCTGATTCCTAGTGCCAAAAGTTCAATTCAGTGTGTATAACTGAAAACACTCATCCATTTGTGCTCCCCGCTTTTTCATGGTGCTTACAGTGAAGAGCCCATCCTTTGCAAGTCATTCATGTTGTTCCTTAGGCATTTTATCTTTGCTCAGATTGTCAAAGAATGGTGGCTTGTTTCATGGTTTTTATATTTGTGTCTAATCACGTTTTAACATGATAGACACAATGCATTGTGTAGCTAGTTTTCTGGAAAAGTCAATATTTTAGAAATTGTTTTTCAGATCTTCAATAAATTTTTTCCTTAAATTTCAAAAAGAAAAAAAAAGTTTAGAGTAGGCCTGGATATATCTACGAAAATTTTTGCTGAGACTTTAATGGGTTTTGCGTCAAGCCTATACCATCTTTTGGGGAGAACTATAGCACCTTTACAATGTTGAGTCTTCCACTCCACGCACATTGACACCTTTCCATTTATTTAGATCTTCTCTGATTTCTTTAATCAGCGTTTTGTAGTTTGCAGCATACAAGTCCTGACATGTTTTGTTAGATTTATACCTAAATACTCCTTTTTGGGCAACTGAAAATGCTGTATTTTTAATTTCGGTTTTCAAGGGTTCATTGCCAGTATATAGAAATGTGACTGACTTGTGAATGTTAATCTTGTATGCTGCTACTTTGCTGAACTGACTTACTAGTTTTAGGAATTTTTTTTTTCTTTTGTAGATTCCTTGGGATTTTCGACATAGACCATCATGTCATCCAAAGTAGAGACAGTTTTATTTCTTCCTTTCTGTCTTTTTCCTTTTCCTTGCCTTATTGCGATGGTTAGTCTATTTAGTACTTTTAAAGTACCCTACCAGAATCTAACATTTAACTTCAAACACACTGATATAGAAAAAAAAACTCTGAGAGGACATCCAGGACAGCAAATACGATAAACAGCACGTGAAGAGTGTCAGGGTGTGATGCTGGCGACAGAACGCTGGCAAAGCTGGATGAAGAGAAAAAGGCTGACACTTAAAGGTCACGTGCAGACCAATTTCTCTCATTTCTTCCGTCTTTCTCCCCACCCCCCAGCCCGATGATGAAACTACTCAAAGAAAAGCTGGGCCAGGACAACAAAAACTACTAATCCAGGTGGACTTGCAGAGAAAAAACAAACACACCCCCTAGTCATTCTCTGCACATCTGCTTGAAGCTAAACGCCTGCTTTTACCAACTGGACTGGCCGTCTTGGTGACTTCAGAAAGTGGTAGAATACTACTGAGAGACAGTCAGACTTTTATTATCTATTTGCTAAGTCTGGGAAAGTCTAAATTTCAAATACTCTTTGTCTTCCATATAACCTTGTGAGCAAATAATGGAGAAAGGATACCTTAATTTCCTCAAGAAACAGGTCATAATCTACCTGCCAACAGGCTTTTACTGCAGCTGCCTTCACTAAATCTTAGACTTTTAGAAAAATTACCTAAAGATGAACTTTCCTAGTGGGAAAGGTGGGTAAACTTGAAAAGTGACCTTTGCGAAGGCAAACGCGGCTGGTGACTGGAGTGCCCTGGAGGGAGCCGAGCACACTCCCCCAGACAGTCCCTGTGGCCCAGGACCCAGGGCCTCCTCTAGGGCGGGCTCAGCTCTTCCACTCTCTCCAAGGCAAAGGCCGCCTCTGAGTGTGACCAGCTGCTGCAAGTGTTAAGAGGTGCCTTCTCGCACATCTTCACTTGGGGAGACCCCCCCAGGAGAGCCGGAGGAGGCTGGCCGCACCACATTCTTTGAATCTAACCGGACTGCTTGAGACTTGGGACCGCAGCAGAGGTGGCAGGTCAGCGGGAATACTGCTCCTCAGGGCCAGGCCTCGGGGCTCCCACTCCCCGTGCTTCTGGAGCTGGGTGTTCGCTCTGGGGGGCCTGGAGCCTGATGGGGCGCAGAGCGGACGCCTTCATCTGCACTGCAGGTGAGTCCTGAAACCTCCTGGCCCCGCTGTGCTCCCTGCAGGACTCTGATGCTCCCGCTTCTAAACCTGCAGCGGCTGAGGCGGGTGGGAGCGGCGCAGGCCTTCTGGGAGGGTGCAGCAGCACGAGGTAGCTAGAAACAGCCAGCCGTCTGGGACACATGCCTTCTACAGGCTGGGACACAAGCCTGGCTGGCTGAATACCTTGTTCATGCGCAAAGGCCTTGGGGTATTGATTAAAACAAAACAAGACAACATTTTCCAACTCATTTGCAAGTAAAAAAATTACAAATACAGAGCACTGTAGTTAACTTCAAAAACATTTTCTATTTTGTTGTTTTTTTGTGGTACGCGGGCCTCTCACTGCTGCGGCCCCTCCCGCTGCGGAGCACAGGCTCCGGATGCGCAGGCCCAGCGGCCATGGCTCATGGGTCCAGCCGCTCCGCGGCATGTGGGATCTTCCCGGACCGGGGCACGAACCCGTGTCCCCCGCACCGGCAGGCGGACTCCCAACCACTGTGCCACCAGGGAAGCCCTGATTTGTTGTTTTAATAATTACCAGCTCCCTAAGAGAGAAAAAAGTGCTGCAAAGATTATTAAGTGTTAGTACACAGATAGAGATACTTACCTGGAGCAAAGTTACTGATTTCTTAGAATGAGAAAACCCATTCTGTTGCCTGCATTTTGTTGTTTGTGGGATATTCTGGAAGCTGTAAAAATCTAAGTAGAAAATACACAAATGAGTCACAAAGGGAGGAGACCGACTTGAGGCCATCTCCGAAAAAAGTCTCACAAATTCAGCGTAGGAGTCTGAAATGATGCCCACGTGCAGGTGTCTCTCCTGGACGGACGAGAGCCCAGGTTTGCCCTCCAGGGAAAACGATCAAGCCGAGACCCCACATCAACTGCTGAATTTCTGGCTGAGAAAGGCAGCCTCTAACCCTTAACCCGACGCTCTCGACTGCTCTGACAAGAGGAAGAGGACCGGGGCTAGTCCTGGGGCAGCCACGGCAGGGCTGCCTGGCGCAAAGGAGAGGCCACGAGAACAGAGTGTGCCTGAGGACGACAGCAAGAGGAGTTTTAGGAACATCAGAGATAGACGGGGAAGGAGCAGGGGCTCTGGCCTCACCACTACCCGAAAGGATGCTGAATGTCCATATTTCACACTGATTTTATAGACCGGCGCAGCCTCCCTGTACCGAGGGCGACGGCCAGTGTCACCTGGAAGCAGGACCCCGGCTGCAGCCCATGGGGAGGAAGCCCGGCGGAGAGCTCTCCCTGAGCTCACCAGGTTGTTCCCCGACACGCCTGCTCACCAGGCCTGTTTTCTATGTTATTTTAGAGTTATTTTTCCATCTGATACTGCCTCATCTAACTACTCCCAAATCTTCACCGGATAATCTAAGACTGCCTGAATCACTTTCTTTTGGGTGTGGGTGGGGTGGAATTTGCTGCAGAAGATTTAAACCACAATGGTGACGTCACCCTCAAGATGGGACGCAACCTGTTCACTGAGTTAATTCATCCTCAGAGATCTCAGAATATTTTTTTTAAACGAAGCATTTATATTGGTTGTAAAATGTTCCTAAAATTTTTCCGTGCAGTTGCTAATTTCTCTGTACCTACTGTTATGTAGTACTCATGGCTTTCTAATAAGACAGATTACCTGGAGATGGAATATTTCAGACCAGGGATTCTGAAAGCGGGGTCTGGAGACCCCTGGGTCTGTAAGACCCTTTCAAGGGACCCGCAAGGCCAGAACTATGTCCTGAGACCTTACTTCCCCTTCTCTCGTGAGTGTACAGTGGAGTTTTCTAGAGGCTACACTATGTACAATACAGGACTGACTGAATGCAGAGCAGAGATGACAATCCATCGTTTTCTGTTAGTCCAGACATTAAAGAGATCTGCAGAGAACATAAAATAAGGCTACTCTTCTCACTAAGGTTGTCTTGGTTTAGAAAATATTTTTCATAAAAATTCTATTTGTTATTATTTAATGGGTTTATTTTTAGGATTTTTAGGTGAACTAATAAATATTTAATTTTTTCCATTTTATTTTCTAATATAGTAGTTATTGATCAATATAACCACATTTAAAAAATCTCCTTGGGGGTCTCAGTAATTTTGATGAGTATTAAGGAGTCCTGGAGACCATGAAGCCCGGAAGTGTGCCACTCAAGATCCACTCTCTACCATCTGCCTCCCTCCCTCCGTCTCCCTCTGTGCCCTCGACTGTCTTCCAGAAGGTAGCTTGTGTCACCTTACGTCCTTTTATGTCACCCTCATACACACACGAGACAACCTCGAATCAACTAAACAAACTTTTGCCTTGATACTGAAATGCATTTCCTTCAGAGGTTTGGCTGCCAGAGCAGACACTACCAGATGGCCCAGGAGATCATGAGCAAACTGATGGGAGCCATGGCAACCTTGAGATCCTGAGGAGGTTAGATAATCAGCGACTAAACTACATCATTATGCTGGTGAGACAGGAAAATGGGGCAGTCACTTTGGAAAACACTTTGGCATCGACCCAGCAATCCCACTTCTAGCTATCTACCCAAGAGAACCGAAGACTTATGTCCATATGTGCATCGTGAATGTTCATAGCAGTATTACTATTCACGACAGCCAGAAAGTAACATGGAAGCAAGCCAAATGTGCATCAACTGATGAATGGATAAATAAGTCTGGTACATCCATACAACAGAGCATCAGGCAGCCATAAAAAGGAGTGAAGTACTGACACACGATACAACATGGATGAACCTGGAAAACATGATGCGCAGTGGAAGAAGCCAGGATGATTCCTTTATACGAAGTGTTCAGTATATGCAAATTCACAGAGACAGAGTGCAGATTAGTGGTTGCCAGGGGCTGGAGGGTGGGGAGTGACTGCTCGTGGGGAAGGCGTTTCTTTTGGGGGTGATGACACTGTTTCTGAATTAGACAGTGACGGCATCATGTCGGTCAGGCATTCTGACCTCAGAGACCACTCTCTGCTAAGAATATCCCACAAATACCTTATAGATGTGGGGAATTACTAAACATTTTCCAAGGCTAGTTCAATGAATTTCAGGACAATATTTTTCAAATTTTATTCAACAGATAGAGAAACTGAAGAAAGGAAATTAAAGACACACACCTGAAATTAAGCCTTCTGCACTATTTCTTTGAACCACTGCTTAAATTATATAACTATAAAAGATAAATTTGTAACTTTGGAAGGCCTCACGTTTTGTAGGCTATCTGCTAGTAATATTAAAAAATATCTTTCCTAATCTAGATTCTTTCCTCAAGATCTAGGATATAAAAATATTAACTAGTGCAACTTTGTATTATAAAACAAGTTCTTTTTTTTTTTGAGGTACGTGGGCCTCTCACCGTTGTGGCCTCTCCCGTTGCGGAGCATAGGCTCCGGACGCGCAGGCTCAGCGGCCATGGCCTCACGGGCCCAGCCGCTCCGCGGCATGTGGGATCTTCCCGGACTGGGGCACGAACCCATGTCCCCTGCATCGGCAGGCGGACTCTCAACCACTGCGCCACCAGGGAAGCCCATAAAACAAGTTCTTTGCACATTTCTGTTCTACCTCGGCAGGAAATGACACACACACACACACACACACACTCAGCTACAAGGGAAGGAAGGAATTCTTGCTGCATGCTGCTATCTGGAACTGCAGATAGTTCTTAGGCTGGTCTCATTCCCAGGTGGTCCTTATCATTTCAAAAGTGTCACATGATCTACTCACCAGTGTGGAAGCAGGAACAGCCACATTCCACATAAAATCTGTCAGCCCAGGTTTTCTGATAGATGCGTATACTTTCGACCAAACGCTATCACCAGTGCGCTCTGATACCTGAGACAAACCTGTCTTCTCAGTCTATTCTATTACCATGAGCTCACATGTGAAGTAGCCTCCCTTCATGCACTCTTCCAAAGACAGCCTGCTGTTCCCATTGGGAACGCTATAAAGAAAACCACGGAGGAAACCAGAGGACTGCAGTGATCTTGGGGGGACGGGGCGTCACCAGGAGGAGCACGCTGGGGGTGATGCCTGGACACCCAGCACATTTTGTTCCTTGAATTTGGTGGTGGCTTCATGGGTGGCCCTACCAGTCGTTCACTGCACTCTGCAACTGGGGATCGCCCATACGTCTGTCGTGTTTCCCCATAAAGAACCGTAAAGAAGGAGACAGGAGCGCACACACTGACGTCTGTTGCTGCGAAGAGGCAGAAAACTGGAAAGGGACACCCTTAAAGATACCAAAGGGAAAAGCAACCATTCTTCTTTGTTTACAGACATGCCTACGTTCATGAGAAAGATGTGGAGTGAACACCAGTGGAGAGGGGAGTATTAAATTCCCTTTACTCTTCGTGTGACTTATTTTTACAGCAGCAACCAGTGAGAGCAGCGGCTGTCCTACTACCTCCCTTGCACATAATGCTGAAGTGCCTGATCTGAGGCTGCTCACAACACGCAGTCCCGGTCCAGGTCCAGGGGCCTTCGGGACCATCCTCTCCACTGTCAGTGATTCTAGGGAGAGGAGCAAATTCTCTTGCTTTAAAAAAAAACAGTAATGAAAATGATCTTTCTTAAAAGTCGTATTTTCATTAATAAGTGTCTAAGTAAACAGAAAAGAAAAATGCCGAACTGGACCTGAGGCCCCCAGTGTCATTATTTCCTACGGATCTGATGCTCCTCCTGGCCACTCAAGATAATTCCAGCACAGACGGCTCACTGCTGTTGCTTAACAAAAACAATGGAAAACACCAAGAATCTAACATCAACACCCCTGACAAGAAACGGTCAGATTTCTGACTTGAGGGCCGGGGATTATGACTATAAAGCAACTGGGAAATTTACAGAAATGAATTCCCCTAAAACTGTAAGTAATTACGTGTAGGCTGTAGCACCAAAGATGCAGGCGCTGGACTCTGACGGACCGGGCTCCAGGCCCACCTCACAGACGTGCAGCCAAGTTATTACTTAGTTTCAGGAGCTTGAGGGTCTTTATTTAACAACACAATAATTTGTTTTTCAATAAAGACTAATTTATTTTGTCCTGAATTTGGCGGTGGCATCACGGGTGATGCCTGTAGTGAACTATAGTGAACGATGCCACCACCTAATCTGCCATCTAGTTGGAGAGTTGAAGGAAAGGAAAGAGGGGCTACAGTGACAGTGAAACTTCTTTTCTTTCCTCTTCCGTGTCCCGCATGAAAAGACAGGCATTTCACTGGCCAACTTATAAAGATTTAAGAGTACTCTACCTATGATAAAATGCGTAAGACTCTGCACATTTGAGAAGGCGCTTAATGAAGCATAATTAGGTATTTGCACCGCGTATGTGAGATTAACAAGGAACACCCCACTTAGCTTCTGAATCACATGGCCCAGGGCCCTCACAATAACGGCTACTGCCACAGGCTGTTACCCTGAGAGAGGGAGAGAAAGAACCTTACTGATGTGTGCAATGTTCAGAGCTGCAATCAGTCCTCAATGCTTACTTTCCAATCACGTGGCCCTAGGAGCTGGCTGGGGGCTGGGTGGCCCGACACACCACCTCCCAATTTTGAACAGAATAGCTCCACATTGGTTTGTTATTAACACGGAGCTTCCTCTTTGGATTCTATTTTTTTTAAGTTCAAAAGTTTTAAAACTACTGGTCCCCTACTGGTAGGTAATTATGATTTTTGTGAGAATAGGGCAGGGAGAGGGGGAGTATTGAGATTTGTAAGAGAAGGAATGAATGAAAAAGCAAAAAAAAAAAAAAAAAAATTCCTGCCCATTTGCTGAATTCCAGGCTTACTGTGCTGCCAGGTGAATTCACCAGATAAATTACTAACCTGGAGGGACAGGGAGCAGTTGCTTTTATGTTCTTGTATCAGCAGATCTTCCTTCTGGTTTCTTTGATCCCTGTTTTAACTAAATCTCTCTGTACTTTTTAACTCCACTGGGTAATGGCTTCATTACCCATTCTCTCCCATTATCATCAGATAATTGACAAGGCCAGCAATTTCCAACTGGATTTATTTTCTTTCCTGGAAAAAAATGGAACACTCCCAACTTCTAGTTATATAGTTCTTCTAAGTTACTCATCTTTCTCTTCCTGTTTTATTTGTAAAAACAAGACAAGAAAGACTTACATCAATGTTGGCCAGAGTTTTACTTTTCAGTTAATTAGAAAAGAGAAACAGAGGAGGAGGGAGGGAAGAACCACTACTTCTGCATGTTTTAGGGTGTGCAGGGCCGCTTCCGCGTGTGAGCTCATCAAACCACCCAACCCCGGGGGGAGGCAGAGCTACTCGTCCTGCTGACCACTGAGGGTCAAGATGCGACTCAGGGGCAGTGGTTCCAAGGCCCCCAACTTCCCCTCTGATGCCTCCGTTCAGTGACCAGCGACGCTCCCTCCAGAAGCTTTGGGTTTGCTTCTGAACAGCAAGTCCCCTCGCGTCAGCCAGGCCGACACAGCCAAATCACCCCAAGTGAACTGGGTTCTACTCCGTCCCCCAGTCACTGGGGGAAGGTGGTGGAGCAAGGGGGTGGCCCTGAGCCGCTTCTGAGATTGCTACTGAAAGAAGTCTTATGTGGCCAAGAGCTACTGGCACAGTTTGCTTTGGTTCAGACTTCATTTCTTAGTCAGGTATTTACTGAATGCTCTATTAACTGCTACGGAGGACATGAGGACACCAGGCTAGATAACACTTGGCTCCAGCATGACAGTCTATTTTTGGTCAGAAGATAACAGGAATGAACTTATGGGTGGGAACGTGCTCTTCCATGGGTGTCTGCCTAGCAACCAGATGAACCTACAAGTCACACCCTGAAGGTCTTCTCGGCGAAGCCCCACCCACTCCAGCAAAAATCTTCTTAGACTGTCAGTGCTTCCCCACTGGAAAGTCAGACTGAACTGTGAGTTCATCCCTGCGTCCACACCCAGGTGCTGTGTTAACGAATGACTGATGGAGAGAGACATGCAAGGACCAGTCAGAGCAGAACTTCTTTACCTAACTGAGGGAAGGGTGAATTTATTTTTCCTGGATAGTTTTTGAAACACTATTAGATCAGTAATCTTGACAACAGTTAACGCTTGGCCTACACAGCTCAAAGGTCTCTTTCAGGAGGTCTGCGGTTCTCTTCCCTCCTCTTCCTGTGATCAACCTGGTGGGTGTGTCAGGCCTTTTGTAATCTGCTGGTTTTCCCCTTTGTCAATGTCTCTACCACTGATTAGGTAGATAGATATACAATAGTTTTCTTAAGGATTGTTCATTGAACAATAAAGGTAATGACTGATTTAGAGGGGTGCCCATTTTACTAAACATATATCCTAATTTCCCCAAAATAACCCTTATGGTTAAGGTTAAATAATCGGCATTTGCTTTCTGAGCCCCTATTCCCTAGTTGGGTCTTTTTGAGATATGTGAAATTATGCCCAGATGTTTCATTTAGAAACAGTTCTTCTCCAACTGGACTTATGAAACATTTGTAGTTGTTTTTATAACTCAGTGTAAACACTTTTTAGGCAGTCAGTTCATCCCCGCCCCCTTTAAGGACTGAGGTGAAATTCACTCAACATGAAATTAACCATTTTGAAGTGCACAGTTCAGCGGCACTTAGCACATGCCCAGTGCTGTCTAGCCCCAGACTGTCGCCATCACCCCATCAGACCCTGTGCCCGTCAGCGGTCACTCCCTGCTCCCCTCCTCCTGGCCACCACCAACCTGCGTCCTGTCACATGGGCTTGTCTGTTCTGTTCGTTTCACATAAACGGGACCCTACAATGTGTGGCCTTTCGTGCGGGCTTCTTTCACTCAGCACCACGTTTCACACGGGTCAGTGCTTCGTTCTTCTCGGGCAGTTCTTCGAGCATCACTGGTTTCAGGATTTAGTACATTCTCTTTCGGTGACATTTTACTCTCCTGCCATTAACTTGGGTGGTGAACCTACCGGCAACAATTTTATTTTTCAAAATGATGAAAGAATTCTTAAGTATGTCCCCTTAAAAGAGGATTTCCAACCACAGCAATGAGCAAAAAGATTCTGGACCTCAAACCCCAAGGGAATTCTGTCTCTTTAAGAGGCAGCCTTTCTGAAGAGGGGAAATCAAAGGAAGGAAATTGCCACTGAAGTTTCTTTCCCCAGGAGAGCTCTCACCACTGCTTATTTCCTGTTAAAGGAGCAACTGAGATGATCCCTCCACAACGACCCTAACCCACACGCATCGACTTGTGCTGGACGATCCCTAAAAACTCCCTCTGCTGTACCTCCATGTACGTGGGTCACACAGGGTCTCCCAGGAGACCAACGCCCTGGTGCCCAAAGTCACAGTGGAGCCTGACCTCTGACCAGTCACCCTCACCTGATCCAGGCCCTCCTCCATAAGATGGGATCCCATCCTGGATAAAGTGCTTTCACAACAACCTCAGGCGTTACCCACTAGACTTATTAGTGAGGAGGACCCAGGGTCTTGAGTCCAAGGTGCACAAAAGGCGTGGTCCTCACCCTGCACTGGACACTGGTCTTGGGACCAACTTAGTCTCTATTCTTCCCACTAAAATTGAGCACCAATAATTACTGCTCAGAAAGTACAAGTGTACACATTCAAATCTCGTTGAGGAGAATCTAAGATGAACCCAAGCAGACAACGAATGTGCATTCCACAAATACTTATTATGAGCCTCTCGAGTGCCAGGAATTGAGCCACATACAGGAAACACAATGGTGAGCGAGAAACAGAGCGTTATGATGGGAAGGCCAGCCTCAGACACTGGCCACGAGGCGTCCTAATCCACAATGGTCTACACCATGCAGAGGGGCAAGACCAGGTCTGCATGTCAAGAAACCGCTGGGACTCAGAGCTGAGCAGCTGGGACACAGCACAGGCCAGCTGGGGGAGCCATCCCAGGGCTCCTCAGACCACTGTTAACGCTTGTGTATTATTGCTAAAATGTCACTCAAGTTTACATGACAATATACCCCTCTGGTGGGACACAGGTCCTGAGAATCCCACACAGCCCTGAGCACTGGACCCAAAGCAGCGGCTGCAAGAGACAAAGGCGCCACCCGGAGAACGGGAGAGTGCTCTGTCCCCCCCCCCCCGCCCCCCCCAACCCCGGGCCAGACCAACAGCCCTAAGGGCACCGGGCTGGGGAGCAGCATGGGGGCTTCGACGGCCTTCTGTTTCCTGACCATGGGGTTAGTTTGTGATCATGCTAACTAAGCCTGGTTTCTAACTTAAAGTTTATCAGTACTTAATCTGTTACCTTTAAAACAAAAGCTGGCATTTAAACAGTAACTATTAATCAGACCATTCTCTGAAATACACCCCCCTCGACGTGCCCAACCCCTCACTCTATCCTCAAAGCTGACCAGATGGACCCGCTCCAGGGGGTGAGTGGACGGCTAGATCAGGGGGCGTGTCCTCCCGCCCTCCTGTCCTCAGCCCCAGGCCCCTCCCGTTCTCTCCAGGGTTCCCAAATCTGAACCCGCCCTCTGAGCCGGGCAAAGTGGCTGCTCTGTAACTGGCACTCGCCGGTTGGTGTCTTTCGAGACCTCCTCCTGGCTCTCCTGCTGGTCCATGAGCTCTGGGAGAAAGGGGCTATTTTACACTCCTGGCATCCCCACAGCTCCCAGGAGAGCGCCACCCACCCCCCTGGCCCCCGAAGCTACTGGAAGTTAAAAATCAGTGGTGATGCATTCTTCCTTCTCCTGCCCTCAACTGCTGCAGAAGTTTCCAAATCTGCACCCCTGCCCAATCCCTCCTTCTATTTCAAATCTATTAAAAGTACAAGAGTAGAATAATCTTAACTCTATTTTCATTTTTATTACCTCTTCTTCTCTCAAAAACTCCTAGGGGCCCTAATTTTCTCTTGGATCAATGCAGAATCCCTAATAATAGGATTTAAGGCTTTGTCTAGCTGACTTTTTATTTCAGTATATTGTGGTTTCAGATAAATCCCAAAACTCTAGCACAGCAGCAACCAGCCAGGGGCATAGCACAAAGAGGTCCTAAATATTTAACGAACAGATGACTGAATTATACTTTCTCCTAATCCTACTTTTATGTCTTCACAGATAACATCTTACCAATTTGAGGAAAAGACCAGCCATTTAAGGCCCCATCACTTAAAGCAACAACCGCCCAGGATCCCTGGGCAGGTCTAGTCTCCAGTTCAAAAGGAGGCAATTCATGGTCAAAGATCTTGTTAGTTGCTTCCCTGTCATTCTCAGCACTCAGATAGACCCCTCTGTATACGGTGAGTGCTGACTAAATGCTCTGCAACAGTCTTCTCCAGTACGTTACTCTTAAAGAGATCTAAATAAAATAGTCACTTATACATTAATAATGTATTTTAGACAGATTAGTGGCTTTTGTTTTAACAGGTAGGAACGTAAGTATTAGCAGGACTTTGAATTGAAAGAGGTTCCTCTCCCCCGCCAAAAATATGCTAACTATATTTTCCATACTTATAGGATTAAGATGTTGCAGAAAATCTTTTTTCCCTCAGTATTACCCTATCACATAAAAAAAAAGAGCACATAATAATCAGCAATAAAAAGATAAAGCTCATACACAGAACTAAGACACAAAAGTAAAGTGAGTTTTCAGCCTGTCTGACCTCTAAACTGTTGCAGAGGCCACCTGGGAGGACAAAGGTCAGGGGACACGCCTCAGCCCCTGGACAAACAGCCTGGAGTCCTCCAGGGACGCAGAGAGCCAGGGAGAGGCACATGCCTCAGCAGTGTGGTTTTAAAATGGTCTTTTCCTTTACATCCAGGGTATTTTTCTGACTCTTCTCACCCTAACGAGTCAGTATGGACACACAACTCCAAAAAGCGGTCAGAGAAATGCGACAGACATGACAGCTGTTTTCCTGCAACTCTTCCCAAGGCGGCAGGTGAACAGGGTGGGACGCCCTGCACAGGCCCAGCCCCAAGGCCGCCAGTCCACCCAAAGCGCCACAGGGAGCAGTGACTTCCGTCACTGTGACTGTGGACCAGATGAGACCGGGGAGTTAAGATTTCAAAGGCTCCACGATCAGCCCAAACATAAAACTATCTTCCAAATGGCAAAAAATAATTTTCTATATTAGATATTGGAATTATATAATTATAATTAATCATTTTAGCTTGAATTCTGGGAACTAAGTGTATTTCATTAAGGTTTATCAGAAATGTATTTTGTTAAGGTTTATGAGAGTTGCTATGAAACACAATAATTGGGGGGGAAGAAAAGAGACAATTTGTGTTTACTGGGCCGTGGATGGATGACTGACAGTGGATGATGTCACTAATAGGCAATTATAACATTCAGCATTCCAAAACTATTTAATAATTTGTTTTGAAGAAATACAGCTTCCAAAAGAACAAAAAGACAATCTTAATATTTATTTGGATAGTTGCATGCTAAAATAAAGTTAAACACATAGGATAAAGAAATTAATTCCAACCTAAAAAAGTATCCAATACTTAGTCAAATTTTAGTCCAACTTAAAAATGGATGGGTTCCAAAAGTTTGTAAATGAATTATTCAGAATAGTCAGTGCATTTCCCGTGGAAAAAACATTTCCTATGGCAATGTTGTAGATAGTAGCAAGGCTTCCAGTGTAGCCCACAAAAACCAGATTAAACATTAGGTACACATATGGCTGTACAGCATCATGGTAGCAAAGCATGTACTTTTTAGAGCAAAGCCCCTGGACCCCTCCTGGCTCTGTCAGTCCCCAGGAGTATTTCCCTGGAGTTGGGTCCCCCAGTCGCCAGCAGGAAGTACGTCCCCAGGAGTGGACTCCTCTGGCCTGCAGGACACCAGGACACCTGCCAGCTGGAGGGGCTCCACTGAGGCGCCCGAGATGGGGAGCCCCAGTACCCCGGCGTGCTCAGGTGCGAGGCTGGTGCCGAATGTATGTCAGGGAGGTCTACACGGCCCCGGTGGGGTTAACGCCGTCAGGCCAACGCCACAGCAGCACCTCACTTACCACCACTACACGCGGTCTTTCCAGATGCCTGTGATTCTGAAACTGAGGACTACATGGGGTTCAGCCTTCGAAACGATAAGGTTCATGTGACCCACTTAAGCTTTCCAAATATCTGGGCAGCTCCCTCCCTACTCCATAAGGCAATTACACTGTAACACAGCCTCCCTGTAAGCAAAACGAAGCATTTGTTACGAGCCGAGTGTACATGAATCAATGCAGGGCTCACAGGGGCCTGTCCTTCAGGAAAACAGGGTCCTGGGTGGAGCCGCCACTCAGCGGCACGTGAGAGACACATGCGGCACAGGGCGGGGCCGGGGAAAGCGGGCTGCCAGTCAGTTTGGACGGAGCACGGCGGAAGGGCCGGTATGCAGACCACTGGACTAGGAGCAGCGCATACGCCCAACGGCGCCTCCCAACAGAGCCTCCCAAGGGCTCCTCCCAACAGGCGCCTCCCAAGGCGCCTCCCAACGGCTCCTCCCACCCGCACTGTTACAAGCTCAGACGTTGCTCTAAGTAAGACAGTAGCATTAAGACAGCTAAAATTACACACTGCTTGAGGAAAGAGGCTATGATGAGAGAAACCCAAATTCACCGTTTACACTAATTCTCTACACGACTGGATCGTTCCACCGAAAAGGTTTCTTCTGCTCCCTAATTCATAGATTAAGATGCTCACTGGAATGGAACAACCCACGCTGGGGCCAGATCTATGTACCACCGCCACCCAAAACATCTAGCGCGAGGAGCCACGAAACGTGACAGAAAACAAGCTTTCTTGCTATGGAAAGCAAAAAACGTGACAAATTAAGAGTTTTGCTTAACACTTATAAAATGCCTTTTCACTCAGTTATATTTTCACTTACATAACTGACTCATGCAAAGCTGCCTTATTAGTACAGATAAGGAAAAATAAAGAAAAAACTTTAGAATTAAAATACATATATATGACATTTTTAATCCTAATTTTAATAAAATTGTGAATCACTAAACCTGCATAATTATTTTTGTTGTCAATGATAATTTTTCTTCCATAAGTACTTTATGGGCTCCACCCAACTCGTGGCCTTGTCTTAGAGGCAGACTCTAGGATCCTAGTTTATTGTCTTTAAAAATGAAATTACAGATGTTACTGTAGCAAACTGGATGCTACTGTGGTGTCCTCACCTTCCTCTGGTGACCTTTTGCAGAACCTTCATTCCCGCCAGCCTGCAGGACTTGCCCTCCAACTCCCTGTCCTTCAGGACGGCGCCCTCCGAGTGCACCTCACTGAAGAGTCCAAGGGCATCTTGCACGAGAAGGCAGACTCTACAAAAAAGGATCCACATTTGCTCTTTTAGGAGACAGTTTTTGATTCAGTACAGAGACCAGAATTTCCTTCTCCTTCACTAGAAATCCACTGTAGATCCACCGCAGAAATCTACTTCCATTTAAAACATTTCAAATTATGTTTTATCAAACACTAATATTCAAAGATATTAATAGGTATTCCTTGAAAATTATCACCAAAATGTTGCTAGCAATAACTTTTCTAAAATTTACTTCATCAGATCTATGGAGAAAAAAATACATTGAAATCACATACAATTATTACTATGTTCAATTCTTCTTGCAATACGATATTTTATACCCAAGAACACCAGGAAATATCCCTGACTGCTCGCTTGATGCCCATATGGTTTTAGTCTGTTCAGGAGCAATATGTAGCAGGTGGTACCCAGAAGAATGTCCTATCTATCTTAAATATATTAGTCTTAACATTTCCATATGTGTGACATTATTTAATATGTTGTAGCTATAAGACATTTATATAGTACAAACTCATTTCTCATGGTTGACTGGAAAAAGAAAATTTTACACAAAGAGTAGGGTTCTGTGGCTTATAATTAGGTCTGGATCAAACAAGTGAAAAGCTAGAATACTTCAAAATGAAGATGAACAATGGTGGCCTTTGGATTTTACAAAAATGAGGAGCTGAGTTGCCTAAAGTAGAAAAATTAATGTTCAATCCTACTGACTTAACCTCAGGATTTAAAGGTCAAAAAGAAAGTGGGATGTAAGTTATTTGTTTCTTCCAGAATTCTGAATATTGTCCCACTGCCTTCTAGTCTTCCACTGTTTCTAACGAGAAGTCCCTTGTTACACGAGGAGTCACTTTTCACTTGCTGCTTTCAAGACTTTATCTTTGGCTTTCAACATTTTGACTATGACGCATTTGGGTACGGGTCTTTTTAGGTTTATCCTACTACAAGTTCATAGAGTTTCTTGGATGTGTAAAGTTTTCCAGTCCAATTTGAGCCATCTTCAGCCATTATTACTCCAAATATCTTTTCTGTTCCCTCCCCCACTCCCCTGCCCTTCTGGCGCTCCCATTACATGTGTATTGGTGCACTTAATGGTGTTCCACATTTCTGAGGTTCTTCATTCTTTTCTCCCCTTAGAATATTTATTTGTCATTTGTGAGATTTCCATAATAGTGCAGAGATAATCATGGTATGTTTTAATTCTTCATAAAGACTAAGTTATTAAAAAGTCTTCACACGCATTTTTTTAATTGCTAAAATACTCTGCGGTCATCAATTTGAGATTAAGTTTTAACATCCTATTGAAATTACAATCCTCTTTTCTTGGGGCAGAGTTTTAAGCTTGACAAAGGGCTTACAAATGTGCAATGCTTCCCAAATCTGCATGTCATGTGCACAGGGGCTATGCTACTCTCTGTATGTTCCAATTTTGGTGTAAGTGCTGTCAAAGTGAGCACTTTTCATTCTGTCTCTCCTTCGGGCTCCATTATTCTAGATCCAAGTCCATGGATTCTTTCTTCTTCCAGCTCAAATCTACTGTTGAGCCTATCTAGTGAATTTTTCCTATCAGTTATTATACTTTCCAACTCCAGAGTTTCCATTTGGTTCTTTCCAGTTTGTGTCTTTTTACTGATATCCTCCTTTTGATTAGACTCTGTCACCTACACACTGTAGTCTGGAGACATGGTTCCCTCTGCTCTTTGAACGTATTTATAATGGCTGTTTTAAAATCTCTGTCTGCTAAGTCCAACAACTGGGCCCTTCAGAAGCGGCTTCTATCATCTGCTTTTTCCCTCATGTACGGGTCATGCTTCCCTGTTTCTCTGCAAACCTTGCAATTTTTGGTTGACAACTGGGCGTGCTGGATAGTAAATTGCGGCAACTCTGGATCCTTGACTCCTCTCCGCCAAGGGTTGATGATGTAGTTTACTCACTTGCTCAGTGACTGTCTGCACAGCTCTTCCCTGCAGGCTGCAGTCTCTGATGGTCCTGCTCAGATTGTCTTCTTGTTTTCATCTTTTCACATGGCTACCCAGAGGCTGCCCCTAGGTCAGCGAAGCCACTTATTAGTGAGAGGCTGTGCTTGAGCATCCTTAGCCAGTCAGACTTTTAATCTTTACCACTGGACATGTGTGTCTTGGAGGTTGATCTCATAGTTCAAGGAGTGCAGGTTTTTGTCCTCATCCCTCTCCTTTGGCCAGAGCTCATATTTCCCCTCCCTAATCACACCTGTGAAGATGTGGCCTTGGGCAGGTCAGACGGCCAGACCTGTGTGCGATTTTAAAGTCTGGCTTCCCAGAGCTGCCCCTGGTTCAAAGCAGCCAACTGTTCATCTAGTGTGGTTGGAGGTGGTCCTGAGGCCTTCGGGGAAGTGAGGCTCGTACCCCAACCTTCCCATGCGGGCTGTCAGTGCTCCTGAGAGCACACCCTTCCTGTCTCTCAAGTCTGACTGTGATTCCAGGAGGGCTCTTGGTGGTCTCTTTTCCCTGATTCTCTCTGCTAACTTTTCATTGCTCTGTCCTTTGCTTGTTGATAAAGAGTCAGGAAATTACAAGCACTCTCTGAACCTCTCTCCACCAAGAGCCTCATTGTTTTCAACAACACTCATGGGCATGGAATTCTCCCGCCATCTCATGCAGCCCTACAGAGCTCTTCTTCTTCGCCATAACCTGTCTCCCTCTGGGCAGTGCCCCCTTTGCCTGGACTGACACCTCTGCTCTAGAGTGGGTGCGGGGGGGGGGGTGGCGCTGGTCTTCTACACTAGCCTCTCTGCGTGGTGCATCTATCCTGTGGCGGGCTGGGGTAGGACAACTGGGCCAGTATTCTTGGCCCACCACACCTGGGGTTGAGCTTCTGCAACAGGGGCCTGAGGATAAGGGATGCTAGTGGGCAGCCCTCCTAGAGTGAAATGTGCCCTGGACTGGGAGTTGAGGGGAGGGGGTTGTCTTCTTGACTGCACTCCCTGGAGTAAAGCCTCAGAGTAGCAGTGGTTGGGGGGGCGGTCAGGGCTCAAGGGCCACAGACTCACTGTTCTTAGTGAGATTTATCAGATTTTCTTGGTTCCATTGAAGGAATGTTTCCCCATTTGCTGTATGCCCTTAGGACAATTTCCAGAGGCTTCACATGACTGTTTTTTACAGCTTTCTCCAGTTGAAACTCCGCGAAGGGGAGAATCCACTGTGTAAGCAGAGATCCTCTGGATAGTTAGCATGCGCCATGTAAGAAAACACAATGGCTCTGTAGCCATTATTTCCAGGTTCTGAGAGTATCTGGAAACTCTCTGAGTTTGTAGACTTACGTGTGAGCTGTTCTTTTTTTCTTAAAAGACATCTTGATTTGCTTGAACACAAGAACTGAGCCAAATACAAAATTACTGGGTCAGACACAGAAGCGCTTGATGTAGCGAGGTCTAGAGGGCTGCAGAGCCTCAAAATCAGTGTCACAAGATTTTGAGTAACAGTGGCACATACGGGGTTGCCAATGTACCCCAAACAGTGCCCTGGCCTTAGGGGTGTCTATTTATGTGCTAAACACAGCAGGACTGCTGCGGGCCCAGGCCTGTGCAGGTGCCCTCTGAACCTCCCTAGGGAAAGGCCTGGCACAGGTAAACATACAATCACAGGCTGTGGGATTACAGGAGGGAAATAACAGAGAGCCTGTGAGAAAGCACTGGGGTGGAATGGCCTGGCCAGGTGGTTAGGGAAGGCTCCTTACAAGAGGTGATCTTTAAGCTGTGTCCTGAAGAAAGAGAAGCCCACCCTGCACAGGGTTGAAAGAAGCACACTTAGAGCAGAGAGCACAGCACACACAGAACCTGGGATGGCAACGAGCTTTTCCATGTTTGAGAAGTTGAAAGAAGGCTGGAAAATAATACAAAAGAAAGAAAAAGAAGACAGGGAGAAAGTGGTAATAAGGGGAAAGACTATGTACTATGTGGGTATTTCCATGCATTGCTCCTGATTTAAAATCAAAGTTATGTTTATGAAAAATTAAAAACTCGAGGCACTTGTAAAGGGGTGGGATGGGGAACGGGGAGGAGGCAAGGGCATCTCCCTGGAGGGGCGCCTCTGCTGTGCGCAAAGGCCCGTGCCGGGGGCTCCCTGTTTGTGGGCGGGGGGGGGGGCTGCCTGGGCCCAAGTGGTGAATCGCTGGCCCGGTCCAGCCAGCACCCCCGCCTCCCGCCACGGGTGAGTCATGGGGGACACTAACAGGCGTTAGACCAAATGCTCCGTTTCAGAGATACAACCGCTGGCACAGGCAGGAGGCTGGCTTGAACCGAGCACTTTCAGAGCCTCGGCGGTCCGCGTGTGAGTTCGCTGCCCTAATCGATGGAAACAGGGGGCCTGCAAAGTGCTACTCACAGGCTGAGCTCCAATGGCTCATGTGTTTTCTTTAGTTTATAAAGTGTTAAATTTTTTTAAAAAATTAGCAGCAAATATTAAAAATTAAGGGATTTTATATAAAATTCGTTTCCTGTTTTCCTAAGAAGCCTGCGGCTCTGGCAGTACTGGGTGGCCGACACTCATCGTCAGGCACCAGCCTGTCCGGTCATCACGTGGCCCCACCCGCCCCCCAGCCGTCACGCGAGTGCGTCCCGTTGGCCTCGGTCAGCAGGTGGGCCTGCGTGAGGGCAACATCTCAGGGCAGAGACTGAAGCACACAGTCTTGGGGGATGGACAAGGGACCGGAAGAGTCTACACTGGCCTAAGATTTCTGAAGAGGTGAGTGGAGTGGAGAATGAAGCGCAGCCCCGGGTGTGGGCAGCCCAGACGTGGGTCTCATTTCAGAGCGGAGGAGCCAGGGAATCCAGACCAGCCAAGTGACTTGAGCCGGGTGGTCACGGACAGAGCTGACCGACACGGGCCCGGGGGAGGACAGGGCTCGCCGCAGGGCACGGAGGGCTGGGCCTGGCCCTGCCCCAGCACCAGCCAGCTCCTGGCTGCCCGTCCCCGTGGACACGGGGGGCCGGCTCTGGACGCCACGTCAGTTACCTCGTCTGCGCCAGGTGAGACGGTTCCAGTTCCACACGGGAGGCGCTCGGGCCCCGCCCTGAGGTAGCAGAGTGGCCGAGCCCAGCAGGACACGCAGCCGACACGAGCACTGCCCCTAAGTATCCCTGAAATACTGGATGAGCTGCGGCCTAGCCACATGGAGACGAGGAGACCCGACATTTTAAGATCACGTCAGGGGTCGGCGCTCACAAGATGGGGTCTCGGCTCGGGGAAGCAGGCTGGGTGCGTTCGTTCGCCCTCCGGCCAGGACGCCAAGGATCCCCAGCAACTCCACAGCCCGGGCTGCTGGCGACGGGCAACCTCGGGCTCTGGCTGCAGGTGACTTTCCGCACATACTGAGCCCTGGTGCCGGGAGTCCCACGCCTCGCCTGACAGGGACACTGCTGTCTTCAGAAGTGGTCAGCTTAGGTAAACGCTAGACCAGCACAGAGAGAACGTCTCCAGGGAGGAAGGGGGATGTCCGTGGTTAAGAGTAAGAGCCTCAGAACTACTTCGCTCCCTGAGATAGAGTTCGCCGCTCAAACCTCTCGCAGTAACAGTCTGGCAGGCGAACACCACTTATTTCAGATCAGTGTTCCACCCACGCCTAAAACACTGACCGTCACCAAATAAAACCCCTCACCCACGTTCATGGTTTTCAGCACATGGTGCTGGGCGGCAGCGGCCTGGGAGGGGCTGCCTCAGCTCTGCGGCTGGGGGACGTGGCCAGCTGCTGGGAGCTTCGGCTCTGGAACCCTTAAATCCAGGCAACTTTATCTGCTCGGCACCTAGCGAAGAGCCTGCACCTCATCTGCGCTCAGCGTCGTGCTTTCCTTCACCCACCAGGCAAATCCACTTCGTTACAAACACACTTAATCGACAAGAAGGTGGTTTTTTCCCGTCACATCACTTGTCAGCTCTCCTGAGCCCGTAGGAGGTGTGTGCACCTCTGTAAAAGGGCTGATCTCCTGCGTGAAGGGGCTCAGAGGAACGTGCTCGAAGCAGCAGAGGGCCCACCGCCACAGACGTGACGTCGTCACTCCTGACACCAGCTTGTGATCCGCCTCGTGGTGCCGTCCTCACCACCCAGCTCCCCAGTGTCATGGTAAGTAAAGCTCCTCTCTGGGTAAAGCGATGGAGAATCACCAACACCTCGCGTGGCCCCAGAGCCCTCGGCTGCAGCGCCTCGACTCTGTGCATTTCTGAGCCACGAGGGTGAGGCTGGAAGAACTGACTAAAACTGATGCCAAGTGAAGCCACACTCCACAGCACATGCCCAGCAGCATAAAACAATACAGATAAGAGGTGCACGGTTCCATCCGGCCACATCACGATGGAAGTATAAAGTCCATCGTGCAGTTAATGTTTATCTTTAAGAATGCTTCCTTCCTTCTCTTACCAGCTGAACGCCTCATCATGCTAATTAAAGAACATTTTAAAAATTCTAAAAATGCATGTATTGTTAGGCTGTGAAAGTACCAGAACAAAGCACAAGAAATAAGGAAAACAAAACTGTTGATTCACAGAGGGGGTTTTAGTGAGACGATAATCCCTCTTTGAAGCTTTAAATGCCCCTCCCCAACTTTTCAAAAATATTTACTTTCCCTCCTTTCATTCATTGGCTCAATATCATAGATACATAAATTAAGAAAAGCAAGAAAGAAGCAGCGAACATGGGTATGTGTGCGTGTGTGTCTGTGAACGCTTGTGTTCCGAGAGAGAAGCAGACGAAGTGACATGTGGGATGTTTACACGAGTCATGGAAGCAGTTCTGAGCAGTCCACCAAGAATTCCCGGAATCAGAGTCAGGCCTGGCTGTTTTATTCTAGGTCAGTGTCAACCGAAGCAACCTCTGAAGATCAACAAGGATCTTTCTCTCCATGTTATAAGCCCTTACTAAGCCCTAATCTAAGGAAGAAACAGAAGAAATTCGAGGATGAAGTGAGAAAAAGAAGCAGGAGAGAGAGAAAGGGGAAGAGAGACTGGGAGGGGAGCTTGGACCTGACCCCGAAGGGGAGGAGAGGGCGAAGAGCAGGGTGCGCGGAGGGGGCAGGGCCTTTCCCAGCTCCAAGCCGCGCGCAGACGGGAAACCAGATACAGCAGGACACTGTGTCCTCCTGAAAAACAAGCAGACCACGCTCCTAAAGTAAACAGCTAATCCTGCTGTTTATCTTTCTAACATGAGCTGTTAGCAGGATGATCTCTACTGCACAGAAATGGGGTTTTTATTCATTAAAAAAATCATATTTCCTCTTTGCTAAAATAAAAGTGTGACACGGAAACTTTCTAATACCAGTGAACAAGAAAGAGTTAACAGTCGTTCTTTGCTAAAACTCA